>NW_024498540.1:600000-1200000 GCF_017590055.1 Onychostruthus taczanowskii
CTTGGATGGCTACCAAAACCAAATTGAATATCTACATGTTGTGCCCTTCACTACTCGCACCGAGACTGCAAAAATCTGCCAAAGTCTGTCTGCTTTTCAAGAAGTTCAGTGTAAGTTCATGTGCAGCACTGATCATAAACAATAGACAACTTTATGTTCATGAAATGGCTAAATTAGGACCTTTGGGCTTTACAGTAATTTCACCTATCCCTTGAATCTCAGAAGTGCTGATATTGAGTTGGCCCCGGTTTGTAATGCTATGGATTAACAGAGCACTGTGTGATTACAAAACAGCTGTGGTTTCATACCATACTTCATGTTATGTATTACACTAACACTGCCAATGAATAGAGACCTGTAACTTCATCTCCTTGCTTCTGCTGAAATTGAATGTCCTCTGGGCCTGGTGTATTAAGACAATGCAAAAAAACAACTTAAAGACCAGATCTATAAAAAACAAATGGTCATGTTTCTAATATGTAATAAAACATTCTGATAGCCTGGTTAATTTATGCAAGGTTACACTTTGTGTCCCAAGCCTACACGGAGACCATAAATTTTAAGTACTGTATTTTTTCTTTGTTTTAGTTCAGTTAGGATTTTGATGAAGCTTACTCTCAATTCCATTTTCATTAAAAATGTACCTTTAACAGTTAAAAAAACCTAACCAAAGAGAAGTGGACATTTAACATTACCAGAAAACTGTAGGAAAGGGAATTTTGCAAACTCCTTCCATTTGCAATGATTGCTATTTTATCACATACATTTACTCTATATGAGTATGAAAATTAGATAGAGAAACTTAATTCTTGCCATTCCCTACAGAGAAAACCAAGAGCTGCAGATTGTCAGGATCATTAAGTGTATAATGAACACTTCAAACACAAAAGAAGTGAGTCAGATTATTTTAATACATTAATGATGATTTCATATTAGCAATTGGTGAAAACCTTTCTTTTTAATTTATATAAAAAAGAAACCTTTATGTGTTATATCACATAAGGGTGATATAACTTCTTCCTTATACTTCTTCCCCTATATGGTGGTCTCCTTAAGAAAAAAATAGAGATATAAATAATAAACTGCACTTTATGTATAAAATGTCAATTATATTATGAATCTGAATCATGTACATAAAGTGTTTGCCACCTGTGTACACTGCTCAGTGATTTTACTTTTTGACATAAAAACTCCAATTTATCAGTCATTGTCAAAATTGCTGACAATTTTTCTGGTTTTATTAGAATTCATTTTTCTCTCCTCACCTCCCTTTTACTTGATCCCCATACTATGTCAGTAATTCAAAACTCAGTAAAAGACACAACTGATCTTTAGAAGGAAATTTGGGATGCTTGTGTTTCTCACAGCTTTACAGAGCCAAAAGCAGGAGCTTTCTATCACTAGAATACTTTCCAACAGGACACGAAGCATTTGCTGTTATAGATTTGATGTCATAATAAAATCTTCCTCTAAATCCTGTTCAGTTATAATCACAATATAAGAAGTAAGCTAGACATCTGTTCCATATATGATGTTAGTGCTATATAAGCCTCTTCACAGCAGTAAGCAATCTGTTTCAGCTAGGTCATTTAGTGAAAAAAAATTAAAATGGCAACAGAACAGTAAAATATTGCTATAACATTTCTGTGACATAGGGAGTAGGGTTTTTATATACATATGTCTGCACTGTATTTGAAATTCTTGTTTTGTTGTGAAGGGATAATAATACTAGAGAACATTATAAGTTTTTCTTGTCTGCTTTTCTTTCTTGGTTTAACTTTTTGTTTGTTTGTTTATTGGGTTTTTTTTGCTTTGATTTGTTTTCTTGCTGTATTTTTGGGGTTTTTTTGCTAAAATGTACATTGTAGAGCTAAGTGGTGAGGAATGAATCACGGACCAAAGGAAGACCCTAAGAACTTTATGAGCACTTTTTTGGAGATGCCACATTACAGGACATTGAATATTTGATCGATCTATACAAATACTAACGAAAAGCTCACATACTGTCAGGAGATCTAATTGATTTTGATATTGGAGTATGTACATTATTTACTGGAAAAATTTTTTACTTCTTTGGAAGTTACATATCATGAAAGAAAAAGGAGAGAAAAATTCAGATTATGACTACAATCTTATTTTAGAAAATACTTTTTTTAATCGGAAATATTATATAAAAGCATATTAACCTTCCAATTGCAAAAATTCTGTCTCATTGAATGAGGATATCCAAGATGACTCAGTGTTATGCAATTTTTCTTTCTTTTTTTTTCCCTTTCTGACTCACATTAATAGTTCAGTATGTTTTGCTCTTTCTCATATAATGAATATTAATTGACAGCAATTTAATTAAATTACATTAAGAATTTTAATTTGACACAGAATGCATGTTGTCAAGTCATTCCTATGGTCCTGCATCTAAAATCTATAATTTTACAGTTCTACTATAAATTATACCTGAACAACTGCGCATTTTCTGTGGCAAATTTTGGAATTGAGTAACTTTTGGGTGGAGGTGGTAATTCCTTAAAAGTTGCTTACAATTAACAGCAGTAAAAGCACTGCTGTTAAAAATTACTTATGTTGACCTATAAGCGTCATCAATAGACAAAGCTCTGATTCCATACCAAGAGAAGAAATGGTATTATCTCTAGAGAAAACCTCACACTGGATGTTCACTGTGCTATTTCCTCTTGTTTTTGTATCTACAGACCTGTACAGACAATATTCTCAATTATAAAAAAAATCATTGTCATTATTTTGTAGTACAGACAGTAAGTGACTGTGTATATGAAGCAGAAAAGCACAGGATATTCAGAGCAGAGCTAGGAATTCTGTCAAATCTCCCTCCTTAAAATGTGAAAATGTGCATATTATTACTTCATTTATTGGTTGGTAAAAGATCTTATTATAGGAAACATGTAAATATAATGAATCATAAACCTTTAAAATTATGATTCTTGACGAATCGCTGGAGGCAAAGAAAGAAATCCTGCTTCAGGTACATCATTACCAGACAGTTTCTGATTAACGACTATCAGTTCTTGTAAAAAGATTCAAAGAAAAAATAACCATTCCACGTAGCAAAAGGAAAAAAATACTCATGAATTCTTGAAGTACAGTGCTATGGAAAAGACTCAGAGGTTTTACTCATATAGTGGGTATTGTATTATTCTATATTCCTTTCACTGATGTTGTTTTGGGAGCTATCTGTCAATTATAATATTTTAAGGATTAAGTCATTGTGTGCTGTAGCCAAGAGGTTTAATACCTATTCATTTCAGATGGTTTTGCCACCTCCTTACTGCACAGAATTCAGGTTATCACAAGCAGTAGCTAGCAGAAGGTTAAGCTACAATTCATAGGCTATTTTATGTAAAACACATAAAATTAGAATTATCTCCAGAGGGAAGCTAATTTACTAAGGGACTTTTGATTCTTTTTCAAGATTACTGTTTTTTCTACACTTCAGCAATAAGAATCTTGGCAGCTTCGTGTCATTCTAAATATAAATTGTTCAAAAAGTAACAATCATTCTTAAAAAAGCAGTAAGATTAGTTTGACAGTACCATGGTATATGATCTTCTGAGATCGTACTTCCCTGATTATTCTTTTTAATTTTAAGGGCATATATAGATGAAATATATGCAGATGAAAAAAGCATTTAGAAATTAATAAAAATTAGGAGAGCTTCAGAAAGTTTCCATGATTTTGCCCATGGTGCAATAATATTAGATTTTAAATACTCAAGACTACCGTTTGAGGAAAGTAGATTGTATGAACATTTATTGATGAAAGAATTAAAAGCAAGCATATTTTCAATATTCTTAGAAGAGTGTCGAATATCAGAATAAAACCTGTCTTGAGAAGTAAACATTTTTTGTATTTAAAATGAAGTTGCCATTCTAGAATTATCTGGCAGCAGTGAGGTCAGATACTCTTACTGGGAAACATGGTTGCTGTGTAATGAAGACAGAAGATGAGGAAGAAAAACTGCACTTATGAACACTTGATGATTATGAAGCAGAATGAAAGTCATAGGTAGGGCTGAGACACCAGACTCCATAAATACAGCTACAGAGCCCCTTTCAGAATTGTCTTTGGACTCACCATGGAATGTCATAATTTACTTTCAAGCTCTCAGGAAAGAAGTTTGTCTGATGAAGACAGGTGGGACTAGGCAGCTCTTTTTCTGATTTGTGACTAACCCAGAACCCAGGAAGCAGGCATTTTTTTCAAGTAAATTTTCAGAGACTTTTGATTTTGATAACAGACAAGAATAAGGCCTAGGAAACCTTACTTTGTTACTGAGTTACAGATTTTTTTTCTCTTCAAACACAATTAAATGAGGAACTAGAATGGTGCTTCTTTTTCTTACTTTATTTGGTTGAGTTTGGGTTTGTTTGGTTTGGGTTTGGGCTTTTATCTCCTGATTAGTTTAATAATTAAAAAAAAAAAATTAGATTAATTTTTTTTCTGGGAAAAAAAAGCGTTTTGAGTGGATGTTAACCACTGAGAGGAAGGATGTTACGTATGCATACTTACATATGTACATATTAATTAATTTTAATTAATTACCTACTAAGTGAGATGATTTTGGGGAATGCAGATTTGAATTGCTTAATTTTAAGAGAGAAATTAAAAGACGTCTGCTTGAGAATCCTAACAACTAAGCACAGAAATATCAGCTGCTTCTTTTTCTCACAATTTTGTTTTGCTAGGAAACAACCTTCTGCAGTTCTTTGAAAGAGCAGTTACAGGAGAGGCTTCCAAATCCTTGATAGAGTTACTTGAGCCCCAGAGAAAATCTCCATCAGACAACTTGATACAGCTTTATACATACAGTTTTGCTTTTACCTACTTTGAGTGGCTCACTGTTCAACACAAGGATTTCTAGAGCTGTCATTTTAAAGCACCTAACTCTCCCCAGAGTCTGCACAACTTAAGGAACTTCACTCACAGGAGAGTTATACCATTAAATACAACAAATAAGTTTATAAATATTTTCTATTTCTATTTACCTTAAATGTATGCATACAGGGAAAATGGCTAACTTAATAGGATTTAAAATAAAAGATGCCTATCTTCCCCTCTATGAATCTCTTTTTATATAGTTGCACTCACTTACAATTTCTACAATTGTTCAATTATTGAAATCTGCTCTGATGCTGTAGTAGCTGTAGATACAGACAAGTGTTGGGCTCGTTTCTTGTTTCTTGTTCCTATTCTGATTGAATACTTTTTCTAATAATTTGATAAAGGCAATGTCATACTACTTGATTTGCAATCACAATTTCTATTGCCATATTGAGCTTTTTCTTTTAATTGGAGTTAATTATATAAATACCAAGCCATTTGGTGACTACTAAGGAGTAGTAACTTTTGGTTACTGCTGAGAAAAGAAAGAATATATGATTTCTTGTTATGCCTTCATACATATGTACATATACACACATACATATATATATGTGTATGTGTGTGTGTGTAATTTTTTTTTTGTCTTCACATAACAGTGTTTGATGTGTCAAGTGATTAAAATTAAAACACCATCAGGGATTAATGGCTTAGTTATGTTCACATTAAAGCATTAAAGTTAACGGAACAGTCTCCTGTGGGAGTTCAAACAAAAAGAATTAAGTTATCTTAAGAAAGAAAAATGGACCATTGTGTCTGTTTCCATCATTTTTGTAATCTAAATGCTTACTTAAAATTGTAACTGGGAGTATTAATAAATCCTAGACTATATTATCCCCTTAGGGCCATACTCAAGATATTAGATAATAAACAAAAATGAAGTAGGTAGGCAAGTTCCTCTGTCACAATGCACAGAAGATTGATTCCTACATACTCGCCTAGGTTTTTTTTCTAATTTTTCTGAGAACCTTATTTTACTGAAATAGTCCATTGAAACTTTTTAACCATGAAAAGATATGTCTAACTGGTGAAAAATGGAGGGCAGTTAAGATGTAATTTCCTTTTTCCTCCTCTCCTTCTTCAATTACTTCTTATTTCTGGTGATTCATGTATCTGGCTTGTCCTCACTAAATATGTTATATTGAGCTATTTTTCTTTAAGTTCTATATCTTTATATCTCTGTGTGTGTGTGTGTATGCGTGTGTGTGTAGCATTTAATAAGGCTTTCCGAGAGTGAGTGAGCTTGCTGTAATAACTTTTGGGGAGATTGCTGTGAGATGTAAGGCAACTAACACCTAACCTCTTACAGTAGGTTAGGTATTGTTTGATCATTCTTTTTGGGCATATTGTCACAACCATTTGTCTCAATTGCAGCGTCTGCTTGTGCGCCACAGCCGCACGCTCCCGTCACCACACTGGCTGCGCCAGTTCAAGTCTTTGTGTTGAAGTGAATTAATGATCTGGTGAGAGTTCACTACACTGCTGTGGCTGCGCAGAACCTGGGACGGTGCAAGAACAAAACCATCAGATGTGTAAGGTAGCAGTGTTACTGGGGAGGGGGTTATGAAAATTAGGCTGTGTTCTTGGCTAGTTCTGTTAATTGTACTTTTCCTTATTTACTTCGCAGGTCCTCTGGGATCTTATCTTTGCTATTTTTGGCTGTATGGGGACTACTAGTTGTAACTCCCTGCAAAAATTCCCAATGGTTTCATTTATTTTAACGTAAATCACATGAGGAAATATATTGAGGAATTTGGAGCTATGTTTATCTACCTTCTTCAAACAGACAATTCGGGGAAAACATGATGAAGCAAAGTTAGTGGCAGATTTTAAAGGGGACTGAGGAAAAATATGGATATGGTGTCAATGAAAGTAAGAAATTAGTGTGTGATTTCTTCTTAGCTAATTTTTGAGGTTTATTTTTGAGTTACGAATTCTGTTTACTCTGTATGGAATGAAAAAATTAATTGAGTGCAGAGAAATGTGAAGGGGTTTAGGTACAATCCAGGAATACATAACTTCAGTTTAAAGTAAATCATAGAGATGATCTTGTAATATCAAATTTCTAATCCTTCATTCATCTAGTCATAGTTTTCTACTTATTTTCAAGCATTAATCCAAGTGAAGAGATCCCAAATGGAGAACTAGGGTGCACCAGGTAGACTCATAGGTGTAAGATATCTCCCTCCCTACAATAAAAAACAAATAAGTATAATTAATTTTTTTCAAAACTGCTGAAGAATTATTTTTAAAATTCTGTCTCCTAATGTGGATGGGCAGTATCAGTACGATTTAGAACTTTTAATTTTTATTATTTAAATATAAGAATAATGTTGCATAATCTGAATTTTAGAAATTATAACTCCAAGAAGAAAAGCAAAAATAAAAAATTCTTGTTTGTTTGTTTTGTGCTGTTTATTTATATTGAGCTGAAGGGCTGTGTTTCATCTTCTAAATCATCTGCCATTTGCCACTGTCAAAGGCTGAGGCTTATTATCAATAATTTGCAGCTAAGTCAGCATTCAGTTCAAAAGTAGAGGGAAAAAAACAAATCTGTTTATATTTGCCTTTAAAGTTTTAAGCTCAAGTTCTAAACAAATTTCATTTGTGCAACCAATGGATTTAACTGGCATAAAAAAACACAGACTGGAGTTTGGCTAGGGTACTGAAACAAGCATTTTATAACTTCTCATAATTAGCATTTCCACTACAATCTCTTTATATGTTTGGGTGTTCAGAGTTATTTTCTTGCAAATTTCATATCTTTAATATGTTTCTCCAGGGTTTTCATCAAAGAAAATGTTTTGATTAATTTTTTTCTAGATGAATCTAGTGTGTCTTTAGTGGATGCTTGCATGAGAGCTTGTGATACTTCACCCTCATAATTGATCTGGTGTTTGCAAACCATAGAAAGTGCCTCAAAGGAAAATATTATAGAGAAACAGTCTTGAACACTATCTTAATTTGTCTGTTTATGATGAGGTTTAGAACATCTGTTTTCTTTTCAGCTGGTCTTTACAAATATTTTGAAGTTTCAACAGCCCTGTTGATCAGAGTGTGCTGTGGCCAACAAGTGGGAAATGAGCACAAAGCAGGAGAGGGAGAGAATATAAATGGGAAACACGGTGACATGATAGGTGATTGTAGAAGAAAAATGAGAGGAAAATAAAAGTGTAGGGATCCATTTTTGCAGTATCTCTATTTTAATGGCCCTCAATAAACTTTTTACATAATAAGAATGTAAAATGATGGGAAAAATACCAAGTGTTTATTATATGTCTGGTACAGTTTGATCTGCCTCACAGACAGATCATCCAGATGTCATGAAAAATAAAAGAAGTCTGGCAGAAATGGAATGTTATATTACTCTGCTTTGTGATGTCTTGAAGTTTTCTGATACTTCTCTTCTTCCAATGATTTTTCATTCTAAGAATTTGTGTATGTTCAAGTACAGAAGTTCCTGTGTGTATTGCAACAGTTACCCTCACAAAATAAGTTTGCCTTTTTACCAATTATAGGTAGAAAAAAAAAAAACCTAATAGTGAGCAAAGCTTCATAATGTCCTTCCAATATTAAAAAAAAAAATATTTTATACGTATTTTTGAGGGAAAGAGTGATAATTGGAAGAACACACCTGATGCAACCAGATTAGTAATATTTAAGTAAAATTGCAAAACAAAGGAAAATATGTTTGAGTGCACAATTAAACATAAAAGTTAAGTCTGTACATTTAGATTTTGCTTTTGTTGTATGCTGGTTTTCAGGCAGTATTTTGCATTTTTCAGCTTTTTTCAAGCCATAGGTGCCTCTGCTAAGCGATGCTATAGCTGATCAGTAGCTGGGAAACAGGTACATGTGCAGATTTGTATAATAGTTTCCATAGAAGGGTATGTATAGTTCAACTTAGAAGACCAAGAAAGAGATAACAGAAGTGAGTTATTGATAAATCTGAGCAATCGGTGGATAAAATGGTATGGGAAATCTGGGAAAGACATCAATATCTGTTTTTGCCTGCATCACAGACTGTTTTAGGATGCTGGTTTTTAAAGTTATAAATTTTAAATGTGTCCTTGTAAGTAGAAATATAATTTCTTCCTGATTCAGGGAAAAGATAAATCAGGCAGTCTTAGCAGGTCAAACATGATCTGAAATTCTTAGTAAAAAAGCTGACAATTATATGAGATTAATGTATTTCATAAAATACAAAATAACCATTTATTCCCTTTAACTAAGACTGTATATTTTAATATTACCTGTACTGTTATATTCTTTTTCCCCTATTTTGTCATTGTTCATGCGCTAAATCTGCTAATAGACTTCTGTAACAAAAACTCCATCAAAATTTGAATTCCTGCAAAGGAAAAAAGTGAAATTAGTTTTTTCCCTTTCAAATTTACTAATGAAAAATGCTCATGATTGTGTAGTGAGATCTACACTATTGTCTGATGGAAATAGCAAACTGTGTTGATCCAGTTTCATTTTCATTGCCACACACAACTGCTGCCTTCTCAAAATGTTTATTACTGATTTTTTTTGCATGCAATCTAAGTTGGAGAGAAAAAACAGGGATTTTTTCATGTAAACTTGCACTGAAAATATTTACTTAACGGATAGAATTAGTGTCCCTTTGGACAGACACGCGATTGTTTTAAAATATAACTGTGAAGAAATATTTGATAAGTAATGCAAAGTCGTACCATGCCTACAATTTTCTTTGTAGTCTTGAAAATGCAGTACTGTCTCCTAACATATGAAAAGATTAAATGGGAAGAGCAAAATGAGCTATACAATAAAGATTTGTAAATTATCGGGCAATTGATAAACAAAAAGAGAAAATTTTGTATGTTTAGTAGGCACTAGAGCGGACTTTATACTAGCACAATTTATGTAGTTCACTGAATGCATATACTATTCACATGTTTTAGAAGTTATAGTACTTTCTCACTAGCTTATAAATGATCCTTTTTCACAAAAGCAAAACCTGAATTCCTCCTTAAAAATAACTTTTGAGACAACTCACAGTGCTAATGGATGTTTAAAGCACAAGCACATTACTTTATTACCATGTTTGATGATATTTTATTATCACATTTTATTATGCAGTTTTATTCCCAAGAATAGAGGCACTTGAGGGAAGGTGCTCTGGTGGCAAACAGTGTAGCATATTCATGCCCTCTTGGAAAATAATTTTGAAATGAGGACTTAGAACTAAGGGAGAAAGTAAATATTTTTATAGTACAAATTATGTATTGATAGTTATCTATTTCTGAAGAAAACAGACAATAAATTTCCTCAGAAAGACAGTAGGTTTGGTAAAAAAACAGACAGTGTGGTTGGCTACTCAGTCTGTACTCATGATCTGGTACAATGGTACCTTACACTGTACAAAGGTCATCAAGGCAAGCAGGCTTCTTGTGGAAGAGTCTGGCTGACCCTGCAAGGAGGATTAGCAGAAGCAAGGCATCTGTCCCACCCTCTGCTAACCAAATCCTTTTTACAAGACAGTCTATAAATCTATGAAAAAAAAAGCACATACCCTTCATCAAAAATAGAAATCTTGAATAGCAATAATGAACTCTTTCAATTAATAGCCCATTTGGACAATTCAGTGATAGTGTATTTAGAAAGACAAAACTCCAACATCTTCCATCTATAATGTAAACTGACACTATATGCAGTCTCCCTAGACAAAAGAAAGTATTTAAATTTCTCTGATACTTCCAGCAGCATCAAGTAGGCATGTGAAAACACATTTTCCAGATGCAGAGTTCCTGTGAGTGCTTCATCATTAATTCCAGGCAAAATCAACCAGATCAGTTTGAATAGTTTGCACTGATATTTGGAGCACTTGGATGAACTGCATTGTCATCAGGGTAGATGGGATGTTAGCTTCTGTATCATGCTGGTAGTGTACAGTGAAGAAAGACAACAAAAAAAAAAAAAAAAAAACCAAGATGGTATCTTTAGATATCACTAAACTGAAGGCCTAACACATACCAAATCTAGCAGTATATGAAATCAAGTTTCTGCAACATTCTGGTCCACAGCTAGACCTTTTCATTTGTCTGATTTTATTAAAAACCTCTTAGTTTACAGGAAGAAATTAGTTGCTAACAATAACATATACATCAGTCACAAAACCAAATCAGAAAAAAATGAGTTTTATTGGTTAGGGTATTCTACTTTATTACTGTTTTAACAATAATTCATTTAATGTCGCTGTCTCCATTTTCCACCTGGAAAATAAGGATTGCATCAACATTCTCTGAACTTCTGAAGTGTCTGTGTGGAAAAGGCCCTTAAATCATAGATTAATTAAGTTTGGAAAAGACCTTTCAGATCTTTGAGTCCAACTGTTACCCCAGCTCTGCCACATTCCTAAGTGTTATTTCTACATATCCATTAAATACTTCCAGGAATGGTGACCCTCCCACTTCTCTGGACAGCCAGTTCCAATGCCTGGCGACCCTTCCAGTAAAGACATTTTTCCGAATATCTGACTTAAACCTCCTCTAATGCAATGTGAGGCCATTTCCTCTTGTCCTATTGCTTGTTACTTGGGAGAATAGATCAACTCCCACATCACTACAACCTCTTTTCAGGTACTTGTAAAGAGTGATAAGGTCTCACCTGACACTCCTTTTCTTCAGACTAAACAACCCAAACTCCTTTAGCTGCTCCTCATGCCCCAGACCCTTCACCAGCTCCGTTGTCCTTTTCTGGACAGGCCCCAGCACCTCATTGTCCTTCTTGCTGTGAGGGGGCCAGAGCTGGATACAGGATTTGAGGCACAGCCTCACCAGTGCAGAGTACACTGCCCTGGTCCTGCTGGCCACACTATTGCTGACACAGGAGAGGATGTCATTGGCCTTTTTGTCCACCTGGGCACACACTGACTCACGTTCAGCCAGCTGTTAACAAGCACCTTCAGGTCCCTTAGCACCAGACCACTTTCTCAAGCCTTTAGCATTGCACGGGGTTGTTGTTACACAAGTGCAGAACCATTATGCTTAGGCAAAGCAAGGTATGGGTTTCCCTTAGGATCAAAGGCAGAGTAGGAATCTGAAGTTAATTTTTTTGATCATTGTTTTGTTTTCACAGTGTGTTATTGAACTTCTCTCACTACCATGTACGTGCACCCCAGGGGACATGTAAGGAAATATGAAATGTTTGATAATGATCTGTATATCTTTGGAAAGACTGTGTGCCATTACAATTCTGATGACTCCCTTGAAAATGTTATCTACATTGTTTCTCTTTGGAGAAGTGCATAAGCAACTGCCTATATTATCAGTCTGTGAGAAACCATATCTCTCTTCTCTGCCTTATCCAGGCTGACATTCTTATCCTTCAAAACGTGAAGGGTACAGTGTGATAACAGAATGTGAGGTGATGAAATGTACTCTGCCTCTGGGACGGGCTTTCTGCCAGCATGGGTAAGGCATGATGTGATTCATCAAGCAATAATTTGAGTGTGGGTATCACTTTATTCTTAAGTCATAAATTGAGCTGAATAAATGGCTGTCTGCTATGAAAGTTCTTTCCATTGCTCTGAATTGAGTAGAACATTGTGAAATGCTTTGATTTAATCAAAAATTTGTTTTCCTAAGTAGCAGCTCCTAAGAATGCGAATTTTCTTGGAAAGATCAATGTTTGTTTTATCTCCTGTTCTGCACTTAAAATTTATTATTTAGATCATAGTTATAGTCTTCTTTTATGATGACGAAATATAATGGATTGAGGCATTTGGACAAATTACTGAGATACCAAAGGACAGAATTTAAAAACATGCTAATTTAGATTTTTTTTTTCTTCTTGGTACAAAACAAAATGCTGCTCTATTTTACAGCTTGTACAATTCCCAGGAGATGCAAAAACCTGAAGTTGTTGAAGTTATTTCAGAGGTCACTAGTCAAGTTTAAAGTTGGAATTTTATTTGGCTAGTCCTGCTTAGATAATTTCAACTCAGTACAAAGGAAACCTGGAATGCCAAAGTATTATTAAAATAAATTAATTTCTACATTTGAGCATCTAATAATGTAAAGTATTAATGGTATTTGTCAATTTAACTTATTTTTTGTTGGTTTAAATCCCTATTCAATTCTTTGTTCTATTATCTTCCTTCCTAACAAAACTGGTATACATATCAATATGACCATTAGCTCTTCTGTTTAATTAGTCTGTACAAGTACCTAATTACCAACAAATTAAAAGGAAGATACAAGGCTATGGAAACAACAAGCAAAACCACAAAACATCCTCTAGATTTATCAGCATACTGATACTTTCATTGACCTTTCTTCAACCCTTTAATTAGAGTGGGCTTTGGAGAAAGAAATATTTTGTTGTCACATTTTGCATTACATGCTTTCATAAAGTACTGAAGTGAATAGTAGGGTCTTCTAGTCTGACACAGATGGTAATGACATTCTTTCCTGTGCTTTAGAGCTACAATATGGCATACCTCTGTCCTGGGGTGACTGTATGGCCCAGTATCCCCAGTTGTCTGTTCTGCTTTACTGCCAGATAGTGAGTTCTGTGCTTTAAGATTGGTTCCGAGAGCGAAGGGGGAAAGATGCCATGTTCCACGCTGCCACTGTGTTGTCTGCAGCATGGACTGTGGGAGAGAACTCTCCTTTGCTTTTACTTAGTTTTTTGGTTTTGTTTTTTTTTTTTTATTACCTGAGGCCTGAAGTTATTTTTTTTTTTTGGAACTGTTCAGCTATTGTCCAGTCTAGGAACATCAGGACTATGGCCCAGGGCCCCCCCAAGCTGCACTGCAGCCGGGACACTGGACCTCAGCCCTGGAGAGAGTGAGAAAGAGCCGAGCCAAGACGCACCCACGACAAGGACTCACTCACTCAGATCTTTCACAGGACTTTCTGAATTCGCCATCTCTTCAGAACAAGTGATTTCATTGTTTAATATTATTTTTTTTCATGTTTGTGAGTACTTTTCTTGTTAAATAAACAGTTTTTTCCACTTTTCTCCAAGGACATTATCTCCTAAACTGGTTGGAGGAGGGGCAGCTGAATTCTGCCCTTTAGGAAAATATCCCTTTGGGAAGTTCCCTACCAAATTTGTTCCAAACCAGGGAATTTTGGTGCCCAATGTGCGGCACGTGAAAGTGGAAAAAACCTGTACCTATTGTGATTTGGTTTCATTTACTCAGTATTGGGATTAAGCACTCAGTACCTACCATGTTGTTAGAGTTTTTAATGTCTCTCTGGTCCCTAGGCCTGTTTGAGATGTTAATACCTTTCTGGTTCCTAGGCTCATTTTCCTATCCACAGATAGCTCCGGTATTGTCCCTACCATTTAGCTTTTACAATAGAGAGGCATGGATGCAATAGTGCTGGGCTGGGTGATAATGGTTTATACGGAGTTTACAAAGGTACTGGGCAAAGGACAGAGATTATCACCCAGGGATGGGGTTTATTAGAAATTTGCATGGTATGTTGTTTCTCTGTCCTAATCTCCCAAACTGGCTGGGGGAGGGTTTGCTGAATTCTGCTGTTTATGGAAACGTCCCTTTGGAAAGTTCCCTTCCAAATTTGTCGCAAACCAGGACAACCTCAAGTCTGATGTAGAAAATTTTAGAAATGCGTTGTATTGCTTACAATGAAGAGTACATCCTTGTGAAAAAATGTTTTTATTTTATATTTAGCATTATTTTCCCTCTTTCTTGTTGTGTATCACAGTACATATATTTAATATACAGTACATATATTACATACTTAATTGGAAGAGACGAAAGCAAATGATATTACATAACCTAAAATAAATGGACAGGGATAATGATAGGAATTGTCCCTCCCCTGAAAAACTAATATACACTGAGTATCTTAGATTTCTTTGCAGACTTATTTTCAGTCTCTACAGATTAAGATGATAGCCTCTGGTTCTTTATACTTGTTACCCTTATACCAGAAGAATTGCTCCCACAGGCCTAGTTCATTCCACCTCTATATTTTTGCTCAAAGTATCTTTCTTTGTAAATTAACATAACAGAAATCTTCATATGACATAAAACAAAATTGGAAAGTAGCTGATTTTCTACTGTCAGCTGCAGAAATAAAAGGTAAGCATAGAAGAATGAATCTCATTTTATTTACTAAGGCCACTTACAACTGACTACAAGTTATTAGTGTGAATCCATAGTTGCATCTGTGCACTCTCATTCAGAGTCATCTTTATTTTCTTTACACAGCACACTGATCTTGTTCTACAGCTCACATATGGTACATAGGTAGGTAAGAAAATACATGACACTTAACAATAGCATGGAAAAATAGTTACAACAGAATAAATTTCTATGTAATTTAGCAATGAAAGGTATTTTAGCTTCTTAACAATAAGAAGCTTTAAAAGTAGGAATGTTTTGAATAGAAAAACATTTTGAATACTTTTTACTGAAATTAGCTGCAAGTTTTGCAAAAATATAAACTACCAATTTTCTGAATACCAATATTTTATATCAACCTAGCTGATATGTCAGAAGCATTTTTTTACTAGTCTGATTATGCATTCTGATTATGATGTTCTCAAATTTACTTTTTCTCTCCACAACCCTCTCAATTGTGAGTAATTTCAATTGACACATATTCTTTTTAGGACCATCAAGGTCTGCCTTATTGCTATAGTATATAGTATACCTTTGGCTACATATACCATGTTTGGCTACATGGCACTTAACTGTTGCATGGATACCATCTAATTTAGAGTTACTACTAGCACTATGGTGTAGCAACAAGACTTCTTTTTTTTTTTTTTTTTTTTTTTTCCTGAGAGCTGTCTAACTAGGATCTATTATGTAAAATGACTTTTGTATGTCCTGAGAAATGGTAACTAACAACTAAATCTTTGAATCTCTTAAGATCTCTTAAGATGCTATTTTTTGGTCAGCGCTATGAAACTACAGTGTGTGTTTTTCTCTATATTAAGCATTGATACCACAGAAAATACAGCAGTGTCCTGTATTTTCTTTGCATCCTCTAAGTATTGTTCCAGGGCACAGTAATCAGTAGATCTGTGGTAACTGCTTGGTGTTTGAGGCATCATACATGAGTAATAGGACTGATTTTTCTATTAATTTCCTTGGATGAGGACCACTGTGTCCAAATCTGGAAAGGTCTCCAGAGGTATCACTCTTCTCTGTGACAGTGACCAGTGACAGAACCCAGGGGGATGCCCTGAAGTTGTGTCAGGGGAAGTTTAGGATGAATATCAGAGGAAAGTATTTCATCCAGAGGGTGCTTTGACTTTGAATCAGGCTCCCCAGGGAAGGGGTCACAGCACCAAGCCTGACAGAGCTCAAGGAGAATTTTGTCAATGGTCCCTGGAACGTGGTATGATTCTTGGGGTGTCCTGTGCAGGGCCAGGAGTTGGACCTCAATGATCCCTGTGGGTGCCTTCCAACTCAGCCCATTCTATGATTCTAAGAGTTTTTTTGCATTTGTTATCATTCATTTTCGCTAAAATATAATCAAGATCCAAGTTTATTTTTTCTTTCTTTCTTTCTGGACAGATCAGAACATTTACATGAAAGAAATGTAGGTTTTAAGTCTAAAAGTGAATTTTTTGTATATTTGTGATATTATGTTCTGATTTGAATTTATTAAACTCTATAACACCACTTTGCATTCAATAGCATGCAGACTTCTGCAGACTCAGTTACAAAAAATAACTGCAGTGTGAATTGGTAATGGGACATTCAATCAGCCTAAACCAAATTCTTTCTACACAGAATATATTATGAGGTAGAAAAGAATTCCGAAGTCTAATTTCAGCTACAGCTTTTTGCTTTGAAGCTGTTTTGAACTATTCTTATTGCAACAGTTTCTGTACTGGGTTGTGTACCTAATAAAGATAACTAGAACTGCCTAACACTTTTACAGAATTTATTAATTCAGAGGGGAAAAACAAACCAAATTTGGCTTCTTGATTTAAGAGGTCACTTGAAGCTAATCATATCAATGTTTGAGGTCTATTTTTTTAGTACTAATAATACTCTGTAGATTAGCAATTATTGTAAGACATATTTTTCAGGTTACTGAGCAAGACTTTTTTATATAAAAAGAACAGCATTAGATTCATTATCCACTAGAATTTGTTCTAAAAAATTCTGAATATAACAGTCTTTTATCTGAGGCAAGATACTATTTAATTACTCAGATGTCTCTTAAACATGCAGGAAATCTTTACCTATCCCAGATATTTAGTGTAACATTTATGTATTGATATTTCATCTGGAAAATCAGGCACATAATTCTTAGTTAATTTTTTTCATATAAAATGCCTACCTGTATTCAGCTTTGAGATCTTTTAGAGAAAAGCATTCATCTATTGCACTGTGAAGTTATTTTCACAGTAAGCAATGAAGTAATGATGTTATATGAGTAACGTAATATACATAGCAATTTTACTTTGCAAGTTTTTTTTGTTGTTGTTCGTTTTTAAATTCACTGTATGTTGCAGTTTCCTTTATTTTCTCTTTAAAATTTTATAAATTTAGTACATCCTGGTATTATCCTTCAAGTTGGAAATATAGGGTAGGACTGTTTGGTGTATGCATCAATAACAGCTAGCTAAGGATTAATCTCTTTCTCTGAATATGAAAGGCCTGTTCCATATTCTGACTAGGGAGATGTGACCCTGTGACTATATCTAAACTGAACAGACTCTAAGACAGCAAGTTATCACCATTCTATCACATTTGCATTTCTTTTAATTGCAAATATAGGAGCCTCTCACCTCCCTCTCTGGAGGATTGTATGGAATTTATGTTGTATGTCAGAACACATGACTTGCTTACCCTAACAAATACTTTTCATACCATTTTCATAAAGAAACTGGGAACAAAAATAGATCAATATTAATGGATAGTCATTCTTGATATTTAAAACCATTTTTTGAGAGAAAAGTGTTCTTCTGTGGATTCTGAAAGCATAAATAAGAATGCTGAAAATATAAATGTGTGCTGAGGGATTAAATTAGTTTCTTTTCAAATTATATACAGTTGTAGATGGGATACATGATAAAGGAAACAGAGGGTCCTCCAGAATTTTTTTAATGAAAGATTACACTATTTACACTGGAAAATGAACTAGAAATAAAGGAATTACCTGTGAAAAAACAAAGCAACAATAAAAAAAAAAAAAAACAAAAACCAAAAAACCAAAAAAAAAAACCCTGAAGGTTTCATCTGTGTGAATGACATGTTTTTTTATATTTTTGTTCTAATTTGCAGAGTATTACAAATCTAAAAATCTACCAGTACTGAGTGGAAGTTCTTAAGTCTCCAAAACTGATATATTTATTTGATAATAAATTGTGCTCTAAGACAAAAAGCAAACATTAGTCACCTTTAAGGAAGTTTTTGCACTGTTATGCTATTTTTTCCTTTTTGTTTGTGTCAGCCTATTCCATTGCTTTAAACATAAGGGTGAACTTCCTTCCTTCAGTCACATGAATATCATTCTTTTTTGTATATTTCTGTTATTGTGGGCTAATCTCTCTCAGTTCTATAAGATCTACATTGTCACACAATGGCACAGTCACGTATCGGCAATTTCAGGGCTTGGATTTGTGCTCCCATTGCTTTTCCTTTCATTTTTCATCCAGCCATCTGGCAGGAGCACTTAGCATCTTCCTTCTCTTGGCGTTAGGAGCAACCCACACTCCTCTCCTCTGTGCAGTGGGAAAAGAGGTGCAAGGGAGGAAGTGTCAGGACACTGCAGAAACTCAGATGTACAGCCGGTCTCTAGGAGGACAATTCTAGCCACCATCTGTCCTCTAAGCAGTAATAGCATGTTGCCTTTTCCAAGCTATGAGCAGCTAGTAAGTAAGCAGGTATTCCACTTCTTTCAGGGAAAAGACAGCAGAGCAAATGGTAATGGATCTCTGGGGTGTTGTTTGAGCAGTGCAAGACTAATCTGGGTCTTATTAATCAGTTTGATTCTTCCTTGTTATCTGAATGCATTCATCTACTGCAGAACACTTTAACACCTAGATAGCCTGATTTGTTTGAGTTGTGGAATATTCATACAAGAGACTCTTTAGGCTGCACTGTTAGGAACTCAGAATTCAAAGCAACTCCAATTGCACCCTTAATTCAGTTAAGCACAAGTACATTTATTTATCAAAGAAGCTGTAGGATGCATGGGGCCTTAGACAAGAAGATGACACATGAATGCTGTCTTTAAGAAATGACTTCTTTTTGTTTCTGCTGCAGAGGAAGTAGTGCAGACACTCAGTCAAAAAAATACAATTACTGTTTATGAAAGGACTGAATGACCAGTGTTGAGAAAGGGCATCATTCAAACTTAATTTCTTGTTTCTGTTCAGTATATTAGCTATCCACTGAAAGTTGATTTTATGTAAAAAATCTGATTGTGTCACTTAAAAACCGTCCCACAGTTTCCCAGTCTCTAATGTAGATTAAGTTTACACAGACATTTCTAGCTTGTGAAGGCTTTGTTTTGAAGGCTTTGATAGCCTCTTGGTATGGAAAACAAACTAAATATTTCTCTATTACTATTAACTGATCCTAAACTCTGAACTTTTTGAGTGACTGCCTTACAACACAAAAAGTTTTTATGAGAGTTTTATGAGGGTAGAGATCATTTTCTTGTAAACATTTTAAGTGCACAGAGTATGGAGGAGAGAAAGTTGGAGCAAATTTTGTATTCATATTTCAATTTATGACTCCAAGTTTCCTCTCATCCAGGTATCAGAGAGTGTCAAAATTGATTCTGTCATATGAAATGCAGGTATTAATGTGAGTATTAGATAAAGATTTCAATATATGTACAAATATGTGTATACTGGAAATTAAAATCAAGACTCTTGTAAGTAATTTCAAGGTTTTAATTGTGTATGTAATCAAGAACAGATATTAACTCCTACTCAAGATTTAATAATTTTGAAAGGCTTGATATAAAAGCTAATCTACTTGTTAGCTTTGTATTTATTTTTTTTAGCAAGACCAGTAATAGTTAGTTTATATTCAGAAAGAAATCACTCTTATTTTATTATAGTATTTATGATATAAAAATTGATATTACTGGAAGGTATAAAATAGTCACATTATTTGCTCAGTTCTATGTGGAAATCCAAGCTAGATGAAAAAAATATTTAATAGGATCTTTCTCATTCTTCTGTATCTATGCCCAAGTTATCAAGATCTTACAAGTTTGATGGCCAACAGAAAGCTGACTCTTCAATAACTTTCTCTCTGGACACAGCTGAAAATCTTTTATGCTCACAAGTTTACAAGGAAATTCTGGCTACTGTGGATGATTTAGGAGTACCATGACAAGTCAAATGATAAAAATACTATGAAATGGCAAAATGAAATATGAGCTAGACCAAACCTCAAATATTACTTCCATAATTTCTTAAGCCAGAATTTGAATCTCTATGAAGTTGATGTGTATCTTGAGTGGATCAGTGCTCTCATAAAAAATATTACATTATAATACATATCCTGTGTTATGTTTCAGTAAGATTGGTTCTTGTTAAAGTGCCTCTCTCACAGCCTGGGAAGGTAAAGTTGAACTCACTTCATATTACTGATGTGAAAACTAGGACATCTGAATCCTGCTGTTAGCCATTAAAAACAAATTAGCTATTCACTTGAATTCCTACTATTCTTAGTTTTATTCTGGTTAAATGTCTACACTAAGATCTAACTAACAAGCTTATATTAGAAATTTTCATTTTCTTCCAAATATTCAAATGCTTGCTTATTTCAGGAAGATCCCCGCAGTCAAAAAAACCCCAAAAAGCCAAACAAGCAAAAAAACCCCAAGCAGAGCAAGAAAAAAACACTAAAAAAACCACCAACCACCCCCTCCCAAAGAAAAATTACCTCCAGAAAAAGAGATTTTTTTCAATGTGTATGATAGTACTCAGCAGTCTAGCTGAATAAACAAATTAGACTTTCTCTCCTTTTTCATCCTGTTCAATATGTAAAAGAAGAGTATAGAAGAGTTTATTAATGTTTCTATACTAATTCACAAGCCTGACAGCTATTATTTTAGGCTTTCTGTGAACATGGCAAGATATTGAACATGGCATTAATTTACAACTGTGCCCAAAAGATGACTCAGATAGAGGGGATGAAATTACGGGTGTGGTAAAAGTCTCAAGTGAAAACTTAAATTCTTGCACATGATAACTAATATACCTCTAGAGAAAAAAAAAGTCTCAAACATAAAATGCTAATGCATGGAAAATGGAATGACTGGGGGTTTTTTATCCATGAAAAAAGTATCATTCAGATTTCTCCCAAGTCATTGTCTTAGATCACTTCTATTATATACTCCAGGGTCATTTGTCACGTAGCCAAGGGCTCTGAAAACATACAATGTAATTTTAGACAAAATTTCCATTGCAATCACATGTTTTTATTGGGCTTTTCTAATTGTGGAATGACTTAAAAAAATCATGGAAAGGAAGTGTAAGAAAAAGAAACAGGCAAACAAAAAACTATTTTTATTTCACAAGCCAAAGATGTCAGGTCTTCCAACAGCGCAGAATACACCACAGAATTTAAAAAAATCTCACAGCAGCAGGAGTGTTTTCTGTAAGAAAACGCTAAATGGACGCTTGTTTTTACAAGCTTCTGTTCATAAATTGTATGATTTTGAAACATTATTAATCACTCCACTTATTTAAAATTTTATTTACAAATAATTATATCAACAGTGGTTGGATCCTTCCTGAACTTCTTCCTTTGCATCATTTTTTTAGAAAAAATATTAGCAGAAGAAAGTTATGATAGGCTGACATTCACTGAAGTTAACTTAAAATCAAACAATATACCTCGAGAGTGTCAAGGAGAGAGATCGGTGGGGTTTTCTTTAATCTGCAAGAGCAAGAAATTGTAAAACACTTTTCAAAACATCTTTCATTTATTGGCAGAAGACATTAGACATTTACTCATGGCTGTCCTGACCTCTTGATCTTGCACAGAAATTCTTGACTAGTTATTTGCAATCTTCAAAGATTGTGTTCTTTTGCTGTAATTCCCCATGGAAACAGTGTCAGGTAACTAGTACACTTCAGCATGTTTCTTCCCCATCTGCTTAGACACAACTACTTGGATATGAACTCTCTACAGTATGTATTACACAGAATAAATATGCCCGATATGTGCTAAGTACTTACAGATTATTTAGAGAAAATACCAAGGTTTTTATCCATTGCAATACTTAAGGGCTCCTTATTTAAAAATTGGAAGGGCAAGGTTCTTTACATGCATAAGAGTTAGACAATCATTTACATCTGAGTACAGCTAGAAAGGAAATTCAAGAGATACCTTTGTGGCATGCTTCTAACACAGACTCTGCACATTCATGTGAAGATGCTTTACCCAAAAAAATTCACAGCTGAGGACTAGCTACACATGAAATACAGGGAGAGTAGAACTGTAAGTGAGTTCAGTGGCTACTTGAATTGGAGAGGTCACAAGCAGATTAAAGTATTCGCAACCTTTTGCAGAAAAGTGGGTGAGCAAAAGATAAAGTTGGTGATGTTAAAAGAGCATATGGTGTGGATCAGTATGACGGAGCAACAAACAGGGGGAAAAAAAGTGATTTTGAAAAGCTTTCACAATTAAATGGCAAACTGTATAATAATCTCTTACTCACAAGTTAAATTGGAAAAAAAACCAAAAAGTGTACAGCAACATCACAAATAAACTAGAAAGTGCTGTGTTTCCTAAAAAAAAAGTTTTTTGAATTGCCTCCTATTACAATCCATTGCATAAGATATTTTTTAATATATTCTTCGTGGCTAATTTAAAAGAATTGTTATCTTTCTTATAAATGCAGAAGTGTGCATTTTGTTTGAAAAACCTCTTTAAAAATTTAGCTTTGCTTATGTTGATTTTTGTTTTCAAGGTCTTCTCCTATAGAAACACTCACATCTCTTCCAAAGGGAAGTTTTTGTTGCTCAGCAGAATTTCATTCCCTACCTGGAAATGACAAAACATAATTCAATAAATATATTTCTTTCTTTTTTTTTTTTAATTATATGGAACAGAGAAATACAGATAGCAAGAAAAAAATCAGTTTAGTAATCTGACTAAATTATGACTTGTTGGTCTTGAATTCTCTTAGATGCATGCAGAACATTATTTTTATTGCACTGTCACACTGTTATTAGTAAAATCCCTGTCAGTGATAAACACTAAATATTTTTATCAAAGGCAGTTCCACAAACTTCTCTATAATCAGAACATAAGCTTGCCCTGGAAAGGATTGCCTCCACAATGTGAAACAAGTATAATTTTATTGAAATTCAGAAACCTTATTTAGAAGGAGTTTTCCTCTTCTTGCTTTTACTCTTGCAAGAAATAGTAGCCATTATGCTAGTGATTATGACAGGTAATTATAAAAATGAAAACAGAATTAAAAGGCAAAGGCTTTAATGTTCTGTTGGAGTTAAAAATGTAAAAAAAAAAAAAAAGAGATGAGTGTTGCAGAGATGGGGTAAATGAAGACTGCTTGACAGTGTGGCCAAAACTGAACATCATTGCTTAAGAGTGTTATGCCAGAGTCTTATTATCTTATTCACAAGAAATCATGGGGAAGAATGGAGAGGGACAGCAATCCCTGTTTCTGTTATTGCTGGTAGTACGGACATACAAAGTACTGATGTAAGAAAGAGTCACCTCTGCTCACGACTGACTATGAGTAGAGAGGCTTATCCTTAGCGCAAACAAGATTGGAAGCCTTGTGGGTTTGCAGGATACAGCTTGGGCAAAGTAAGCACCCAGGTAAGGTTATTTGGTTCCCCCAGGTGACTGGCTGCATTGCTTATGTTACCTGATCTACATCAGGTCTTAACCGTTGTTCAAAAACACCCACATTAACTCATTAACTGAATCTGTGGATGTGTCTGCATGGGTCACAAGCTGTCTGTTTAGCAGACAGCTTCTGGCTTTTCAGCTAGTAGGTTTAAAAAATGTATTTTATTATACTATAGCAATTTCTCAAAATTCAGAAACAACCCACTTTGACCATCACAGTAAAGAACCAGTCATAATATGCTTTCAAAGTGCCACACAGCAATTCCAACTATTCTGTTCGTGCTCAGTTGTCATATATCTAGGATATATTTTGAAAAACATAAAGAATATATAGCAAGAGAGATTATGGAAATACGTTGTTCATTTATGGCATCTTATAAAATAGTTATTGCTTTAGTTTTTTTTTTAAATTAAATTGCTTCTTTTTTTCTTTTTTTAAAATTTATGATGGAAAGGGAAAGAATTAGACCTAATATCTTATCGAAGCAAAGATGACCACTGTAAAAGAAACCCAAATAGTCTTTCTTTGACTTTCCTTAGACCTGTAACTTCTGTTTTTTCCAGCTTTCTGGTCTGTGCATTAGGTAGGTTTAAAAAAAAAAAAAAAAAAAAAAAAAAAAAAAAAAAGAGTAATTATATTTGTTCAAAGATGAGAGGAATTTCTTTCTTCTAATTTCTTCCACAATTACCAAGTATCATTGCACAAATTTTTCATAATAGCAGGCAAGCACACCTAATTCATTAAGATTCATTAAGAGTTCTAAAATATAGTCAGTAGAAGTTGTTGAAGTAGAATTTTAGAAACCATTACTAACTCAGTGGGTTGCTGCCATACTAGGTTTTGTTAAAATATTTCATATTAACTTAATTATAAAGCACTCGATTATTTAATGCAATTGTGAACCACCTCCTCCAGAAGAGTTTACAGAGATTCACTCAGTAGTGGTCTCTTGCATTGAGCCATTAGTAAAAGAGCCCGCTGTTTTAAATTTCCTGCTGCCTAACAATTTTCTTTCTGTCACTTTAAATTAATTTCAAAATTCAGCTGAAAAGTTTTTTACTCCTAACCAGGACCTCTGAATACAATAGGACTAAAAAGTAAATTATTTTTTTAGTTGATTGATGTGGATGCATTTGATCTGTCTTAAAAAGGAAGAATATTTATGAATATTTTAGCCAAGGAGTGTCTAAGCAGAACACAAGTGGGCCCATAGAAAATTTTGGAGAAAAATATTTCAGGTAGTTGCACTATATATTGGCATTCAACACTGGATAAATACGAAAAGTTCTAAGCAAAATAAATAGAAGTGTGGGAATTGTCTCAACATATATTGCCTGCTAGATAGAAAGTACCTAATATTTTCAGAGATTTCACCATAAAAATGCAATTAATTTAATTAAAGGACCTTGAGACAAGGAAAAAAATCTGAATTGTTTCACTTGGAAAATCATTACCATAAAAGTAGAAAAAATAACTGCAGTTTGCAACTGTTTTTAGCTTCAGCTCCTGAAGTATGGAGGAAGAGTCAGACTACTGAGAATAGAACTTCCTGGGCTTTTAATGGGGTAACATGACCTGGAACCAAGAGCAGCCTAATCAGATGGAACAGAAAGGGAATAAGAAAGAGTTGAAAGTATCTATGAGCTGAGCGAAGAGGAAGTGTGTTTTGTTTTTTGGGGGGTTTTTTTGGTTGTTTTTTTTTTTTGTTTGTTTGTTTGGTTGGTTTTTTTTTGTTTGTTTGTTTTGGTTTTTTTGTTTTTTTTTTTTTGTTTGTTTTTTTTTTTGTTTGGTTTTTTTTTTTGGTTTTTTGGTTTTTTTTTTTTTTGTTGTTTTTTTGTTTTTTTTTTTTTTGTTTTTTTTTTTTGTTTTGTTTTTTTTGGGTTTTTTTTTGTTTTTTCCAGAACTGTGGAAACAGATATAAGGTAGAAAAAGCATGAAAAGTGAGTGAGGAGATTTTGCTGTTTTCAGATTGAGATGAGGAAGGGCTGTAATTTAAAAGAAGTAGGAAGGAAAAAGCCAGAATAGGAAGGAAGTCATAAGGCAAATATTGAGATGGATACAATGGAAGGTAATATCTTTAAGCTGACATCAGAAAAACTGACTTGCCAATAAAGACATTTAATACCTTTTGAGGAGGATGAGGGCTTAAAACACTTAGGAAGATAGAAAACAGACACTGCAATTCTCTAAAAGTAAAATGTAACTAGAATATTTAATTATTAGAACCTGACATGCATAAGTTCCCTCAATGTTCAGGCAATTTCCTCTCTTAGCTTGTTTGATCCTTTAACTTTTCTCCTTTACAAGTAATATTCCATAAGGCAATTGGGCAGTGATATCAATACTACCAATGTCACTGTGACATTTGATTAAGTAAAGTCTTGCCTGGCTTTTCATGAGAAAACTTGGGATTTTTATTGCCAGAAATTAATTAACTCCCATTTTTCTAATTTGATTATCTTTGCAACTTCAACTTGCATCTTAACTGTAAGAAGTGGTCAGAAACTAAATACAGCCTACATTGTCAGAACCAATTAGATTTGTATAGTTTAGTCTTCTTATTTCCACAATGTGTTTTTGGTCTAGGTATTTTTTCCTTTTTCCTTTTCCTTTTACATGTGGAACACCTTGTGTGATGTAAAATCTGATTTCTCTTAAGGCTTGAAGGCTAAACGGGTTAGATTGTGACATGGCATTTTTAGTCTGTTATTTTTCTGCTATAATTTTGAGAAACTTGGCTTTATTTTAAGGCTTCCTTTCTGTGGCATAATCACAGCTGTCATGTTGTCTTGCCTATCTACCAGTTACCTTATCTAACCACTTAAATTGTGGGTTTTGGAATTTCAATAAAATTTTTGGTGTGAAGTGCTTGTGAGGTGTTGTCGTTTGGTTTTTGTTGGTTTTTTTTTTAATTTGTTTGTTTGTTTGGGTTTTTAAAAATTATTTTTCTTTTGGAGTTATAAATAAAATATAAAATATAAGTCTTCTTCATTATAAAGCGTTTTCATTTCCCCATGAAGAGACAAAGATACTGGATTTGGTCTCTTCATAGTTTTTCTGGAAATCTACACAGTAGCTTTTAGTTTAGAAAGAAAGGCCTAAGTGAAACATTCATATGGGAAGATGTGTGTCAGCAGGAAGGCTATGTTTGAGGCGAAAGGCAAAATTAATGGGCATTACCCTCAAGCTGCTGGGAAATGAAAAGTTGTGCTGGAGCTGAGTCAAATGTTCAGAAGGAATCTCAAATATATCTGGACTAGAACAAAGCTAAAGCTCTTTCCTATATGGCTAGTAAGCTTTTGAGTTTCATGAAATGTCACTGATCTTGAAACCAGTAATGCATTTATTATTATTTTATTATATTCCATTTTGCACAAAACTAAGCTAATTGATGTAGAATCCATCACATGTCTTTCCTACTGATACTTCAGCACGAGATTTGCATATACAGACAAGAATTTTGGGCTCTTTAGAAACCTCAGTGGTATCCACATTGTTACCAAACTCTGAGCTCGCCAGAGCTCAGAAGTGTGCTGACCATCCAGTGATTGATGTCATATAATAATTTCTAGCCTTATTAACTGCTCCAAGCAGGCATTTCAAAACTGGTCTGTATAACTTGTAAATAAATACATTGATCAGAAACTTGTTTGTTTTCAAGACATCCAGGGGTCTATCGATCCCATAAGTGCTCCTACTACCTCATGTAGTGCAGTGCGGCAGAGACAGGGCTTGAAGGGACAAAGAATTAAGAGAATGGTTTGCTCACAAGGCATTGTGGTGGCCCCAACACAGGACAGCACTGAGCCCCTCAGCCACAGGCAGGCAGGCGAGAGCCCCAGGGAAGGTCTGGGCAAGGGAGGGCAAAACACTGCCCAGCAGCCAGGGCTGAGCGAGGGGAAAGAGAAGGATGAGCTCAGGAGGGTACCAAGCCCCCAGCAGAGACGCCTCTGTGGCCCCAGGAGAGACCCTGTCAGGGCAGGTGGACATGCCCTGAGGGACTCGGCAGCCCATGGGAGAGCTCATGCTGTAGTAAACTTGTCTTGAAGTACTGCAGCTCATGGAAGTGCCCCAGGCTGGAGGCAGTATAGAGTGTGAGGAGGGAGGAGCAGCAGAGAGCAGCTGTTATGGACTGACCACAGCGCCCCATTCCCCATCCCCCTGCTCTGCTTGGAGAGTGTACTGGTGCATTTGTATTACACCTGGTTTGGATTTGTTTCACACTCCTCAAATCTTGTTTATTTGGCAATTATTTACTTTACTTTTCTCTCTTTGATGGTACTTGATTAGAGGTGTCCCTGTCTTTATCTCAGTCCATGAGCCTTTTCATTCTTTTTTCTCCTGATCTGTTGTAAAGAGGGGGTGAGACTGTGGATGGGTGGGAATCTGGCCATTACTTAAGGTAAACCCTCCATGTCGTCCTTCAAGGTAGATGTAGATAGCAATTAATACACCCTTACATTTCCTCTTCTTAAAGCCAAACTTTTCCTCACCCTTGTGGCCCTCTGCTGGAATTACTCCAGTGCATTATCTCCCTTGTACAGGGCAGTCCGAAACTGGATGGTTTCCAGACGTGGTCTTGTAAGTGCCTGTTACTGAACTGGGATATCCATTTCCAGTTAATGCTCTATCCCTAAGTTTAAAAGTTAACATCAACATTTATTTGAAAGACCTTTGCATCTGAAAGCCCTCTGTCACAGAAAACAAACGAAAACAGTAAAAAGACATGGAATTCAAAGTTAATAATGAAGGTCACAAGTGACCACTTTAATCAGCTAATATAATAGCTTAGGGGAAATTCACTTCTGTCTTTAAGCTTTAATAAAAACTCTTAAAATGCCTTTATAAAATGAACCAAAGTAAATATGAAAATTAAACAGTTGTAGGGACCTTACAAATGTCTTTGACAGACTTTACATTGCCAAATTAAATTGACCAACAAAAGAAAAAAAAACCAAAAACCAAATAAACAGATAAACAAAAGAATCAGAGCTATCGATCTTTCCACACACTTATTCAGCTAAGCAAGATAGACCTTTACCTGTTGGGTTTTGTTTTTATTTTTATAAACAAATTAATCTTAGACCACATATAAAAAGGTGCTAGAAGCAAGTTTGCAGCAAATTGTTAAGGCAATGTCAGCATAGGATTTTGGAGTTTTACAGTCTTTAACTTATGGATGCTGCTAAGCTGACACAATAGTATTTTTGTTAAACAAAATTTCTAAATGGTGACCAGTGAGACAAAAACATTGGTATGCTTTTACTTTGTTAAAGCATTTCCATTTCTCAAAAGTATTACATCTGCTGGGAAAATAACAGCAAAGTGCAAATGTGTATCTCTTAGCAGCAAAAAGCCCCAAACTCTCCAAAGATTTTAGAGAAAAGAGGTTTTTATTGTTAACTACTTGTAGTACTGTCCATACTCACATTGGGCTAGTTTCTCCCTCAACCCTTTTCTTATATATTTATATATATGTATATAAAATATAGATGTATTCTTATTATAGATTCTCATACATAGTAGAAATCAGACAAGGAAGAACAGAAAAGGACAGTTCCCTTTTGGACAGTGAATTATTAGTAGCATGTTCCAGTAATATTATAAGATACTCCATATAGGAGAAGGAAGCATCTTTCTTAAAGAGAGAAGTTGCCTGATTTTATGAGGAAATTAGATATGCTTGTAGATAATTTTTCCATTTTCCAAAACAAAAAATGGTTTCTGAAAAATGTATTGTCAATAACTGGAACTTTTTCATAAACATACTAAAAATTGTTGCTGTGGATGAAAACATAGAAATATTTAAACTTTTTCCTCTTTATTTTCCTCTCTGATATCTCCTCCCTGGTTATTTGCAGTATATTTCTGATTTTCAACTTATTGTATCATAATAATGAACAAATGTCACATTAATTTCATTGCTTAAATGTTTTTAATCCAATCTCTTGCCTCAGACACTTAGAAGTATCTAAAATACTTGCACTTCTATATACTTTAGATTTATTTGTTTATATAAATAAATAAATATTGTTTTTATTTATTTATATATTTATACTTTAGATTTATTAGTTTATACTGAACACTGTAATGCATTTGATTAGCTAATAAAATATCCCAGTTTGAATTAGAAACCATATCTTAAAGTTATCTTTATTTAACAGTTTGAGATAACTACATTAGGTATTTAATTTTGTAGCTTTGAAATTGAAAAAAACATTACAGTCTTCTACTTGTTAATGTTCCTTCATCTGCTTTTTAGTAATTACTTTTCAGTTTTAACAGTTTATAGTTCTCCAAGGTGTTGGAGGCTGAAATGTTAATGGTTATTGACTCACACCATCGGTCATTTGCAAAAGCAATGGGCACTTTGGTGAGGCCGGGTTTGCAGCCCTCGAGAAAAGGCGAGGAGGAGAGTTTTGGATTTGGGGTGGCAAAACCTCTGAGCCACATAAGACAGAGGCTGTGGGCACCCACTGCTGGAGGATGACCACAACAAGCTGACCTTTGTTTAGATAAACCAGCTGAGCCCTGTGTCTTATTGTGTCCCTGATAATCTTGGAGTGATGTGTTAAACAAGCTGTTTTCTGGCCAGATAAGGGGAAAGGCCAATAAGAATCAGATCCTGCAGAGATGTGATGGCTTCTATTACGCCAATTCCTTCTGATAAAGCACAATATGAGATAAGGGCGCAATAGTGGTCATGTCATTAGAAGGGGCCATAAACCATCAAACAGACCCAAAGCACCCTCAGACTCACTTCTGGCGTCATCCACCAGAGGACTGTGCATGATCCACAGTGTTACATTAGGCATTGTAAAACTCCCACCCAGGGGAGATATCCAGGCATCCCCACCCAAACCTGAATGTTTATTAGCCCATTGAAGTTTGTGTTTTGTGGGCTTCCCCCACACCAGACAGATCATGACCGTGACCATTATTTCGACCAATGGACATCAAATTTGTAACAAGCAGGTGTCATTTTTGGAAACATGGGTGGTGATTTCTTTATTGTCCTCTATCTACTCTTATCCTTTCTTTCTCTCATTCCTTTTCGTATATATTTTCTTTATACCTTTATATTGTTATATTTCTGTTTATAATAACAAAAACCAGCAACATACCTCCTTTCCATTGCAACCAAATTGTTCTAAAATAAACCAGCCACAAATACATATAGTGTCGTTTCACTCTAAGCCACCCCTAGGGATCTATTACAAGAACATAAGTTACCCCATCTTCAGGAGCGAGTCAGAACACAAAGCTGGGTATTTTAACTCCTTTCTAGTGCTATTCAACTTGTAAATTCCTGTGAATGAAGGCATTTACTTCTTCATAATTTGCTGTGTACATGCAGCTTCATGGCATTGTGCTGAAATGATAGCCTCAAGAAATGAGAGAGTCTCAAGGTCTGTTTCCTGAACCTTTTATTTGCCTCAACAAAATTGAAAATTCACTTGAAAAAATTTCTGGTATTCCAGCTTATATTTCAGTAAAATAGTGCAAAGGATCAAAAGTTCTTGGATATCTCTGAGTGTTTTCATTTTGCAAAGAGATACAGGGAGGTCTGCCTCAGATCCGTGCATAGCATGGGATGCCATTGAGGGCCTCTTAATCTGTGCCTATGTGTCACCAAGATTATTGTGCTGTATCACTGTAACACTTGGGACTGTGAATTCTGAAAGAAATTCTAGTTTTCTGTCTGAATTTACAATGAACTATGTTCATCAAAAGAAAAATGAATGCCTGATTGAATGGACTTGAATACATGCTCAATGCAGTACGAGTGGTTAGACGATTTTCTTCCTGTGTTCATACTATATATCCTCCAAGTATGTATCTTGCAACTTTCATACAAGGCAGATTTATTTTCTCTTCCTGTCACAAGAAAATTAAATTATTTATTTAATTTCTTTCATGTGCTGTTACCCATTTTGGTAACTCTTTTGGTTTTAATTTCTGATTAGATTTTTTTTTGACTTTACCTTTTATATGAAGTAAAAAATCTTGTCTGTGGGACAATTTGCATTTGTACTTGTTGCTTTGGATTTCTTTTTCCTAAGATTGGAATGAATATTTGTTATTAGAGGTATACTAACAAAGATTTTGAAAATAAACAAAAAAGTTCAAAAACTAAAAATTGGGGCTTTGTTTTCAGAAATTCAGGAAAATATAACCAAACAACTTGGAAAATGGAAAAGTCCATGTTATTGGCATGGCATGTTCTCTCCCTAGGCCTTTGGAGATGACTCGGTACTTTTGCAATAATTTTACTATTACTGCGAACTTGCATTTTCCTTATTAACTGACTGTGCAAATTTTATGCAACTATTTGATAAATTTGTGTGTAATAGGAATATCTTCCATTTTTAAAAAATGTATGGTATGTGATATACATATGTGATAGGTGATAGGTGATTATATTCGTTGGCATATTGAATAGGCATTTAAGCTGAGCTGTGTAAATCATTGCAGACATAGAATATGAGCTATCATTTGTGCAAACAGTTGCTTTGCAAAAGAAGAAGCAAACACCAATATAATTGCGATGTTTCTTGAAATAATTTCCTCCAAAGTAATATATACAATTTTTATGTAGTGCACTGCATGAAAGTGTACTTGTTAAACACCATTATTTAATGTACCTTCCAAATACACAAGGTAGAAAACAATTAAACACTTTTATAACACCTTTCCAAGATAAGTTAGGCAAGTTATTAACTTCTCTCTGTAGCCTCCTAACTTTTGGCAGAAGCAAGTTAATGAATTCATTTTTTATGATACCTAATACTGAAATTCACTGTAATTTTTGGTTAATGAAGAAATCAAAAATTTCTAGGAAGAGTAGTTTCACTAAGTGAAGAAGGACTGGAACCAAAAGATGATGGAATGAACATTTGTGCTGGTTTTGGCTGGGTAACAAAGGTTGATAATAAAGAGATGTTTTTGTTACTTCTGAGCAGGGCTCACGTAGAGCCAAGGTTTTTACTGCCTTTTGTACTGCCATGGTGGCAAATTCTTGAATATCTCCTGTGAGGGAGCCTCCACAGCCTCTCTGCACAATCTGTTCCAGAGCTCAGTAAAGAGCTCTGCACAGTACTTGCACAGTAAAGAAGTTCTTCCTCATGTTCAGATGGAACTTCAACAGGACAGAATGAAAAAATGCTTGCTGTCTAAGTGAAAAAGTTGCTGTTTCTACAGATGGAGACTTGATGCCTTTTCACAAATTATGTCCCATTCAAAACTTCTGCATTTGACTAAGTTAAAACAAGTTTTGCCTGGGGGAGAGGTGAACTATACTGTTAGATCTTTTTTAAAAATGTAACCAAGATTCAATAATCTTTCTCTCATTACACATGGCCATTAGTGCCACTTTAAAATCAACCTGTCTGGCTTGGAAACCCAACACTATGCTGTACAAATCCAGGAAATGATTAGTGACAAGTAATGGCTGGTGATGCATACCAGTCTCCTAACCTCTTTAGCTTTTATTTAATTATTATATTACTATTGCATATTTAACAAAAATTCAACTTGAAAAGTAAATTGGCATGCTAGCATTATAAGTGTGAAGATGTCTCCTGGGCAGCAGAATTTTTTCAGTCATTACTGAATGGATACACTAATACTGTCTCCTGCCAGTTGTGGGTTGTAAATTTCTTTCCTTTTTTTCTGCCAGACAAAATGTTGTATTTATTTCTGGAATAAGCTCTCTTTGAAATTATGGAACCAAAATGACAAACAGTATACGTGCCACTTCCCTATTTGATCTCACTTGTTTTAACAGCATTAAAGCTTTTCATAAGTAATGGCTCAATCTGCTAAAGTAGACTGAGATAAATAATCAAGATCTCTTAACTTGTTAATGCTCTGTAAGTAAAGCATCTGGCAAGGGAAAGAATATAATTCTTTGGTTTTGTCGTTAGTTCTCTTTGGAAATTAACCTCAAAACTCAAATAAAATGAGATGTTCATGGACCAAGAATGACATATTAGTGGGAAAACTTGTTTACAGAGAGACAATAAACTGGAGACCTTCTAGAACAATGGAAATAAGAAAATATATTTATGAGGATCAAATAAATAAATAAATATTTTTAATAGTTCTCTGAGTTACTGGAAGACTTATGAGTTTGTAGCAGGCTAATTTCCAGTGCATTTTGTTTGTTGTTGTTGTTGACTGAATTTTTAAGCTAAACTGTGCTAGAGTCTGAATGTGCACTCATCCTTCATTAGATACCAGAAATTGTTCATTCAGGAGAAGTGTTACACATGTCATATGGCCTAGAAAAATCTTGGTCAGCATATCTTGTGACACAATCCCAGGCACATACTGCCACTGTCAGTGGCTGCTGGGTCCCCCACTCTCCCTTTATTTTTTGATGCAATTGAGACTGATATTGCATCGTGGTATAAAAATGTTTAGTACTAATCACATTTTTCCTTATCTGTGTATTGCTAACTTCTGTAGGGATTTATTGTTAACTGTTAATTTTTATCTGACATGCAAATCATACAGCTTCCTAGTCCTCCATCCCAAAATCTGCTGACATTCATAGGGAGGGTTTATTATATGTGCAGTAGTATTTTCCTATGTGAAAATACAATAGATTGTATGTGTATATATGTAATGTATATAACCATGTTACTTTATACATTTATTTTATAAATATATCAAGTGGAATATTTGTAAAGAGCTTATGCATTATTGTGGTTTATTCTGTAAACTGGCAACATTATATATAGTACAAAACATGATGAGTTCATAGATACCTAAATGACTCAAAAACTGTAGAGAAATACCAAACAATGTCAAATCACCTCTGAACAATGCAAGAAGATTGCATATGCAGCTAGCCATGCTTTCTTTGATTAAAAACTATAGTTTATTCAGAAACTATTTTACCCTCTGCCTACTATTTTACTATTTGACCACATTGGTATTCACCCACAAGTTTATTTTAATGGAAGGTAGATTTTTTTGGTTTTGAAAATCTGTGAATCTTTACATTTCAAGATGATAGTGCATTTCTATATTCAGTGTAGTGTGTACTTATCTTCAGTTCCTTAATACTTCCTGTCTTGGATCAGTTTTTTTTATTTTAGAAATTAATTATTGCTGCATATATAATCATTCTGAGCCAATTTCTTGTTTTATTTTTAATTCCACACCTTTTCAGTTCACTGGTAAAGGAGATATAAACAAAATTTAATAAGAGTTTAAAAAATTTCATGATCACTCACATAGAATTTTTTCCTTTCTTCCTTTCTTCCAACAATGACAGAAAAAACCCCACACTAAGTTACAGAAAAATGTCACAACTCTAATAGTTTAACCAAAATAATTTTATAACTTCCTTTGCCATTCAGACACTCTCTTGATTTTGATTCCCATGCAACTAAAATTAGAAACTCCATGCTGCTGTCCTGAATGGTTTCTTTACTCACACATAAGAATTAATTTTTATTCCCTGGTTACTAATTGATTTTCTTATGCTTTGCTCAAGAGAAACTAAATTATTTCTGAAAACCTGGTTAAACTAGAAGGGCTCTATTTTTTAAAATTCATTATATGACTCACATGAAGGTTTTCTCTGATTTACTTCAGCTAAAGTTTGACCCTCCCATCTTTTAACAAATACTTCTATTTTAATGTAGTTTCACTCTTTATCCCTCTTTTCTATTCTTTTCCACCAGAAAATAAAGATCTAATAGCAATTAGAAATTAACTAATTCATGGAATAAAGTTGCTCATAGTCAAGGTAAGTAGATAATGAAATAGCCTTTTTTAAGGATTAACTTGAAGATGGTGTTATGGACCTCTATTCAAAGACAAAGAATGTTAAAGGCAGATTTATATAGCTTGAAAATAAAGCTAAATGCAAGTTTCAGAGTTTAAAAAGAAGGCATTTTGAAATTAAATCATGGTACATAAATTACTGTTTAAATGAAGTCCTGTTTGTTTTTCCTTTCCATTACAATATGTTCAAGGTTCTTTTCTGAATGCTTCCATTCAAAGTAAAGGTGTTTATTTTTAAAAATATTCTACATTAGAGACGCACAGAAAATTAGGCAATGAAGCAAAGCAGATCTTGATGTGGCTGTTCACTTAAGTGTATGTCCACAGCATGTCTGAACAAAAGTCAGTAGGTACATAACAGAGATTACTACAAGGGTAACTCTGTAGCAGTACCTGTCATCTTTCAAGAAAGCACAATGTTCTTGCTTCTCTCAGTTGTTTTTTTCTCAGCAACAGAAGGGACATTTCTAATTTATATCTTGAAAATAAAAAAAAAAATATGTATTCTAATAAGACTGAAACTTCTGCAACATTTTAAAGTGAGGAAAAAAGATTTAAATACAAAATGTCTTTGAAATATAGCATGCTGTTATAAAATAACATAATTGTGTCTTTCCTGTACGATGTTAATGCATATTGTATTCACCAGAAAACCTGACTTTCTGTTAGCTGAATCCAGAAAGATTGTCATTTTGAGAAAAACAACATGTCTTTAATGAACACAACAGCTGTCTTACTTTGGTTTTTGTTTTGCCTCTCTGGTGATCCAAACACAGTTTGTCTAATCCTAACTTTGCAGTGACCTCAACTCTGTAGGCTAGAATGCTTCAGGTTGATATTTCTTTTCTTTTGACCGGTATTTTCTACCCAAATGATTCTTGTTGTAGTGAAACATTAACTGCTCCTCTCCATGAGCACTATTCCCATCTTGCTCTCTTTAGCTTCTCACTGTGGAGTAAAAGAATGTTCCAGAAACATTCCTGGGTTCTGGGGAAAATTTTTTGATGTTTCAGTGGGAATGGGGACCTTCAAATTTTTTCAGATTTACTGTAAACCCGAGAATTGTTCTTCTGTATCAAAATAAAACAAATATCCTCAAATAATCTTAAAAAAATATAATGTGTTTTAATACCCTTTGTAGAAAACATGTAAACAATTATTATTTATTGCCATTACCGTTAATAGCCAATTGCTTTCTAACATTGTATGGACATTAGTATGATACTTCTTACAATTCTGGGGAAAGCCAATGAATAAAAATTAAATAAATACAATTATTATATGGTAGTTTCTACTGAAGTTATTTCTCATTTTTTAATGACAACTGAGACATTCTTTCCCAATGTATGTCACCAATATTTTGTGGCAGGTAACAGAATTTTAATTGGTTAAAATTTAGACTTACACAATTAGGAAAAAACACAGTATCACATATATTTCAAGAAAAATTAGCCAGCATTACGTAAGTTTCAGTGGAAAAAGAAACCATTGTCATCTGATAATTAAATGATTAATTATGCAGAAGAAATGCAAGGAAACTGTAAGCTTTGTATGAGCAATTTGCAAATTAAAGGTGAAATATATTAATTCTGTAATTAATATCTCCATTGTAGTGATGAACATAGATAAGTGATTGGCCAAAATTCACAAAAAGAATTTATGACAGAAGTTATAATAGAGGTTATTATCTCTAGAACTTGACATGTGTCGTTACAGTTAGACTAGACAGCATTTATCGTTTATAAGTTATTTTATAATACTTATAGAAGGGATTTTCTGCAGTTATTATCTTCATCCTAGTATCCATTAATAGTGAGTTATGTTCCATGCATCATCTTACAGCTTTCACAGTTTAATGTTAAATTTTATGGTTTTTGATTCATGTAAGTTATTTTACTTTTTCAAAAATTGAGGAATTTTCTTTTCTTCATGATGAAACCTAGGAGGTTGTCATGGTGTTCTCTCTGAGTGCAGTGTGCATTGTATTTTCTATACAATTTAACTGTCTTGACACCTAAGAGACCAGTTACCTTTTAGTGATTTTTTTTCTTAACTGTTTTTACTTAAAATGGAATACTAAACAAGGGCAATGTTAAGTGAAAAATATTAAACAATGGTAGTCTGGTTTTCAGGGTTCTGTTATTTTGGCTGCATCTCTTAATTACTAATTCTGCATATGGCATTTATGACAAAATAAATATTAAAATTTTCTAAGTCCCAAAAAAACTGTGCTAATAGTCTCCCGTAGGCCTTCATTATACCTTATAACTTCATGTTATACTGCACAGAAGCATAATTAAAAAATGCCAGAAGTCAGAACTCTTGAATATATGCTTTTTGGGATCAGAATTAAGAACGTAGGACAATAAATGGCCTAGCAAGAGAGCATACACAGGCTTCTAATCTGATGTTCAGTTCGAAGATAAGCTATAAAATGGTGTTGGCTCATTTGTGTCCTCTTTGACTGAGTTTCTTTTTTCTTGGTTTGTTTGGTATGGGTTCTTTGATTTTTTTTTCTTTTGTAACACTATTGTCCTGAGGCTTAAATATTATGGTCTTTTAGAAAGCTGTATGGGAAATTAATTTTGTGCTGTGTTTTGACATTTTTGAAAAAGAGAAAGTATTAAATGACTGAATGGTGAATCATTGTTTACAGGTTTATTTTATTATTATGTTACTACGTTATTAAAGGCCATATTTTGCTAAAATGATGAAGAGTCAGAGTTTGAAGGTAAATTATTTTTTGTTAACTTTTTTAGGTCACTTCCTGGCTCCTGCATAAAAATATCTTGTCACAGAGGAATATTTTTCTAGAATGGATCTATTTAACTTTATCCAGTATATTCCATTTATGCATCACTGTATTTTTCAGAAGATAAGAAACAGTTGGTGATATTACTGTGGTAACAAATATATGTATAAACCTTCAGAACAGTTTTACATTTACATTTGGAGTAATATAAATGTAACAATTTCTAAATTTCAAGTAGTGAAAAAAATCATATCTGTTGCTATTAAAATATCTAACAAAACACAGAAATAACATTTTAATTCTTGTTTATGTTAGGAAGTGTGCAATATTACAGAAAGAAACATAAAGTTATACACAAGAGTAATATATAATGTCTTGTATGTATTGGTTTGACTGTGTTTTATTGTACTATTTGCAAGAATTTTCCCTTGCCTTATTTTGACTAAGCCATGAAAATCAACAACAAAGCAACCCGCTCTATGTATTAGTTTCATTTGATTTTGATTCAATCAAATGTGATTGATTGATTGATTGATTGATTCATTCATTCATTCATTTTAAACTCATCTTACTTCATAGGCAGTTTTCTTTGCTTGTGTTTTCTTGTGTTTGTCCATCCAGGTTTTTTTTTTTGGCATCAGATGTTATGCTGTCACCTAAGCAAATCTCCTTTCCGTTTTTGTTGAGTCTGCCAAAAAGGTTGCCACTCTAATGAGTACTGATGGTGATTTTGATGTGTGCATATTTATGATGTGGGTCCTTATTCGTTGGGCGGTTGTTCAAGCAATAAAGTGATTTTATTTAAACCACTAACTGGACATTAAATGATGATGACGTCTTATATTAACTACAGACTAAATTTTCATATAAGGTATGTGCATAGTCATGTCCTTGGTTACATATATATTTGTCTGCTCTGGAAACATCCACTTCTAAAAGGAGATTTGCCTGTAGCTATCAGATGATTTTGAATTGCAATTAAGTATGTTGCTATTTAGCTAAAATTTTCCTTTTGACAATTAACATGTCTCTTTTTCAGAAACCTTAATGATTACAGTTTTGCACACAATGTAAGTGCTGATATTTTTGCAAATCGGTAAAGGACAGACTGACTTGAAAATGAGACATTCCTTCAGTGACACTTCAGTAGGATTCTTTTCTCAATACAGAAAGATCAGGTTAAGGTTCAAGGAGGAACAACTGTGTCATGCAAACACGGATAGGAGCATTTGTTGACTTCATGTAACTTGCCTCTGGTGTTAGAGTTGAGCACTCTGCACTTTGAAATGTTCCCTGTCAGATGAGGACAGTCCTTTTTCTGCAGTCTGTGAGTTCTGTGTCTGTTTGGCACGCCACTGAAATATAAAGAGCATGAATTCTAATCAAGGGTGCTACTTAAGACCTAAATCCTTACAAGTCTCCTGACTGGTAACTCTCTGGTATTGTATTTGGAATACGAAAGATGATGATTTCACTAAATTTTCCAGGGAAGAAAAGAAAAAATTGTAACACATGAATACAGAGGTTAGAAAACAAACAGTTTTGCTCACAGATATTGGTGATGGTTTTGCAAACTACAATGAGTTGTTTGACCTCGTATTTTTACTCCTTATAAATTTTTTACTCCTTGTATTTCTATTCCTTGTATTTTTACTCCTTCCTCAGAGAAAGATACTGCTATTCCTGTAGCAGTCAGGAAAGTTTAAGGCAAGAAAGTTAGACATACTGGGAGAGGTTAAAAAAAGAAAAATGTGCCATGTGCAACATTATGCAACAGCTACAATGCTTATGCACAGATGCATAGTTTCAGTCAATTATCAGCTTCTTGTTTGTTTGCTTCAAAGTGTAATCCTTCTATTTTATGGGAGCCTGTTTGGGGGCTTTTCCCCCTTAATTCAAGAGAAAACATACAGTTAAGAGATTCAGCTTTGTGATTGGGAGTTCAGGTAAACTCTGATGTTAAGAAAAGGTGCTAACATTTGTTATTTCAATGTCTTGTTCCTTTGTTACAAGAATAATAAGACTGCCTTCTGCTGCTTGGAACATTTCTTTTAACATCCACCTATACAAGTTATATTTTTTTTTGTTTTACAAAGGCACCTTAATTTTTCCTACTGTTCATTTTCCTTCACTTCTAGTCAAAAATATGTCAGTATCACTGAAGGTTTCTGGATATCAGACTACGTCTTGGTCAGTGTATATACACAAAGTATTTTAGATGTATAGAGAAGTTGTTGTTTTGTATTTGATGACCCTAAAAAATCTTGCATAAAACAACCATAACCAGAATCTGGAAGCGTTTGATTTGCATGTTTTTAATCCGATTTGCTTTCTGTAAAAATCTTGGGTTCTGTCTTATCACTTCTGTAGTATTTAAATGCATGTATTGTAAGCATATGAACTCCTGGTTTTCTATCTGTGTTTTGGTACTGAGTAAGAAATTATAGAGAAGTCTCCCTCTACCTGGTCTCAAGGCTAGACTGGATTATTGTTCAGACTATCTGGAATAGAAATAAATATTGTCTGAACTATTTGGAAGACACCAGGTTGATATTTAATAGGGGACTTATCATTACCATTAGTTTTGATGTGGTAGGTAGGATGTGAAATATTCGATGCCACATCACTTTTCTGCTGTTAGACAACTTCCCCCTCTCTAACCAGTGAGTTCATGCTTGTCCAATTAAAGATCGAAGAGACTGAATATACTTAGGCTTGCTAATCAAGAACCACAGAGTCATAGACCAATTTAGGTTGGAAGGGACCTTAAATATGATCTTGTTCCAGCCCCCTCCCATAGGCAGGAACACCTGTCACTAGACTAGTTTGCAAAGAGCTTCATCCAACCTGGGATTGTACACTTCCAGGGATGGATCATCCACAGCCTCTCTGGACATGTTCCAGTGCATCACCATCCTCACAGTAAAGAATCTTTTCCTACCATCTAATATAAATCTGCCCTCATTCAGTTTGAAGTCATTTCCCCTTGTCCTCTCACCACAGGCTTTTGTGAATAGAACTTGTAAAAGAAAAGATATCTGAATCAATTCTAATAAGAAAATATAAAATATTTTATAACCTCTGCTGTTATGTAGTTTTGTATTCTCAGTCAGAACACGAATTCTTATCCAGACCCTTGTAAAATCTCTCCTAAGGAGGTGTTTCAAAGTAAAGCTGGAGTACAAGCACATGGCTAATTCCTGTAGGAGAATCTATAGGTAAAATTTAGAAGGAATAGGAAGGACTACTAATGGGACTTCCAGGCCTGCTAATTGCAGCTTGACTTGCAAATCACCTAAGACCTGCTAAGAAAGAATTGGGGAAATTTTTGTTGTTGTTGTTGTTTTTTAAATGTTTTTTTCTTTGTCTGACTTGTGCCTTCTATATGTCATTCTCTATGAGAGAGGTTCTGTGGAAAAAGACATTTCCTCAGGTATACCTGCTTTGTACATTGGCAACTTGACCCATAACAGGGACAGCACAAGAAATAACAGGTCCCTTCTTTATTTCACTTCTTATTTCACTTCTTATATGCTAGACTAACTTGAAGGTGTACTTCTTGACAAGTAGATGGTAGCACAAGAGCAGCACTTTTCATAATCTGTTAAAGCTGAGAAGAGTCAATGTGGATCCTGCTAATTGCATATGAACTGTTCAATGACTAAAGAGCTTAAAATGTCCCTAAGTCTCTGAATTCAAACGTAATATAGCAAAAACATTATACACATGTTGAAATGTAGGGGTTTTTTTTGTATTTTTGTGTTTTCTACTAAGCAGAGTTATGATTTACTGTCTGCTTTTGTCTATGAATATAATTCCTCGTATTATTTAGACTGAAAATGTATGCTGAATTTGATTTTGTTCTCTGAGGGAATATAGTTTCTTTCAATTGCGAGCAATTGATCTAAAGATGGTTAGCAGTTTAGCTGTTCTTAATGTATCACCATCACACTTGCCAAATGAAAAATTGATACATTTAATCTGTGTTCTTCCAGACATGTTATGTTATCAAGGGAGGAAGGATTTCTTGTGTATTTGTTAATTGATTTTCAATTTCATTTGCATGCACATTCTTATTTAAATGGAATGGAATGCAATGACACTAAACCTCCTTATAAACCTGCAAAGACAGATTTATGTGTAACAGCATTGGTATATGATAGTAAATCAAAAGCATACATCTAAAGCAAACATGTCAATAAGCCTGAAGTATAAAAAATACAATTTACTTGGGAATGCAGAGAGACATATTAATGGGAATAAAAGAAGAAGTTTTTTTAGTTGTAACATTTCTGTTGCAATTATCACTGAATGAAAAATAAGAAATGGAAAGATCAAGGAAAAGAGAGATCTGGCAATCTTCAGATAACTATTACTAAAAACACTTTGGTGTGCAGTGGGTCTTTTACACCGGGTAATGTCTTATACCTGCAAATAAACTTTAAAAAGGCTTGAACTAGTACTGACAAAAAAATAATGAACAACTGGCTGTCTTGAAAAAGGGAAATCCACAGAGTAATTTTAGTGAAGTCAAGTCAAGATGTCTTTTTTTCATATTTATTTTCAAAGTATTATGCAAAAATAATTTTTGTACAAATCAGAGGACAGCGGTTCTTTTGAAAGGCTTCTGCTTGCTTGTATTAATAAAGCATTATTTTATAAAAGCACTGTCTATTCTAACTGCTAAAAAAATAATAGGCTCTTTGAAGACTGCTACCAATAATCCATATAGATTTGTCCTGCTGGTTGCTATAAATTTGTTTCCATAATTATTAAGTAAACCAAAGACAAGTTTTTATACAATATAGATTTTTTTACACCTTTCTTAGTAATTTAATATTTTCTGTGTGTAGACTTCTGTACAAATTATGCTTCATCTATAAATGTCACATAATTCCATGTTTGTAGGTGTTTTCCATGTAAGTATAAAGTTTTTTACTTTATTCTACTAAAATTCACTTGTAGCATCAGAACACCCACACTCTAAGGCAGAGAACTATGAATGAAGATGATTTATAAAAGAAAATGAGTTTTAGCAGATATCAGGATGTGCATATTCTGAAATAAATGCAATTAATAAAAGACTGGATGTTGGACTGATTCTTTGGAGATAGCTACTTTACTTTAGCTTTCAAAAATTGCAAAAAACCCTCACTGCCTTGGTTAAAATGAGATGCCAGAAACCCAAAGAAGTCAAACAATTTTTTTTTTTTTTTTTACTATAACAATAGATCAAGGGGAATTTGTAACAGAAGTCAGGGCATTGTAAGACATTGCTGAGACTGCATGGAGAGTTAAAGGAAATGGTGGTATTGTCAGAGCAGCAGCTGGTATGAACACTAGTGGATGGAATGGAGAGGTGATGCTACTTTTAGAAGTGTAATAGGGTACTGCTGTGTTGGATTTTTTTCTTAATGCATGCAATATGTAAGATATTTTGCTCCTTCTTCTTTTTGTTCCTAGTACTACCAATGTGTTCCTCCAGAGTACTTAGACTTCCGTTTGACATTGGATCCTCTGTTCCTTTATTACCATCACCTCTCTTCACTATTTATCGTTTTAGTTTTATGGTTCTAAGAGACCTCTGGAAGTTGTCCTGTCCAACCCAACCCTTCTCACAAAAGGCCATCTAGAACTGGTTGCCCAGGACCATGCCTAGACAGCTTTTTAATATCTACAAGGGTGGAGACTCCACAACCATCTGGACGACCTGTGCCAGTGCTCAGTCACCACCACAGGACAAAAGTGTTTCCTGATATTCAAAGGAAACTCTTGCTTTTTGGTTTGTGCTCATTGCCCCTGGTCCTACCACGGGACAACTCAGAAAAGAGCCTGGCTCTGTTCTCTTTGCAACCTCCTCTCAGGTGTTCATGTACATTGATAAGACCCTTCTCTCTTCTGGTGCAAAGAGTTGCAGCTCTCCCAGTCTTTGCTCATGTATGAGATGCTCTTTGCTGGATTCTCTCCAGCGTGTCCATGTCACTCTTGTACTGGGATGCCTAGAACTGAACAAAGGACACCAGGCATGGCCTTGCCAGTGTTGAGCAGGGCGAAGGATCCCCTCCTTTGACCTGCTGGCAGTATTATGCTTAATGCAGCCATCAGCATGCTTTGCAGAAAGGGCAAGTTGCTGGCTCTTGTTCAGCCTGGTGTTCAGCAGAATCAGGTCCTTTTCTGCCAATCTGTTTTCCAACTGGTCGCTTTCTGGAATATACTGGTGTGTGGGGTTGTTCCTCCCCAAATACAGGACTTTGCACTTCACCTTGTTGAACTTCATGAGGTATCTATCAGCTATTTCTCCAGCCTGTTGAGGTGTGTCTGCATGGCAGCATGGCCCATCAGTCACTTCTCCCAGTTTGGTGTCAGCAGCAAACTGTCTGAGGGCATAATCTGCCCTATCATCCAGATAATTAGTGAAAATGTTCAACAGTATTGTCCCCGATACCCATCCTTGGGATATAATGCTAACAAGTGGCCTCCAACTAGACTCCATACATAAGTACCTAGTACATTCATGGGCATTTCATAAATAAATAATCAACATCACAGATGTGCATATAGTCATTGTAGAAGAAAACAGCTAAGACTTGAGACATAAAATTACGGAAATTTAGGACATATTAAAATTATTTTCTTATCCTGCACCTACAATGTGGTGCATAATGATCATTATATTTTCATAGATTTTTGTCTTAAAGGTACATATTCTTTTTTTAAAACATTCTGCTTCATTGTGATTATTCAATGTGATGTATGACTTTGTTTGGGGCACACTTTTCAAATTCTGATTTTTTACATAATTCTTAAGGACTTCTGTAGTTCCTAGCATTAATGTTTTACAAGCATTATCTTGTCCTCTTACCAAGTGTCTGACTTGGGGCTATGATATTTAACCTTTTCAAAAAAAATAGAATTCAAGACAGAGAGAAACCATGATGAGAAATACTGGCAGACTTAGTGAAAACACACAGACTTCACTTTCACACTTTTTGCTGTTACTTCAGCACATGAAACTGAGTGTTCAGCACTTCTTTATATCAGACCTAGCACTTCAATCAGAAACTTGGAAATAATCAGACATAACAGAAAGTAACCATTAAAGATATCTGGTTCAAGTAATGTGTTCATCATCAAGCAGGTGTAAGTGGCAGAGGATTAGATATGGTCTCATTCAAAGAAGAATGTTTTCATTGTGAAAACCTCTCTTTTCCCCTCGATTTGGTTCCATTCCCTAAAAATTTTCTGGCCACCATAAAAGACAATTTTTTTTCCTGATAACTGTTGCCAGACTGTGACTTAGCCATAAACCAATCCAAGTTGTGCAGCAAGGAAGTGTACTTTCTGGATTGTATGAAGAGAGATGGAAAATAATTAGGATATATGTGTAATAAATTATTTTCATATATGCTCTACAATAGTTTAGTTTTCTTTATTTATAACAAACAATTCCAGCTTTTGTTAATTTTGGAGCACTTTTATTGTTAGGTTTCTGTATACAATATTACAGAGATAAAAAATGTACCAAATGTGGAATAAAATCATAGAGAAATAGGATCATTAGGTTCCATACAAACCATTGCTAGGTTTAGAGTCTTTACAAGCACCATACTGATCAAAATTTCAAGGGTTCATGAGGCTACTAATGCACTGTCATGCTCCATGTGGGCCAACACCGAGTGGAGAGATTCCAGTGGGTAGGACATATATTTGCCAGAAGCAATGCTTAGGGAAATGGGGTCTAATTCCACATATTTCTTTCTCATCTTTCTTATACCTTTTCATCTTCCTAAAAATGAAAAAAAAATGTTGGCCTATGGTATCTCTGCCAATATTGTAACCAGAAATGAAAATAAAGGAAAGCATCTCCACGGAAGTGTGGTAGTAGATATATAATTTCAGATGATAAAACTGAAGACAGAGATGGCAAAAAGCAACACCACAGTCTCTGGTAAGATCTTTATCTGTCTGGCTTTTCATCATGTGTGCTTCTTTTTTTTTTCCCACCTCAGGTTTCCTTGTTCAGTTTCTGTGAATTTATTTCTTTGCCCCTATTCTGCCACTGCTTCTTCCTTCTTGCTTCTTTATCAGAAATACGTTGTTGTTTTTCTTTCCCTTTGCTGTCCAAGAAGAATGAGTCCTCCAGCCTCCACTCCTGCTTCTACCACCCTTTATTTTCATGCTCCTTGACCTAATCTGTCCCCATTGTTAAGCCTCTGTGACTCAAAGGCCAGCTGTACCCTGTGGAGTTTCACATTCTGCCTTCAAAAAATGAAGGTTGTTTCACCCCTGTGAGAAAATTTCAGCTGTATAGTTTTTTTCTGATTCTCTGAAATTTCAGTGTCATTTTGGCTGAAATGTTTTTAAATTACTTCTGCCCAAGGCAGACCATCAGTGTAGAAAATGTAATCCTAAATAATTTGTTTGGTAGATTTACAAGTAACTAAAAATGGACTGTTCTAATGGGAAGTATTAGGCAGTATTAAAAATAGGTTATGATGCCACCTTGTTTTAAAGTTACTGTCATCTGTATGAATAAGTATATGGTTGAATAAATGTTTTTCCTTAGATGACCATATGCTATCAGTATTCATAGACACTGAATTTTAAGCAGCTGACCATACCAACAAAAGCAGTAGTTTGAGACAAAGTATGGCTTTTCTAGAGTTAAACCTCAACTCCCAAAGTCAGTCCAGTTTAAGGGTACAAGTGTGACTTGCCGTAACTATGCCTGAATAAATTAATATCTCTCTAGGATAAGATAGTTCACTTCAGCTGAATAAAACCCTAGAAGAAATGTACCAAAATACTTCTCAGAAAAGGGAGTAAGCACACAGTCAGGGTCTCTGACCTTCTTCTTCCTGAATTATTCCACTTATTTTATTGATTTCAAAATTTGGCATAGATCTCTCGGTGTACGTGTGTGTACATGTGTAGAATAGATTTTTATGCATTTACACAAATTGTCATTTATTACCAACTTCATGGCTGCAAAAGAGAAAAATGCTAAAAAGAGATGAGGTTTTTACCTTAATATTCAAGACTTAATATTCTGTTCATCATCCAAAAATCAGTCCAGCTTTAAAAAGCTATTTTTCATCCATGTATATACATTTACACATATTTGTGTCTGCCTTCATCATAATTTAATTTGTTAGTATTACTAAATTGAAAGTGCAACTTTTATTCTAACATAATCCTTAGCATTCTGCCATAGGATCAAAGCCTAACTCTAACATGTTAGGAGACAGAAGTGCAGTTGGTACAGTCCGAAAATGAAGTTATGAACTTTGCCTTCAGACTGATGTGAGAGGATTTGCCTAAAATAAAATAATCTTATGCTTCCAGTTTAGCACAAATAAGCATGTAAACTTGAAAGATAGCACAGGTGCTTCAATAATATTGCCAGTTCCACATGGATCAATGGAAACTGTGAATGTATCTTTACATTGTGTAGTGTCAAATGGTAGTAGAGACTAGGAAGCTTGAGTTAGTCTTTTGACAGGAAAGAAAAAAGACAAGGATCTGAGAATTAAAGTCTTTGGAAACCAGGAGCAGAGGGGCACATGGCAGTTCTGATTTTTATATTGATAAAAGAATGGGAAAGGGAGAAGGGAAGATTTTTTTTTTTTTTTTTCTACAGAGGCGTTATACATGGCACTGTGTATTTACGAGCCCAAGTACAACCAAAGCCAATAAATTTAATTGCTTTCCTTGAAAGATTAAAAATCTGTCAGGGTAGAAGAATTTTTCAAAACAAAATCATTTCATATATGGCAGTAAGAAGAGATTCCCTCTGCCCCCACAACTTGGCATTTTGCTGCTTTACTTGTTTCTATCTCCAGATGATATTTTCACATAGTATAGTATGTTACTGAAATGCTGACTTGCTCATCTGCCAAAAGGTTGTGCTTAGGTGATGGGTCATTTCTGTTCCTACTGATGATTACAAATAAGGGGAACCACAGCAGGTGGTTACACTAGGAAATTATGGTAAGTTGGGGTAAGGATCTTGCCTTTTTTATTTTTTTTAAATTGTCTTTTCTCCTAAAAGCAGCTAAAAACAAGCAGAACTGTTAAAACTGAGTAGCCTAACAACACCCATTGAGCTACATATTTTTGTATTAAATTTCTTAATAGTGAAATAGTTTTCATTGCTACTTTCTTCCTCACTCTCAAACACATTTCTCAACTCCTGTTTTAAGAGAATTTGCATTTCCTTTTTTTTTTTGAAGATTTTTTTTTGCAACCAGAGAAAGCCTCTTATGACACTTCTTAAATAGAGCAATACTGACATCCATTGGTTTAATCTTATGTGACTATTTGTTAAATCTCTTCTAACTAATGTATACATACAGCATCACAATGAAAGGATTGAATTTGATGTGATCCAAGGAGGATTGTGCTAAGTCCAATTTGCTGTATTAGAAACATGAAACCAACACAGATTACTCGATGAAAAGAAACACATTGCAAAATGTGAAGTCCAAATACAATGACTAAAATAAAAGCAGGCATCACAAGTACCAACTAGGGGGAAAATATTAATGGGGAATTAGTAGTGATGCTAAATTTTTTTCAGAACCTCTCGAAATGTAAAAATACCTAATTTTATATGAACCTGTCCTGTTTTGTATTAATCATAAGGCAAAATAGTGAGGTGTGAGGAAAAATTACAAATCTAATAAAAAAAGCAGTTCAGTGAAGAAGATAATTAGTCTCTGGTTTCATCTCAGCCCTCAAAGGTTTTCCTTTAACTTGGCAGCATGCTGTTTTTTAAAATAGATACATCTTTTATAAACACTGCTGTAAGACCGCTGGTGATACAATGAAGTGGTTACATTTAATCTAGAAAAACACACCACAAAAAGTGGACGTGTTTTCAGCATTCATTATTACGACAAGCTAAGCAGATCAGGCTTAGGCTTCAAAACCAGAGTACCATTCTGGCAGCGAAGGGAGGCTTTCACAAAAAAAAAAAGCTTTCCGTTTGCTGTACCCTCCCACCGCATTCACTTGCAAATCACTGTGTGCTCGGGAAGCTTGCACTTCCCCGGGCTCCAACCTTCCCAGGGTAAGTGCTGCGGCTCCAGCAGCAGCGCCTCTCTCCCGCTCCCCTCTGAGGAGGGAGACTGAGAGGTGTCTGTGTGTCTGTGTGTCTGTATGTCTGTGCACGCCGCGCGTGTGTGTGTTCTTGATTTTTGGTGGTGGCTTTTTTTTTTTTTTTTTTTTTTCGCTCGTAAATCAGAAGCTCTGAATGAAAGCCAGTCGGAGGGAGAGCTCCCCCTTAGCTTTGGTTCCGGACTGTCCAGAGTTAAGTGATGCTGGGAGAAAAAGCCTGAGTTAGATCCAAGTAGAATCAGTCTTAAAAAATAACAGGAGAAAACTGACCAAGAAAAGGACTCTAATAGCTCGTTTTTCAGTTTGGTTGGGGTGGACACCACTTTCTCAGCAGAATAAAAGGTAGGAGCCTTTCTCGTTTTCTTTCTGTTGATATTATTACAGTTATTGTAATAGAGCACTATGTTGTTTAATGAGATTCCTATATTGGTTCTACTGTATACAACTTTCTGCATTTTATAAATATGTGTCAGGAGAAATGAGACAAGGGATAGGAAATAACTGCTGTGCATTCTCTTCTCAAAGTAAACTGATATCATATGCATGCAGGATTGAAACACTAAGAATTATATATATTTTTTTTTTTTTTTTTTTTTTTTTCTCCTAGTAAGCAAGCTGTCTTTTGAGCACCAGTTTCCATCTACAGTCAGTTCTTGAGAATTCAGTGTGGGGGGAACAAGTCTAACTGAATTGAAAAAAGCACAATGTTTCATAGTGTAACAGTTATGAACATAGCATGAAGCATACACATATGTGCCCTCACTTTCTGTATACCTGTGCAAGTCTGTTGCAGCTTTCACTGTTAATCATTCTGCCCTGGATTGAATTTCAGAATAATTACCTACACTCACAGAAAATGCTTGTTATGAAGGAAATCCCTGTGGAGAGGGATAGCAAAGTGTATACAAGCAATATTTCAAATATCTGTACAGAGCTATATGCACACAGATGGGGATAAAATTGCCTGGTTTGACATTTCAGAAAAGGGGGAGTGGAGGGAGAAGGAAAAACCAGGGGGTAGAAGGGAAAAGGTGGAGGGAGGAAAAATTCAGTCTGCACCTGTGTGAGCATTTATTGTCAATGCTGCAATAAAATCCATATTTGATGTGGTGTTAAATTAATTCAGCACAATACAAATCTAAATCCATGCTCCCAACTACTAACTATTGATGGCATTGTCAGCTGCATAAGAAATTTTCAATAGGCTCATACTGTACATGATACTAGTTGCAGCTGTAAAAATCTAACAGCCCTTCAGCTTAGGAGAATGCATCTACACGTGCAATCAGTGACAAATAGCAACCAGCATTTTGAAACGGACCTATCATCTCTGTTGCTTCCACACAAATGGAGCTGTTGCCTATAATCTTCGTCTTTCATTTGAGTAAAAGCCTCTGTATTATCCCAACAGCACTCCCGTTGCTTTGAAGGTATTTTTTAATTATACAACTTGTTGTGCATGTATGTGTGGATGTGTGTGTGAGTGTGTGAGTATGTGCACAGAGTGAGGAAGCAGGTCTGTAAAAAATAGTGTGGGGCTTTTTTTCTTTTCTTGCTTTTTTTCTTCTTCTTTTAAAGGCAGTAGGCTTTAAATTTACATGGTAATATTACTGGAGGGGAAAGGCAGAGAGTGAGAGACTGGAACACACTTGTGAATCTCTAAATCCTTTTCACATATGCCATTTACTAGGAAAGTTACGAGTCTGGTACTGGGATTTATTGAGATTTTTACAGCTACACAAACTTTTATATTAATTGCTTACCTTCTAATTGTAATAGCAGTCTATGTTCTTTTAGAGGAGGAAATGAAAGAAGGAACTTAGAGAACTAAGGAAAGCAAGAAGGAAACAGGCTATCTTCCTCAAGAGTTGCAAACCAGCTATTTAGAGTCAATATGGGTTTATGTCAAGAGAAGAATACTTCTTGGATTATCAACTCTTAATCTAGTTTAGGCCTGAGGACTCATATTTTATATACTTTGTTACATAAAAGTTTGAATGAATAGGTAATAATTTCTGCAGCAGTTTCTGTTAATTTTAATTTGTATTTATGTCTGTGTTTTTTTATGTGTGGTGTCAAGACAATGATGTACACTTAAATAGGAACACTGAAATGTCTGAAGAGTGTTGGTTATAATGCATATATTTAAACTGAAAACTGATCCTGGATTATTTGATTTTTTTGTTACTGTGAGTAGCATTGGAAAATATGTCTTGGCTACTTGCCTTACCAACCATTTGCATTTATAATACTTTCAACAGTTTGTGGGAAAGAAAATAGCAGAATACAACTTAAAAAGACTGTATGTAGAATCTTATATATTCCTAAATTATCTTTATAGCTTTGCATTAGAATAAATGACTATAGATACACTAAAACTTCACACTTGCATGCTCTCAATAGACAAAGGGTCTGTGAAGAATGATGAAATACTGAAATGTGCTCACAGTAGACACTGGTTCTACTGTTCTTTTCTGTGCTTAGCAGTAGTTAAAATGCAGAAAAATAATGTTATATATGAAGGAAAATGAGCATAGAATTAATTAAATGTAGAGATAAATTTAAAAAATACACATCTAGATATAGAAAGCAGTATACAAATTTCAGCTAAGTGATGTAAGTTTTCCCCCTTGTTAAATAATTAAATGTAAAAGTCAGAAAAGGTTAATTTGAAGATAATATCTGCCTCTGATTCTGAGAGAGTAATTTCCTGATCTCAACGTGATTTTCCAAGGAAAGAAATAAATGAAATAGAGCCTGTCTCATCTGGATAATTCTGTGCAAGCGAATTTTTTTTTTTTAAGGTCTGCTAACCATACTTGAAAAGGAGTATAATTTTGTACCACTAGGTTGCAGCACTGGTACAGGGGGTCAAAGTAAGATTGAACTATTGTTGAATAGTAGTAATGGGGTGAATATGGGGTTATGACAATATTATTTTTAATTCATTCATTATTATCACCTGAAATCATGTTTGTGAACACCAAGGTGTTTTAACTGGACTTCACAAAATGTCCTTCATAGATTTGAAAAAAAACCTGCTCTGTGGCTAATTCTTATACATTATTATTAATTATGTGGCTGACAGAAATAGAAAAAAAACCCCACTGATTATGTGGGCAGAATATAAGGGTGTAAGAAACATTTTGTGAGTGACTTCAGTGAACCACATCACTATTTGTTCTATATTACTACTGAATTTGCTATGGGCTTTTTTACTAACATACTATTTGATACATTGGGTTTTTTAAAGGAGGAAAAACTGAAATTAGAAAAGTAAAAACCATCTTCTCATGAGCAGTTTAAATATGCCTGAGTAAAACATTATCAAGGGTGACTTCACTACACATAAGGATGCCACACCACAGCACACTTTCATTTGCTCTGAACAGTGTGTAACTATCAATGAAAGCTGATAGAAACTAAAGGTGCAATTCACTGAAACATGAGGTGATTAAAAAGCACACATGCTGCACATTCTGCACTTTCAAATCTGCTAATGTGAACTTGCCTTTTGAGAAAAAAAAACCCACATTGGTTCCTCTATTGTCTAACTTCTGGAAAATCTTAAAAGCAAAAAGAAATAAAAGAAGCAGCAATGGTATTCTGAGCTCTAAATGTTCTCCAAATCTCTCTTTAGGCCAAGAGGAACTCCTGTGTCAAAAGCTGCTTGTGTTTTGGTCCCTGGCCTTACATGTCTTCACCTTTGAATCACTGGCATGGTGACTTCCCTAACATGCCTCTTTCTGTGGGTTAATGATTCTGCAAGAGAGCAATAGAAAAAAATTTGTCATCTCTGGGAGCTGTGTTTATTATAGTGACCAGACTGCATTACTGCACACAGGAAAAAAAAAAGAATAAAAACAACAGGTATCAGCTGAACCTGAACACTTTTTTTTTTCTTTTGCTCTGTTTTCATCTGGAGGGAAGCCAAAATACCACCCAACCAAAGGCTATTGAGCTTTTATGTTCTCTCTACTGGCCTATCAGTCTATTTTTTAATATGTGGGCTATCTGGCAAAAAATTGCCAGTTGAAGCCTTATGCACATTTCTTTTTAAATGCAGTCTTCCTGATTATTTAATGTCAGAGGCAATTACCTCAAATGTGTGTGTGTGTGTGTTTACAGTAGAGGTAAAACAGGGACCACCTTTATTTTAAACAGGGCTTGCATTCTAAGAAGCAGAATACAGTAAAGTTTCTTTCTTAATTTAATTCAGCCTTTTATTACTTGACTTTTTCTGCAAGTCCCACTACCATTTCTAGTCTTTATTAACTTTGATGAAATAGATCATGTTTATAATTTTTTTTTGTTATAGGAATGTGTCCAGCAGGAGGCATAAAGCTCTAGTAGCATCTCAGAGATACTTCCTAGCTTGTCACAGGGCAATAATAATACCCTGGGGTATCAGGTCTGCTATCTGGAAGTGTGTAACATGTACCAACAGGCTGCATCAGGGAAATACAAAGATTTAGGAAGTTAATTGGATATAATGAAAAGCAACATGGGAGGTGTCCTTTTTAATACTATTCCCACATGTACATAATTCTTCATATGAAGTTTTGTAACTTATTATGGCCTCTCTTAATTATAACTCAGAGTGAATGTTGAACGGTATTTAAAACAGTAGGGAATCATGTAATGAAGAGTTAGTTCATGTGTGTGTGTTTATGTAATGATTTAAAAAATTACTTGAAAATAGATGTTTCCAGAATTCTGTTGCTTCAAAGCTACAATTGTATTCTTCTGTTTTCTTAGAAAACAAAAAAACCCTCATCACGTATTTTCTCACGAAGAACTGTATATAGTATGGTATATAGATGTATGTACATATATATTTTATTGTTAATATTCCATCACCTACCACATTACAGATTGTGTTTATTGTATCACCCTAGTGCAATGTTTTGCATTACAACATAAAGAACATGATATAACACCACTTATCCAGACCAGAACGTCATCCTTAAAGATGACTGCAATCCTCATGAACTCTGCAATGCTATAATATCCAGATTTTATGAACATGAAGAATGTATACCAATGTAATTTGCATCATTTTTAGCACTACTCAAAATGCAGTGTCCTAGAGGACTGTTAATTTTTGTCCCTCAAACTGACATAAAATAAATATATAAACCTGAACTTTTTAGTTCATGTGTCTACCACGTTTTCCATCTGTTTAATGCATTCAAAGATTATCTTACTAATTATCAAACTCTCCCAATAGCGAGCACAAATAGAGATATACCTGTGTCTAGGAAACTTAGAAGCTGTGCATTCTGTCATTAGTTCCTCTAAGTATCACAGCCTTCATCAAGAGAGTTTCAAGCATTTTGTATCTTACACAAAAGACAAAATACATGGAGTGAATCTATGAGATTTTAAATGAGAGTGAGAAAATATACAAGAACCCAAAGTATATGTAATTATTTGGAGTTAATATTGAGAACAGAGGGATAGTTATTTGGTTTATTCTGACTGTAAGAATTCCAAGAAAAATTATCCCATAAATACATCAATTCCTTCCTTTCTCTTTGAGGTGGTGAGCTGTCATTTCCCTGATGCCTTTTCCACGGTGTATGGAACTGGGAACCATAAATGCACATCCATTTTACCTCTGCGTCACCAGAAAAGTAGTTAAAAATAGACATTTAGATTAGATATTAGGAATAAATTCTTTATTCATAGGGTAGTGGGGCACTGGAACAGGATGCCCAGGGAAGCTGTGGATATCCTATCCACTCTAATGGGTGGCATCATAACTCATGGTAGGAAGGGCTTGGAACTACATAATGCTGAAGATCTTTCAGGTCCCTTCCAACTCCACCCTTCCTATGACTCTATGATAAAATGTCATTGATTCTAGGTGTCATTAAAATTATGGGTAATACATTTACTAAAAGTTTACATATTCTAATTAGATTGATAAGATTTAATTAATAAACTAATGTTGGGTGTATATTTGCCTGTTTGTTTTTTAAATGTTGAGATTATTCAGAAGATGATCTGGACTTTCAGTGTTTAGAAATAATTGCAAAAAAAAATCAAGAAAAATATAAAGCATAGAAAGAAACAAACTCAACTGAATGTGTTTAACACAAAAAAATCACCAAACATGATGAATCAAAGCAAGAGAATGACAATATTTCAGTTCTTACTTTCTTTCCACCTGTAAAAATAAATTTTAATAACAAATTATGCAAATAATCTTTTACAAAAAGTTTATATCATGTTATAGATCATTTTTTTCATTAAGAGTACAGATACCTTCTAATTTTTGGGGTTTTTTATTTAATATGGGACACAGTTTTTAAATATTGATACCGTTTCATGCTATATTGTTTTTTCATGCATTATAGGTTTGATTCTGTAGCATAAGCTATGCAGAGCTACTACCCTGCTCTCCTGACTTTCTGCTAAAAAATAAAAGCACTGTTAATTAGAATAGTCTTGTATTAAGCAGTAAGTAATAGTGTAAGTAACTGTAGACCTCAATTTATGAATGTGTTAATGGGGTGCACCTAATTACTTTGCAGCCAAATCAAAAAATTTCCTTGCTTCTGAGACTGCAGAAGTAAGATATTTCATTATGGCATGAAATATATTTTAATATCTACTTAAGCATATTACATCAAAGTTCCCTAAATGTACTTTTGCTTTCCACTTCCCATGGCCAAGTTTTAAATAGTATAGTCAAAAATAAATAGTCTTCTAATTCTGTTTCTCTCAGGGATAGTTTCCAGTCTTTTGGCAGAAATTTCTAGAGTCAGCAGAAGAGTGGGATCTCACTATCATGAGAACCATTTTAGGGAAGTGTGATTTTTTTTTCCCCCTCTGTTGGACAAAGATTATTTTCTGACATTAGTATGCTGAGATGTGCTCTTTCCCTTGAGTGAGAGTGTGGGTCTCATGGTGAAGATAGCACTGATGCTGGAATCTTGATTAAAATGGGTGAACAGAGTCCCAGGCATGTGAGGTACATTTGGTACCTTCATGACTTAGGGGCATTTTATTAAGTTTCTGATTAAGAAGTAAAAAGCAATTGTGCTCTGTATTACTGGAATGACTTTGTTTTCTGGTAGTCACAGCTGAATGGAATGTGAACAGATAGAGATAGATGGATTTTCCTCTCTAATAGTACTATTTTACACAATTGCTTATGCTGTTCCTTCAAATTTCCCTTCGTAAGTGATTTCAAACCAAACAGTATCCTGATGAGTCTAATTAATTTGAGAAAACCTTTCTTAAGGTAGAAGAAATGTATTTTTTTCTTGTTTATTAGTTTATACTATTTAGAGAGTTTTTGATCATTCTGATCACCAGAATAAACTGGGCTCTTCTCTAAAATTTAAATATATATGTGGAATATTTGTACATGATGGAAAATTAAGACAAAATCATACATTTATTCTTTCTATCCTTGATTAACAAAACATCTGAATCACTCTGAAACACATGTGCTATTAGTGAATATATCCTAACTGTCGTTGGTTTTCTCCAGTTTTTTATTTGAGGCCAGAATAATGAGAATTAGGAAAGGAAAAAAACTAAGACATAGTGCATTATATTAATAATCCCATTAAAGTTTTGATGAGCATAAATCTTCTCGAGAATTGAGGATCTATAATGTGACTAAAAAAGGTCACTAGGCTTGAGATATTCTAAACTGGATGCCTAAAATTTTGTGACAATGAAAAACCAATTATTTAAGCTATGAAATCAGAAGCTGGGTTGTTTTTGATTTTTTTTTTTTCATACCAGTATATACATTTCACTGCTTTCAGGGATTTAAATGGTATTTGCTATATTCTGCTTTAGAACAGAACTTACAGATGAGCTTTTTAAGTTTTTACTTCTAGCAACAGCCACTTAACTGGAGTTACAAACCAGTGGTAAAGCTCAAAGTAGTTCAGCCTTCTAAATTACAGGACCAGACCCCCTGTGTTAACAGAGCAGTGAGATCTTGTTAAATTTCAGGTTATGTACATTCAGGAGAGAAAATACCTGCCATTTCCTTTCTCCATGGCTGCAGCTGTCAAGATCCGACCAGTAAGTGCTTGTGCACGTGGGGTCTGAGGTCGTTTTGCCACTTGGACAGGCTGTGAAAGTCAGGGCTAATGGAATAAAAGCAGCCTAGGTGGATCAGTCCCACAGCTGCCAGTTACACGGTTCCTGCTAAATCTCTGGAAAACCACCCAGGCGGTTTTGCCTTAGAGGTATCCATGACTATTGCATCATTTTAGTGATGTGACTGATTCCTTGTTACTCTGGGTATGCTGGTTGGAGTCCATTTCTACTTCTAGTGTATTAAAATCCTTCTTTTCTCAGGGAAAAAAAAAATAAAAGTACACCACAAAAACATCCCTGGACAAGTTCAGAAAGTTTAGAAGCCATTTAGTTATCATTACAGTGGATTAAGACTGGGCTATTAGTTATGAGGAAGACAAAATGAAAAAAATGTGATGTCATAATGGCATGATGACAGCAAAAAAAGTATACAGCAAAAAAGTATACTTTAAAGTATTCAATTCTATCTAAGTAAACAGAATTAATCTCAATGATTGTAGTGGTTAATCAAGTGCTGACTTCTCAAGGGTAATCCATTAGTTCTTTAAAATATATGAGCTAAAATGAAGTGATTTGAAGAAAAAAATGTTTGAAGGTAGCTTAATGAGTTTCTGTACAATCAGAAATACTGAGGATGAACAGGACAATACTGACACAAACATATTTCTTTTATAATCTTAACATTTTTCTTTAAAGGAAAAACCTATAGTGACTTGAAATTAGCTGTGGAATTTGTAGTTTTATTTTCTGAGATGCTTGCTTTCTTTCTGGTTGGAGGTTATGAACTGCTTTTTAGTAGTAGTTTTGCAGAAATTTTTTTAGACACGTGTTACATGGAATAATTGCCAGTGAATTGCCATGGTTTGAATTTTTTTTGTCCTACATGGGAACTATGGGGTCTGGTTTCTGTTTGGTTTTATGCAGTTAGTCCACTCGAAGCTGTTCATGCCATGAAGTAATGCCCTTCATACAGGATGACATTTTGCTGTGGGAGTAGAAAAGCATTCATTTGACAATATGATATTCTACAAGCTAGAAACAGTTTCTTCACTTTTCATGTTATATATCACACAGCTTTTTAAAGAGCACAAAAAATTTGAGATTTTTTTTTAAATTGCATTTGGGAGGGATAGTTGAGCGGAGTAAAGGAATAATTCATAATGCATAAACTGTTGAATTTTCATGAATTTTCTTTAAGGGAAATTGTACATTGTTGATGGTTTTGGAAGTTTGGTTTTTTGGGGTTTTTTTTGTGTCTGTTCAGTTTTTATTAATATCCTAGATATGTTTTTACTTCCCTGTCCTATAGAATAAATACATCATTCTAAATGTCCACAGCTAGTTCTTTGCAATTTGTAGGAAACCTAAGCTTTAGTATAACAATTTTTTTCTCCTTTAACTGTATGGTAAGTCTCTACATTTTGGTAGTTTGTCAAAGTAAGCAGAATATTATTCAATACTTGCTAACCAAATTGAAAGTCACATATTGAAGACATTTCTTGTGCAATTCCCTGAAAAGTGTTCCTTTTTTCAGATGGGAATCTTAGTAATGCAGATATTTTTAATCTTTTGGTGCCATCTCGTGGCAAGAGGATAATTATATGAAACAAAGAGGTAGTCTTTTCAGAACGTATTTTCTAAGCTTAGCAAAAATGTACCTTGGTTTGGTGATAGATATGTATGTATGAATTTTAATAGTGACTGTAAAATAACAAACTAATTCATGCATAGGACAAAACTATCTTTGATTTTTGGCTTTCTTCCTTTTTAAGAGCCTTTAAGTATTGATTTGAGAAATCTCACAAAAATTGACTGTCATTAGTGCATAGAAATAGATTTTTAGTCTGCTGCATTAGATCTGTAGCATACTTAACTGGTTCAAGGCAATTGTCAATATATTTTTATTGTAGCAGTGCATTACATCTCTGTAGAATACTTTAATACTTAGCTAGCTCACGGCTATATTCACTTCAGCATTCTGTAATGTTTAACAGAAAGCCAGGATCTGTGATAGCATTCTTGTGTTTCATTTTATTTTCTGGTTTTGGCTTGGGAAAATTCATACCAGCCTGCATCCAAAAAAAAAAAAAAAAAGATCCAGAACAGCACAGGAATGCTGTATATTTTTCTGGTATTTTCATTGGGATTCAGAAAAATGAGTAGTTTTGGTTCTGTGCTAAATAAATACTGGCTTAATACCAGGAGGTTTTAAAGATAATGCTTGTAGGTATATGCAGTCAGTACAGATCACATTCTTGCTCAGTTTCTGAAGGAGTTTTCATTACAATAGTCCATATTTGCTTACTTATCTCTAACTTCCAACTTGATCTCCAACTTGATCAAAGTTTCTAGATGCAAATATACTATTCTCTGTAAAGAGCTGGAAAGAAAATCAAGATGTCTGTCCTGGTTTTACTTATAGTGGGGGGTTCTCATTCTTTCAAAAGTAAGGATGTTTTTATTCTTAAAAAAATAAGTTATAGTCTTGTTCAAATAACATCCAAATATGCTGTAGGTATTGAAAATAGGTGTCAGGTTTTTACTTTATGAGTTATTATAATATCTTCCCAGCTGAAGAAGGAAATACTGTCAATCAAAATTAGTACCAAATGAGAACACTCTTTTAAGATCCCACCTGTTCTTTTCATGTCACGTTTCCATTACTTTCTGTACTCATGACTATTACTGTCTATGCTTTCTATATTGTCTATGTCTATATGCTTTCTATATTTGTACAGAAAATAATATTTGAAGGATAAAAATTCAATATATATTTTCTGGCAATTATATGGTAAATATTAAAATGGTAGTCACTAGAATGCAATTTTTAATAATCAATCAGTAGCTGAGGTACCACTGTGATAAGTTCTGTGTAGTATGATAAGTCAGTCAACAAGTGAAGCATTCATTTTCGTTGGTTAGAGATTGTGTGATTTCTCTGATTAAGATTAGCTAGGTATAAAACTCTTTTGCCTATCAGCTAGAATGAAGAGAAGAATCATAACATTAATGTAATAAGATACAGAATTTCAACAGTTTTTTACAGTTATGTGATAATGTGATTATTTCCTTCTCATCCCAGTAAAACTCCCTTAACAGTTAGGTATTGAATACTTCTGTCTCTTTCTATATCTGCCTCCTGGAATAGAATACAAAATTAAAGTGGTAAGTGAGTTAAGAAAGAATTGTAACTGCTCATTCCAGTGAATTGATGAGATATATATGCACTTACAAGAACAACAAATCTAAATATGTATCATAGTTTTGATAGAAACACAGACAGAAAAGTGTGACGCTTAAGGCCTCACAAACTAAATCTTAAGTTTTCTAGATAGATATTTACCAATATTTTATCTTCCTATCTTCTTATTCTGGATTAATACACATTTTTATGCATGTCAGTGTAAATTTATTTCTGTTACATTTAATAAAAACTTAATACAGAATATTTTAAAGATTATTAAAAGAGGAGGAAAGTAGAATTCTGTTATCTGTCTTGGACAGATTTTTTTTTTTTTATTTTTTTTTAATTTTTTTTACTTTTAGTTTAAGTCATTTTTAAAATGTACTTTCTTCTAAAAGCTTCAACAAAGGCAGTATGCTTCACCTGAAACATGGAATGAGATGGGCAAAAGAGCAAGCACAGGTACAGAAAGATGATGCAGCATGCCATAAATCACCAAAGAGAAAGTCTCCAATGAGATTAAGAAGATTTGCAGACAGTATTATGTGGATAAGAGGGAGGTAAAATGAGTTTAAGGGCTAAAAAGAATATGTAGGTAGGAAAATGTATTAGAAAGATGAAATGATTCAATCTATCAATGTCTTCTTTGAAGTTAGGGAGGGAAGAGGAAACATAGTCAATTTAAGTGATTCTTCCTATTTGTGGGGCTTCTGGAGGTGAAAAGTTAATGATTTTGTGATTATCTTCAGAAAAGCCTGGAAATATGTATAGCACAATTTCAGAATACATTTTTGAAAAAAATGCTAGAATCTCCTCATTTCTGCTGTAAAGTTCCTTGTATTCCCTTTCTTCAAATGGCACCTGTTGAACAGTAGATTTTGCTCTTTCAATCCCAGTGTGCATAATTTAGTTAGAATTTTAGGTAAGTAAATACATTATTTATGCTGGAAACTGTTGGATCCTGTATATAAAGGGGAGACTGAAAAGTGTCTGTCACTGAACTTGTCTAGATGATCAAAAGGAAAAAAATGCTTTTTAAAACTGTTTCTGGGGTTCGTCTGTCAGATAACTGAGCTGAGGAGCTTGTGTATTTAGTGTGTTCTCCTGACTGTCAAAATTATTTATATCTAGTGTGACGACCAGTTAGTCTAAGCAACACATACCTAAGCTGTGGCAGTGAAAGAAAAAAGAACATCATCCTGCTGTACAACTGCAGTAGTAAATAACTGACATGTTTCAGGGCCCACAAGCCTACAGAAATTTTAAACAAGACATAAAGGTCACAATAGCACAGGTTCCTGACAATCATGGGTGCTGTTATTACGTGCACAATGTAGCTGTGCCATCTTTTCAGACTCCTGCAGAAACAGTCTGAATGAGTTTGTAGCTATGACTTTGTCCTTTGGAGATCACAATTCTTAGGACAAACTAGGAGGGGCTTTTTTGATAGAAAAGAGAGCTGCAAAATTAGAAGTAGTTACACTGATATGTAATTTTTGGCATTTGGTTAAACTTACCTTTACCAAAGTAAACTTGGGTTGTTTTCTTGTGGAGATAAACAGAGAAACCTAGGTATGTATTATCTGCAAGTGATGCACTTTTTTCCTTCCCTACCTTTTACAGAGTAGAAATATTTTAAATTAATAATAATAACAATAGTAGTAGTAGTAGTAGTAGTAGTAGTAGTAGTAATAAATTTGTATGAGGTATGAATATAAAAATAAGAAAAAAAAAATTTCTCTTATTGGGCTGATGGGATGAAATCAACATGCTTCAGAAATAAAAATGTGTTTTCTTACAATGGATTTATATCCATCCACTCTGATGTAAAGCACTATGACAGACTGTCATGGGGATAGCTGTCACTTTTTAGTATTGTTAAGAGAACTGAGGAAGCAAAAGGCAAAAGGAATTGTAGTTCCTTAAAAATGGGACAGAAATTTCCAGCCTTAAGAAATTTTAAAACGTATTTTTCCATAATTTAACCATAATTTTTAATAGCCTCACAATGTCTTGTGCAGGACTTTGAGAGAAACTAAACCTTTTTTTCTGTAAAAGTGTCTCTCTAACAGCATTCAATTAAGTTCTCCTCAAGCTAGGTGAAAAAAATACCTTTATGTCCAGATATTCCAGAAGTCTTTATGATGGTTTTAGACCAGTCTACAGCTCTTTTCTAGCTCCTTAGGTGTTTGTGACAACTGATTTACATGGGAAAGGAATGGTAACAATGATCAGCTCTCCTGCTTCTTTTTTGTTAGTCCACATTGCTATCCACAAGGACTTCACAGATTTTGCACTTTTAAAAGACCATACTAGTCTGTTTTGCCACTCATAAAAAAAAATCCTTCAAGAGATTAAGTAAGAATTAATCTGCCCCTTTCTGTGTGTTTTGGTACTTCTCTGAAAGGCATTTTGGTTAACAGCAACAGTCAGGTGCTCTTGTCAATTAGGCCACGCTTGAAGAACTGGGGCTTGTTCAGGCGGAAGAGTCATGCATGTGAAGAACCAGGAGACTCAGGGCTGGACAGAGCTGCAGAAGCTCCTCATTGCCAGTGGATTTCTGATGCCCTCTTTGCAATAACAGGGAAGGAGTTTGCCTCCAGGAAGGACTGAAAGCCACCTCCTACTATGTTTCAAACCTGGAGTTTGTATGCAGAAAAAGACAGACGTTTGAGGCTGGGTTATGTTGATAAATTCAAGTGCTTCTGTGAGGGGACACACCAGCAGTTCAAAAATTATTTAAGCTTGTGTTTAATTTCCAGTACTGTTGACAGGATTTAATAAGATATACAAAGTTCAACACTTTATTTTTTTTTTAAATTCTGTCCAGATATGTACACACTTGTGCTTTGGGCAACTTCATCCTTAAATAAAGCTGTGCCTTGTTCTGAGACTAATTTTCTAGCAGAAAATAAGAATAAAACAGTTCTGTATTTCTGAGGTTAACTTTTTCTAACTTTCAGTTAACTATCAACCTTATATATTTGTCTCAGGTAGTGCTTAGTATTACTATGTTCAGAACTTAAAATTTTTCCAACACTTGGTTTCCACCTTCATTTTAATGAAAGGGTAATTTTAATTGCTCACATAATTCTTAGAAGGCAGTGACTTTTTTCATAGCCTTTCAATGATGTCCAATAAGTATGTGTCAGGAAGTTGATTTAATTGATTTAAGGACCACAGTGAGCAGCCTGCTTTAGTATTGAAATGAAGAGGACAGTTGGAATGATTAAATTTTATAGAGAATTCGCATGATCAGAGCTTGTCTTGGAAGAGAAGTGCAAAATGAGAACTTGCACTGAGCTGAACATTCTTATTGCCTAGGAAGTGCTCAATTGCACTTTTGCTTCAGGGTACATTGAGCAGAAATTTTCACATCCAAAGCAATATACGGAATTATATATTTAATAGAATACTAATAAGTTACCTCACTGAAATACTACAGGGTGGTAAGTCAAACACTGCCAAGTATTTTAGAATTATTACATCTTCCACATAAGACTATAATACAAAATTATTAGGAAATCAAATTACAAGCCTCTTTAATACACATATTTTACTCCTAGAATTTTAATGATTGTTGCATTATCCTTTATGTGTTTCTGTTCATAAAATTTCCAAAATTATAAGCAATGGTTTTGTAATGTTACTTTTATTCCAATGTGGCCCAGCTCTTACTCAGTTCTTGATAACTGGCTTTCTTTCTGTGCTGTGTGAGTACTGGTATTTCAAAGTTTCTTGTATGTGTCATGTTCTTTGCCTGGGACATCCTTCTTATGTTAATTGCTTCCCACTTCACATTTCCTGTCAATCACAGATGTTTATGTTTCATCTGTGTTATGTAATACAGCAAATTAACAACGAATGCTTTGAAATTCAATTAACAATTCAGTGTTTCGAAACAATTGGTGCTTGTGAACAAAAGGTTTACTGTGACAGGCTAAAAGGAGTCTGAAGTCCTGTACGAGAAACTTTATTATGTAGCTAAAACATAGAACACTTGCTTTTTAGCATCAAAATATATTAATTTGGGCATACAAAACTTCTGTTGTAGTGGGCTGCTAAGTAATGTCATACCTCTTCCAGATATACCCTTCCTGGGCTGTATCACCAGGATCCACAAAAATTGGTTAAACTTGAACAGACCTAATTGGTGCAGCAATGCCCTGAAACCATGTAAGGGACCATATGGCACAGTAGCAAGGAGAAAAATTAAGTTGTTGTTCAGACATCAACAATCATGTGATAAGTCCCTTTATCCTATCCATAAGAAAATACTATCTCTAGGTATCAGCACACATACAGATTATTCTTGGAGACACTATGATACTTTTCATATGCTTACAAATATACTTTTTTGAATGTTTCTTCACCCTTCTGCTAGTTTTTAAACATTGACTTTATAGTGTACTTTGGTGCTTTTAAAAATATCCAATGCTCTCAAAGGTATTAATGATGTACAGCTAGAGTTCCTAGATAATTTTCAGTGTATAAAGGCTATTATTGATGAAGATTTAATTAATGATAAAGAAAAGTAAGTTTTTGTCATGTATCAGTAATTAGCTACTAATAGGTGCGTGAAGTAATGGGGGTTGTTGGGCTGCAGCAGTGTTTGTGCAAAGGCACAGACCTCTTATCTATCTATTTGTGCACTGCCTGGTTGTTTGCAAAACAGCAAAGGCTTTGGAATTGCTGAAGAGCTTTAGGCTACTTTTTGTCCATTCAATATATTAAAATTTAAGAATACAGCCACTGCCACCCCCAGACTATATCCACTCTGCTTAGTCTGTAGTCCTGTTACCTCCTAGAAATGTTATATGTATGCTTGGGCAGCACATTAAAATTATTTAGTGAAATTTGAATTAAATTATAATTCCATAACTCGTAGGGCTTTTTTCTTTTGAACTCAAACAAAACTAACAATCAGTATTTAGCCTAGAGAGGAGCACTGCAATTACCACTGTATAGCAAATAAAACTTAAAATCAAGCCTCCTTGATCACTTGAGGTTATCAAAAATGATGAAATACAGTTACAAGTGTATAGGTGTTGAAAACAGCATACTGTATCAGTTTCATCTTGGGAATTTTTCCTAATAATTGGGCTGCTTTGCCAATTAATCTCTGGGCCCTTCTTTGTAAGCACATCCTGGTGGGATTTGCTTATCCTCTTCAAAAGCCTTCCATTTCCTTGAGGTCCTGTGTCATAATTCTTGTGTAAGCATTGAGAAAAAAAAAATGTTCATGGGGGAGAGAAGAACCAGGATGTCTGAGCTGTGTGTTGGGAGGTAAAACATAACCCAGGGTACACATGATGTACAGTTCTGTGAAAATATGCAGCTTTACCCATTTTTCACTACACAGGAATGAAAAGCAAACAAAATCTTTCTACAGTTTTCTACAGTGTGTTGCTGTTGGGTTTCCAGCATGAAGACAGACCTATGTAAACTGCCAGGTTTAGGTGCTTGGATTTTCTGGTACTTTTGGAAGTCTTTCTACGAAATCCTTTGTGTGGAAATATTGTGGCTTGTTAGAGACTGTCACAAAGATAAGGCATTTATAAAACTAAGACTGGAGAATAGCTCACAGAGTTTGGGAATAACTTGGCCTAACTCAGGTTCATCCCTGTCTACTGGATATGGATTGTATTTGTACGCTTAAGTAAAATAACTTGGCAATATATAATAAAATAAATCTGGGAACTTGCAAGTCTGATGAAGTAGTTTCCTGATTTAATAAAATGTTGATTTTATTTTTTTAAGAAGTTTTCTGTAGACAATATTGATTTATTTCTTCTGCTACTTTCCACGGTCTCTTTGGAAACATAACATTTTATGTTTAATGCTGAATGACGTGTCATATTAGAGCTTAGTGTGATTTGAAACAGCTGAAATAGCTGTTTGAATCAAATGTTATACTGGAGACAGGTCATTCTTAATAGCAATGTGATTACAGTTTTCATAGGATTTTTCCTCTTTCAGACAGCATTTCTTCTGCATGCTTAGAATCATTCCATCTTTCTTTCCTTGAAAACACAGTGGATACATAAGCATTAACCATTTTGTGTTCAGGCCCTTGGGTTGTTTCCTGTTTCCAGTGAGGTTATGAAGCACTTCTGAAAATCCAGTAGTCAAAAGGGGCATCTGTAAAAAAGCAAACATAAGGTGAGATACTAGTCAACAAAATATGAGTAAGCATTTAGTTTTTCAAATTATCTTTAATCCCTGAACAGCTTTGAAAGCCAGCCTGCAAAGAGTACCCATTTTATGTGGAATCTACATTAATGGAACATTTCATTATTTTTGCTTTCACAAAATAGGGCCAGTATGATTAAGATTGGCTCAAAAAGCTTGGTTCTCCTTTGTTCAGTTATTGTGTGGATGTGAAAGTATACATTATGTAATAGGCTTTTATTACTTTTTCAGTCTAAATAAAATGAAGGGTTGGTCTTTTGGGTATAGCACTTACAAGATTAAGGATGGATAGAGGTGGAGAAGGAAGTTAATCTCCAAGACAGTCTTAAGAGATTAATTGTACTATGTTAATGTGTGCTAGTTCTGTCTGTAGATGTGATTATCATAAAAATTACAAAATAAATCACTGGTCTGGGGTTTGTGGTTTGTTTTTTGAGTCGTTCTTCTCAGCTCCAAATAATTTTAAACATTACTTTTTGCACATTCAATAGATATGGATAACAGATGAACCTTTTTCCAAGTCTTTCATATTTCTATGTCATAACTTGTTCTTCCCTCTCACATGCTTTTTTTTCTGTAGTGTAGCAGCACCAGTTTGTTCCATGTGCCATGACAGTCATGAGAGTTCCTCTCCTCCACACCTCTCTTAAAATGTGGTGTTCAAAATTAATTTATTATTTTAGCTGAGCCCTTCCCATTGCTGCTTGAGTAGAGAAGATATACTTTATTTTTCTTATAGGTAATAATTCTCCTTATGTAACAGGGGTTTTTTTTAAATCCAGATGATGCCTGCCGTTAAATCATATTCAGTGATCTTTGCCTCACAAGCATTAAGATGGTTGACATTTAGTAATTTTTCTCTGTCCACCAGGCATGATAATTATTCAATCACAGGAAGAATTAAGAGAGGAACTGGAGTGGAAAATGTATACTTTTAATCAGAGAATGACTAATTATTCTGAAGCTGCTTCAGCCAATTCATGTTCTATACTAGTAGTAAATTCATTAAACCCATGCTTTGAAAACCTGCAAATTGCAGTGAACAGTGTGTGGTCCTTGAGAATCCCTGATTCTCCTGCTGAGCTGGTTTTATTTTATCAACATGTGAATGTGCTGCTGCTGGGATTTTTAAATGTCTGAGTCATCCCATAGCTTAGCAGTTGCCTTGCTTACAGCTGCACAGCCCATCCAGTGTTGCTCTGTCCCCTTCAGGGGGAGTTTACATCGTTTCTCACCTAGAAAGTGTTTGTGGATTTCTTCAGTATGTTACGTCTCTTGGTTGTAAAACATATTGTAACTCAGTTAATAAGATTGCAAAAGGTGCCTATTCACATCTAAATTCTTAAATTACTCTTTCCTGTTTAATGCAGAGATCATAACATCTTGCTGCCAATATAAATTGTATGTGCTAAGACAGCATTCTCCAGATTCCTCCAATTTATCTGTAAAATACTGGTCCTCCAATGAGTATTGAATCAAAATGTTCAATCTTGCTTCTGTTCCTAATTCTCTTACAGAATTATTTCATCCTAGATATCTCTGACTTTTCTTTTTTGTGCCTTGACTTTGTCTATTTTACCTCCTTCTTTCCCTGTTATTTCTTTATATTCATATTTAAAAACACAATATATTTTGTATTTTTGAGGTGTTTGTTTCACTATGTTTTGAATGAAATTACAGTGTCTTAGCCAAAGTCTATTCTTTATTGCATTTTCTATTCCACTTTCACAGTACAAAAGCTTTTGTTTATGCCATACAGTTTCTTTCAAAAGTTACTCCTCCTTTGGTATTCTTGTCTCTCCTGAACATAATATTATCATAATCTTCCAGTCCTTTGGGATACTGCAGCAGCTCTCTAAGATGCCTATTATATGGTTTTGTACTTTCAAACCAAAAAATGGTGCCATTTTCTAGGTTTACTTACTGTGCTTTTTGTATTAATGTACAGATGTCAAAGATATCTGATTAGATGCCTAATGAGGTACCTTCTTCACCCTGACTTGCTATCCCCTGTTATTTTTTATCCTTCTTGCCCCTCAGCTCTTATTTATTCAGTCCTATATTCTTTTTTTTCCTATCCATACCTAACTAACATGTTTGTGTTAGTATACACATATTTCATCTCTAGAATCCTTTTTACTAAGCTAGTACATATTTTTTTCCTTCCTTATTCCCCTCCAGGTCCCCTAAGACAAAAAAAAATCATCTGTATGTAATAACTCAGTGAAAAAAGTCCCCTAAGTGAGGAAGGCAAAGAAGTTCAGGTGACAAAATGAGATTTATTTCCAGAATATTGTTCTATAGAACTGGAGGTTTTTTTCTTATGAGAATGTTCTGTATAAGGTAATGAGTAAAAAGAGTTTGTTAATGAGAAAAGTAACGTGTTTTTGCAAATGTCGATACTGTGGAAAACGCTTGCAAGCCTTGGCATGGAGGAGCATTTGTAGCAGACCTCAACAATTTGCATAAATAAAGCTTTTGAAGGGGAAATTAAATTGGAAAAGGTTATGGAACAGGATTTGGAAAAACCCCAAGGCACAGAGACATTGAAAAAGCTTCTGCCCACTTGCAGAGCAGAAGGGACTCACATGCAGTACCTGTCAGGACTGAAGATAGAAATGACAGCAGCAGTGCTGCTGCTGATCTGGTTGCTCTGTGACATGACTTCTTGCTGACCTCATTGTCTGTCAATGGTGTTTAGCATCTTACCTCACTAGTTTCCAGAAAGGCACAAAATTTGCAACAGTGTGAGAGTGGCTTTCTATCATATTCAGTGTATGGAAATTTTTTAAACACCTTTTTCTCTCAAAACTGGTGTACTTTTTTTAGGTTTGGTATTTATTTTCTTTGCTGTCATAGAGCTGTCTGTCTTAAAGAGTTCCACTGAGTAATGTGAGGAGGGATTGCAAACTGGAAGGTTTGTTTATAGGCACTGGAAGAAATGACACTTGAGTTCTTCAGTTATTAGACACAAGATATCTGTTTTACTCTAAAATAATGTTTTAAGAAGAGGGAGGAAATCATTGCTTGACATTTTCACTAAGCTTTGCTAATGTGTATGTATATATATTTCATAATATTGTCGTTCAGTGCTTCTCAACACTCAGGGAAAAAAATCCCCATAGTTTCTTTCAGAATCATAATATACACTTTAATTACATATCACATTTTCTTTTGAGTAGCATCAGTGAATATCTTTAGCAAGTACACTTCAGTCACTGAAGTAGATGGCTTTTTGTTGCCGAAACTGAGAACAAATCCTTGACATTCTTGTAGTAACATAAGGATAACACTGTCAGTGACATTAGATTCTTATGCTAGTCTGCCTTTCTCAAATAGGTGTTTGGAAGAGGAGTCAAAGAAACACAGAGATAAAAAAGAAGATGTGGGGAGAAGAAAGGTTAGTTGTAAACATGCCAATGAAAATCCATTTTCAAAATATAGGCTAGAGCAAGTAACTTGTGAGTGACACTGGATGGAAATTGGAAAAGTGAACACAATGAGTCATAAGAATAAAAACATTCAATGTGATGTATTACCATTTAATTTATGTGACCTTTACAGCCTCCTAAGAATCACCTTTACTTGCTATTTGGAGCCATTGATCCATTGGATCTTAATAAATTGATGTAGGACCTCAAGTAACCTTCCTCCTATATTTGTCTAAAGTCCTAACATTCTTGTAATTGCTTGCTTTACTGTAAAGCAAGATATAAATTAAAATAGGAAATTTAAAATATTCAGCATTGCTTCTTCCATGCTGACAGTAGCATTGGGTCAATGCATTTTTTTTTCTTGCCAGGTGCAACAAATGATGTTTGTAGCAATATGACAGAGATCCAGTCTGACATAAACTTCTCAGAAGTGAGAAGCTGGATGCCACCCTGTAAAAATATCAAAGCAGATTGGATAAAAAAGTAATTCTTTATCTACAGTTAAGTCATGGTATGCATTGGATGGAAATGGATTTACTTCCCCTGGAGTCATTTTGATAACAGATGGTCAACATTTCCTATATTGACAATTTGTAGAATTTTGTTGTGCAGAAAGTGTCTGAATATATTGGAGTATGTGTACTCTTGTAGCTTTGTCTTTATGGATTTATTTCTTAGCCAGCTTTTAGACATTAGTATTAATAGAAGATGGGAGATTCAGATTATTCTCTTGAATTTGTAACTCAAGAATTGTAAGGAGACTCTATCACGTATAGATGTGTCTATCACATTTTGTGATCTTCTATGGTGTTTTCCTCCCTGTAAGTGATTTGAAGAAATCTGCTGATAAAAATGCACAGATCATCTGGTTCTTGATATCCAAAAAGAGTAACTTTATTGAAGATAACTTTCAAAAGCATGGATTTTCTAGCTTAAACCTGGTAGGGAGTAAGCATCACACAGCTGCTCCGTCACTCCCCCTCCTATGGGATAAGGGTGAGAAAGGGAAGGATAAAAGTGAGAAAACTCATAAAGACAGTATAATAGGGAAAGCAAAAGCTGTTCACACAAGCAAAGGAAAGGAAGGCAATTAATTCATCATTTCCCATGGGCAGGCAGGTGTTCAACCATTGCCAGGAAAGCAGGGATCCATCATGTGGCAAAGGTGATGTGGGAAGACAAACTATATTGCTTCTGATGTCCCCCACTTCCTTTTTTTCCCCCCAGATTTATTGCTGAGCATGATGTAACATGACATGGGACATCCCTCTGATTAGTCAGGGTGGCCTGTCCTGGTTGTGTCCCCTCCCATCTTCTTGTGCACCCCCAGTCTGCTCACTGGAGGGGTGGGGTGTGGACCAGAAAAAGGCATTGACACCGAGCAAGTACTGCTTAACAATAAGGAAAACATCCCTGTGGTATCCATACAGTTCCCAACAAAAATCCCAAACACAGCACAATAAAAGATACTGTAAAGAAAATTAATTCTACCATAGACAAAATCAGTACAATGAGGAAATGAGTCGAGGGATTCTAGTATGTTATGCACCTAGTGGGATTAAGTGGTGAGATTTCTTTTTGCCTTAGTTTAATAAAATTTTAAGGTATTAATTATTTTACAGAAATACTTTGTGTTTGTCCAAACTATTACTTTATAGTGACAAAAAACTATGTAAAAATATCTCAGGTATACACTGCATATATTTCTATATATTTCACATTTGAAAGGGCTTGCCTTCAAATACACAGAATTATCAAAATAATTGACAAGAAGAACAGCTTTTTTTTTTTTTTTTCCCCAGATAGTTTTTTTTTTTTTCCTAGGTATCTGGGTGGTATACACATCATTATAATTTCAATTATGAGGCTGGGATGGAAGTATATTTATAACTGAACAGACACTTTGAGAACATTTTTAATTCTGAGAATTGGAATTAGAGGGGTTTTTTTTTTGCAGTCTTCTTGTGGTTACTCATTTGTGATCTCTACAAGGGAGATTTCACTTGCTGTTCTTGAGATTTGATAAATTTACAGAGGAATATTATTTAGAGAAAAAAGTGTAGATACTGCCTAGGACAACATCACTCATTCAGAAATGATATCAAAATATTGCATATAATATAGGACAAGGTAGGAATAAGTCTCTGTAACACATTGTAACACCTTACAAAGTCTTTAACTGCAAAGATCAATATATCATTAATCACCTGTAATTTCTTTCCATTTAAAAAAAAGACTGTTGTTTAAGAAACCATGAAGTTAAATTATTAGCTGTCCATATTTTAGTGAAGCAGTCTCTTGTTCTAAAAAACAAAATCTCAAAAACCCAAAACTTAGAGACCAGATGATAATTGACAGGCATAAGTTATTCCTATATACTAAATTCCTTGTATTTCTCTTGTGAAATTTTTATTCAGTCACATTAAATACAAATAAATGAGATTTTTTTTCACAAAGAAATATGTTTTGTATTCTAACTGACTTCCAATTGCAATTAAACTATAAACATTTGTTTTACACTTATAATAGTATTTTATTCATCTTAGATCCAAAATAAAAAAGAAGAGAGGTAATTAAAAACAGTTGTAAAAACTGTGTGCATCAATTATTTACTTAAAACCACAGAATTCACAGTACATCAGATTTTTGCTATAAATCATTGAGTTTTACTGGGATAAATGTAATTCTACAGGAATCTGTTAGGAAAAATATTGATTTTGTAGCTAACTATTTGTGGAAATGTAACATTTTAATTAGGACTATTTGTTGTTTAACAAAGGAAGTAATTGGATAAACCTATAAAGTATGAATCCATCTTCCTTTTGACCATGACAGTTACCTTGCTATTCTAATGCAGTATTCCTAAACTGTCAGACAGCTTCTTGTGAGCTTGCTAGCTGGCTAAATGTGACAACATATGCACTGTTCGGATTTTGTTTTCTGGATTTTTGTTTTTGTTGTATTGGACCAAAATATCAAGACTCATTGTCGCTTTGGATATGGTGTGGACAGGCCAAGACTCTGCCTAGCAGAGTCTCTTGCACGTTTGTATTTTCAGTTTGTACTAAAAAGAGCTGTTAGGTAAAAAAGTCTTGCTTGGTGTTACATGGGACATGCAAGGCTGATCAGTATTGGTTGAACAGCCAATATTGGTTGCTGTTTTATGAGTGTCAGTGGCCATGTAGAAGGAATCTGTAATGATAGAGGGGGAAAAAAAAGGAAAGGAATAAAGGAAAAGACACAGAAAAAATTAGCAGAGGTTATTGGAGGGGACTTACCAGAGAAAGAGACGTGAGTTTCCTTGAAACACAATATTGAAAAGAATGAGCAATAAAATAAAAATTTAAATCAAATGAATGTCTTGTTAGTTTTCACTTGTCTTCTCTTCAGAATATATTTTCTATCTTCACATAATATTCCTGCTAATGAATACTTTGCTGAATAAGCATCCCTACAGCTGCAAAATTTATACAGGTACACATTCTTACATGTACAGAAACAAAACAAATAAGCAATGGCACCCAAAACTAGAAACTTTAAAATTTATCAGCTATCCAACCACCTCTCAGATGGCACTTACAATAAAGCCTTTACTGTCTAAAAAGCTCCAGTATTGTAATCCCAATTCCAAAACCATGATGATGAAAAAGATGAAAAGATGAAAAAGAAACCAGCTAACACTAAAAATCTATCAAAAAGTCTAATTCTCTCTGTGCTCCTCAAACTTTTTTATTTGTTATCTTGGTCCTCTGTTAGTCCTAGATCCTGATTATTTTAACAAATAATTACAGACCATTAATTTGCTTGTATGACTATTTACTTCATTTTCATCCAGACTTCAGTTTTATCAAAAGCAAAATTTCTTATTTCTCTTGGCTGAAAAGGATGAAAACTCTCCATCCGATGCTTGTTTTAAATAATACACCAAAAAACACTGTAGGTGCTGTATATTACCTGCCAATTGCCAATCCACTCTATTCCAGTGTTCCAACTTAGAAGACTGGTTGGCCAAATTTCTCTAATTTTAATGAGATAGGTACCAATTGCATTAATTCTGTAAAGAAAAAATGTTTTTAAAAAGTAACATGTCGTCAAAGTAAGTCTTACTTAAGTTCTCACTTCCAAATCATTGCTTTATGAATACCAAAATCAAAATCAACCAACCAACCCAAAACAACAACAAACCAAACTAAACCAAAACAAAACAAAAAAAAACAACCAAAACAAACAACCAACCAAACAAACAAAAACCAACCAACCAAACAAACAAAAAAACCAAACCACAAAATAGCAGAAAATTATTAGATAAAAAAAGTTGGTCTGTCTTCTATACTCCTTCAGGCAATCTCTGCATACCACAAGAAAACATATCGGATGAATGCAAAGGTCTGTGTAGTTTCCCAGGCATTCTCCAGTTTTCTTCCCTTTACAGCTCTTTTAAGAACATATTCATCTGTAATTCCAGGATTTCTTAAGTCAAATCACTGTGTCCATTCATTTTGAGTTGTTCTGGAAGATCTCTAGTTTCTGAGTTCAAGCAAATATATCTGTGAACACACCACTATGGGCTAATCATTCCTTTTTATTTATACCATGAGTCAGACTTTTTTGGTTGCTACTTAGTCCCTCTCCTTGCAAAAGTCATTACTTTGGAATATCATTACACCTTACACCATTGGTGTTGCTACTTCATTACTTGCAGCTAAGCAAGAATTGGATGTAGGAAAGGAGATGCAGGGTGCTGATTCTCTTCAGTCTTTATTTTTCTTCTCACTCTCCACTCTCTCCTGTTTGTCCGTATGAGCGCTTTTAAATTAGTGATTCTCCAGAAACTGAAATTGTGAAACAAACCTTCAAGTTGCAACCCCTCCTGCAGAAGTTACAAATGTCCTCCTGAGTTTGCCTTATTTCTTGCATGTTTTGAAGAAAAGGGCTGCTTATGCTTACCCACATAATTTCACTTAATACTCCATTGAGACGCAGGTTTGTTTCTTCATTTGGTGCAGCAAAGCAGATATTTTCCCTATGGACTAAGGAGATTCTGCTTGTTATTCCATCTTGTAGTTGCTCATTAGTCCACACTCAATTATGTCAATGTTCTGTTGTGGCATTGGAGTCCCTGGGTGAGCAAGGATAGGTTGGATTCAGTCTGCACAGGGACTCTCATCCAGTTCTAAATGCAGATGTATCACTGGCCAGAGAGCTGGATGGGGCTAAGACCTCAACCAATCACATGTGTAATTGGAGCTCCTATAAAAGGAGCTGCAGGAATAAACTCGAGGTTGTTTGTCACAGGAAGCTTTGGTGTGTGTGTGTTGTCTCTGTCTCTAACCACTGACCCCACAGAACACATGGATTTTAAACATGATATTCTATTACTTGCATTATGCAGCTATAATAAGTTCAGTGCATTTATAGCTCTCCAGAGCACAGCTCCTACAGGTAGGAGCTTACTGTTGTTTTCTTTTCTACCACACGTCCTCCTTACTGAGGAGGTAAATGATTTCACTTGACTAACAGTAAGTCTATTGCTAGTCATATGAATGATCTCACCAAGCAGGCTTGGAATGGGATACACAAGTATAGGATACAGAATAAAAACCTCTCAGAAGACGTTAAATGAAAGACTACTTAGTATTGTATGCTGAGAGTTCAAAAGGTGCAATTTGCCTTCTTGTCTATCACATACTTTCTCTGTAATCTCAGGTGATCTAGAATAACAGAATATTTTATTACTGCATTCTGTAGAGTCAATAGAAAAGAGTATATTTCTTTTCTGTATCATAGATGAAGCAGTAGTGAACGCCATAAAGATTGCTGGTGTTGCTGTAACTAATGATCCAAGATGTTACAGTTGAAGTATTATAGCTCTTTTAATAATGTCAAAATATTTTGCTAGCCTAATTGGATGTATTTGGAAAAAAAGACAACCATCATCCAAAATATTCTTTCAGGTGCAGAAACTCTTTCTATCTGAAATAGAAAAAGTGGAGTTTATACAGAAGTTGAAGAAATTTCTCTAATTTTAATTACATAGCTACCAATTGCATTAATTCTGTAAAGAAAAAATGTATATACATATATATTTGCCACCAATGAAATAGACTGTATGAAAATATTATTGTAGAGAATAACAACAGATATTTAGCTCTCAAGGGAAAGAGAGATTTAGTTAGTTTATAACTTGCAGGCATACAGAGGTTAAAAGAAGGGAGAGAGAATATGATGTACAGTAAAAAGATAAATTCACTTGAGTTTATTGTTTTTGTTTCCTGGATGAGTTTTGAAGTTCTGTTCCAGGTTTGTCTTTGAAAGGTGTTTTGTTGGTTACCCTTGAAAATCAGGAGAGAAAGATCAGAGATGAAATAACTGTTTTGAATAAAATCTCTCTAGCGGTAGCTAGATGTAGCCCTTACAAATTACCCATGCAAGGTCATTTCCAGTGCAAGTGATTGCTGATTTCCACTCATGTATTTCTCTGAAAAGCACACAGCAAAGAGTTTGAAATTTGTAACATTAAGGGGAAAAAAAAAAGAACAAAAGTAGAATTCAGTGATTTACTTCTCCAGAGAAGTGTTGTTGAGAAAATTTTCTCCTCACATTATTGATGTGGGTCTTACAAGTGTTGTTTGATTCACATTGCACATTGGTTTTTTCCTGAAATAATTTTCAAGTATATGTTTTTTTTCAGGAAGTGTTCTACCTAGATGATACTTGAGCAGGAAAAAGTAGGCATGTCCTTATTTGGCTTTTGTCGCAAATTTAGTGTCTCTCTTCAGGCTATCTCTGCAATAGTCCAATATTATTACTGTCTCCTGAGATGCAATAGTCAACATCAAAAAATGACAACATATAGAAGGGTAGCAAACTAACATATGTATCTCTGTATAACCATCAGACATGACAGATGTGTTAAAAGAAGTTGTACAATACAAATATGTTCTTAAATGTCAACAGATTTGCCCAATGAATATTTCTGAAATCCGCAGGTTTCACTGACTTTTCCAGTTTTCCAGTTTGGTAGTCCCAAGAGAATCTATTGCATTGGCCTGACCTTTTGGTACCTTGAAGGCTGAGACACAGACAGAGATTGTGAAAGCAGATACTGCAGAAGGCATTCAGAACACACTTGATCCAAGCATGGAATCCAGAGTCAGACTATGCTTAATTTAATTTATCTTATCAATGTCTGCCTTTCTTTTTATATACAGCAGTGTTAGTATATGTATAAATTATGTTTTCTGAGCATGAAAAGCACCCTTGAATGCAGTGTAACTATAGTACAGTTTTACAGTACACAGAAACATTTTTAAGTGAAAATTTCCTTGCCTCCAAAGTTTCTAACTGACCTGTATCCATCATCAGTTTATCATGCCCATTCTTATGTGCTACTTAAAAGCAGATATCCTTTCACAATACCAGTCAAGACACATCCTTTTCATTACTGAGATATGCAAAGAAAAGGTAAATTTTATTATATGATTTTCAGGTTTTTTTATTTAATCCCTCTGTAAAACTAATTTTGAAAAATGTCAGATGCAGCCTGCTGTGTACTGGTTTAAAGCAAGAACCATTTGGGAAGAAGGAGCTCTTCTTGCATAACTCATACAACAGATAGTTTCACATTGCATAGGCAACAGCAAATATTATATTGCCTAAATTGAAAATACTTCATCATGCTGCAATGTACTGCAGACTGTCTAATGTGAGGCACAAAAGGCTACAGACTGTTACACACTCTACATGTATCTGGTATATTCTTAAGAGATTTCTTGTCATAGTTTGACATTTGTAACAGCTTATGAACAAGCTTATAAAAGAGGATCTATAATTCTGACTCACTGAAAGTGAAGAAATTTTGATCATTTCATCCAGCCACAGCAAAGTAGTATAATGAATATTAACACTCCCTACAATTTTTTTTTTCCATAATATCAGATCACCATGCTCCAACAAACTGCATAAGGAGACTTTTGCTTTGTTAGATTAACTGACAACAATACAAATAGCCATAGCAGAATTTTAGCATGCTAAAATAATTATAAAGTAATTGAGCACAAGGTGAAACTTCAGGTACTTTAAGAAACTTTTATAGGAAAAAAAATCAAATGCATTGCAAATGTACCTTCTTGTCATTCAAGATTTTATTTTTCTTCCAAATAGGAGTTTTATGAAATTTGTCAATAACTGAATGAATTTTGCAATACTTACTTTTATTCAAATAAGCTTGGGAAATAAAATCATATATTTTACAAACTTTCTTAAAATTTGATCCTCTTGCTAATTTCAACTGCGATTTTTCCTGAGAAATGGTTACTTCCATTTCTTCCTGACTGCTAAGAAAGAATGTAATCCTTCTGCTATCATCTAATTAGCAGGAATGTGACTATCCATGCTGCAGGCACAGGCACTAACACAAGTTTGAGGAGCCACTGTGTAGACATCAATGAACACTTTATTAAATTACACAGTTTTCTAAGCAGGCACAGCTCTCAATGCCCCAATTCTTTACGCTTTAGTGAACTGCCTCTGCTCTCTAAAGCTGTAAGGTTTCAGCCTGAGCTGAAGATATAAACTCCTGATGAGATTAGAGTGAGTTTTTAGATACTTGGCACGCTTCTGTGCTTATTCTATTTCCCTAATAAGGCTTAGAGTTTGCTGGCAGGTGAAAGCATTGGATAGCAAAGGCTAGGAGATTTAAAATTCCACCTGCCCTGAAGGAAAAGAATGTCTTTCTCTTAACTGTTCAGCATTATTCATTATAATCCACCCTGCTCAGACAAACACTTCAGTACAGGAAGAAGGAATATTCACCAGGTCTGGATATTCAGTGATCTCTCAGGTTTCATTCTTGGCAAAATTAGTATGGAATTTTCTGATATTTTTATTTCCAGAAAAGCCATGGTCTGTCAAAGATGAAATGTAAGGGATAAGAAAAAGAAAATAGGGAGAGAGGAGGGGAGGGAAGGAGAAATACAAAAAGCTATAACTGCTATAACTGCTTTGGGATTTCAGTTAGGTTTTATAATACATGGAGCACAGGGCAACCCTCTTTGTAAAAGAAAAATCTCTACTAATAGTAAATACAGATATTTCAGAAGACAGCATGGCTATAGGCTAAACACAAAGAGGATAATCATTTAGGAAGATATACGTGGGATAAATTCTCATCGGAGAAAGAAAGAGCTAAATTCATTATCGGGGAGGCTATAGCAGACAATTTATGGGATAAATACAACCACAAAATCTTATGGAGGGAAATTCAGAGGACTAGCAAGACCTTCTGTAAACCATGTGTCTAGGACTGTATCATTTGATGTGGAAAAGCATGTTATGCTGGCTGGCAAGCAAGAGAATTTCAGTTGCTTTCAACCCACAAAAGCAAATCTAAAGCTACTTTAGAGATTAAATCAGATATATGGAAATGGATGTAGTTGATCTGGAATGAACAATCCATACTCATACAGGAGAATAGGGGAGAATAGTGGTTGCAGTGGTCACTGGTAGCAGTGGCACCAGACATAGGGAGAAATAATGGAAATAAATAATGGCATGGAAAAAGAAGGGAAAGAATTCAGTGGGATGTACTTTGAAAATACCTTAAGAAATACTCTGGTCATACCAGCTGCAGGCAGCCCATTTCAGAAAGCAGTTTGCTCAAAATGTCCTTCAAATCCTTCAGTCACATCTCATTTCAGCTGCCAACTATCCCTGTAAATATATAGGAAGCTTTAGTTAACACTTAACCTAAATCACTGTGGCTGTGAATGAAGTAAATTCCTAAGACTGTCTGTGGTGTGCATTAAAAATAATTTCTTAATTTCAAGAAGTGGTTCGAAAAGCTACAACCAATGCCATTTCTTCATTTGTTTTCTTTTCGTAGACTGGGTAACTAGGTGTAGTTGTTCTTTCCTTAAAAATATATTTTTTTAATCTAACTGTTTTGTTGCTAGCCTGATGTCTAATAATTTGCATGTTATAAATAATTAGATGTGTGCTCAAAACTGAATGCTGAATTTACAATGAGACTGAGTGGAGAGGAAGGACTACTTCATACTTCTTAAAAAAAATATTCCTGTCCACATATCTTCTTTCCCCTTTTCTTTTTCTTCTTTTTTTTTTCTTTTCTTTTTTAAGGTAAGTGATAAAAAAATCCACTATATTGAGATTGTTTAGAACTATTATACTTCTTCTACATTATTTTCTCCAGAACTGTGCATAGGTAGTTGTTGGGAGGACAGGGTTAAAAGCAGAAGAATGGCAAGGGGGGTATTAGAATCTCTCAGGTGACCTTGGATCTGGGAATGCCAAGGCCTGGAGAAAAACAATGTGGGAAACCTCACATATTACATCTACTGCTGATGATGTCGGTGTTTTGAGATATTTGGAGGCAGTCCCACAGATGTGTTTGAGCTCCCTGCTTTGGGAGAGAGATCAAAGCCACAAAGATCATAAAAGCCACAGAGGAGATCAGAGCATGGTGGTAAACTACATGTACACAGGCCCTTGACAAATGTGTGCAAACAGCAGGGCCGCTGTCCGTCAGGGTGGACTCAGCCTGATGGTGCCTGCATTCCCTCTTGGCTGTCTCTGCCCAGTGCTGCTTCAGGATCCTCTGGTTAGTGAGTAACAAAATGATTTTTCTCTTTTCAATTCACATATGGGTTTGTGGTTGTTCTGGCTGCCTGCCTGTGTCAACTCAACACAGTAGTTTATTGTTATGCTGTGCAACCTATTATGATCTTTCCACTTTTTTGCTACATCCTGCAAATTTCAGATAGTGTCTTTATTTATTGTTTTAAATACTTTGTCTTTTTTCTTTAATTCAGCAGTGAGGGCATATACACTCTATAAATGTAATAAATTAACTATACTTGTTCATCCTGAACATGCAGAAGAGTACTGGGTAGCTACCCTGTGGAACTTTAACTCAGTATATACAATCAGATAGGAAAGAGTCATCTAGAAGGGAGAGCAGAGTGCCACATTAAACAAAATACTGTGGGCACCTCACAATTTACTGAAATTGTAAAGATCCAAATAACGTTTGCATGTTCACAAGTCACCCACCATTTAGTCACTGCTGCATGTATAATGTGTCCCACAAAACTTCAGCGACAGCAGTAAATTTAACTATAATAGTGTGGCACTCTCAATGTCTTACTGTCAGAAAAGGCATATTCACTGTATGTAGAGAGCTAAGAATTATTGTTAGCCATCCAGGTAATCTAATTAACACAAAAAATCCTCATTAATAAACAGTCAAAATTGTTACGCAAGATAACTTACTAATATCCTCTGCCTTTCCTCTGGTCTTCTGCTCACCCTTTGAATGTCCCACTCTGTCTTAAGCCTGAGGGTTTCACTCTTCTGTAAGAAGACAAGGGAGAGGTTTTGGTGAGGCATCCAGAGATGCCTCCACCCATTTTTAGAGGGTGGAGGACTATATCCTTCACAGCAGGGGAACTGGAAGAAGAGGGTTTTGATACCTTTTTCCTCTTCAGTTTAACGCCAGCTTGGAGTTACATTTTCCATGTTTTGAATTTCAGTTCACTTAACTATAGTTGTGGATATCCAATTACTGAACTACCAGTGGAATATAGATTGCATCCTTAACCTTCCACTTTGAATTTAGTATAGTGCATATTTACTTGTTTGGTTTTTTTAAAAAACAGTTAGAATTTTTGGTACATAAATATACTTAAAAAAAAAAAAAAAGACTTAAGGTATGCTTATATATAATCTCTCGTAGCCCAAAAAATTAATTTCTCTAGCAAAAGTTGTAAAGTTCAGCATTTCCTTTTCCTTTGTTTTCTCTGCTTGTTTTTCAGTACCTTTCTCCCCAAAACACTCCTTTGAATGAAGCTGTTTTGATGATTATGAAATATTATTAGTATTAAAAATTATAATACCTAACAGCTGAAATGTTAGTTGTTGGGGTTTTTTTAGTTTAACATTGAACTATGTATATTCAACTCAAATTCCTAAGCAGATTAATGGTTGCAGGACTTCATAAAGACTGAATTATAAGGTTCAAAGGTATAACTGACTACTTTGCAAATTCCTGTTATAATATAATAACTTGAAGTGTGGTCACTGGTGTGCAAGGGTTCTGCTACAAGCTATGAAATAAGCAGCTTATTGGCAATTTACCAATTATCTTCTTAGTTCACAATCAAGCAATTAAATTATGAATGACTTCAGTTGTCTTCATTGGAATATAATACATAAAGGAATAAACATAAATCAGTAACACAAGGAATGATGATATTAGAATCCATTACAAATTGAACATTTGACAGACTTAATTTGTCTGTTTCAAATATTCTTAAAATTCTATATAAAAATGTATTGTCTTCTTTTACCTTAAGGGATATCTTACACCAATAAATTACACATACAGAGAGAAAGGTTTGCTATGTTTTGAGTTGCAGGCTCTTGCAAAGCTGTCTATTTAAAGTCCTTGCTTCATTGCATTATGCTCTAAAGCATAAGAATTTCTGATTTTGATAGAGATGGCAAATAAATAGACACAACTAAATTATCTCGCTCTTCTGAGGCTCAGTGAAAATGCAGCTTTTTCCGCACTTAGCTGTCGTGCTACTTCTACTTTTACTGTCTTGTTAAATAGTCCCTATTACTTCAAATCCTAGCCAGAGGTTTCCATTTAATTTCTGATACCATAAGCCAGGAATCAGAGTTCCAATGAAATAGAGGCACCTCAGCAAGTTGCCTAATTCAGGGAAGAACCAAAATGGTAGGAATTATGGCTCATGGCTGATGGCCACAGGAACTTTGGCAGTAGACTGAAGGCTGGAGGAACTATGATAAGAAAGTCTGCAGACTATGGTGGTGGCTCTCTACCAGTGGCTGCAGAGGGTCCAAAAATTTGGAGAAGACAGAAAGTAAGAAAAGTTTCTCACAGTGGCTGTATATAAGAATGGCACTATTGGCATCAGCTCTGCAGAGCAAGAACAAAACAAGAACAAAATATGCTCTGCTTCCTTCCAGTATAATAAAATTAAATATTATTTTCCTCATGAGATTCCAACACAGTTTAATCTAATTTTCAGAAAGCATCTTTGTTCCAAAAATTTCTTTATTTTGTACAAACATAGCAAAAAGGATGGAAAGACAAGATTAGAGCTGCAAATGGCTCCCATGTGAAAGAGGAATTGAGAAAATAGGATGGGCATTGCATAAATATCTTTCCTTAAACAAGCTTTTTGAAATGTCACATAATTAAAACTCAGGTCAAGTTTGACCAAGGTCAACTACAGAACAAAATTCTTAAATGGTAGGCATCCCAAGTAAATTTTTTGTTGTTCAAATTTGCTCCTCACAAGAGAAATTTACTAAAATTTCTTTATTAGAAAAAAATTAAACGAAGTCTTTTGATCTGTATTAAATTTTCTATTTTAAATTTGATTCTGCTGCATTCCAAAAGCAACTATATATGAATGCCAAAAAATAGACAAAAGGAGGGCATAATTTAATGTAGAAATAAAATCCCTGGTGTAAAAGTTCCATCTTCTAAACCAGTAAGTGGAACTTTGACACATGCATCAGTTAAAAGCATTCACAGCCCATCTTATGCAGATGTTAAATCTTACAAGTTTTAAAATGGCATGAAGTTTGTTTTAGTATTGGAGGGAGGGGTTGCATGAATGAGAAGCAATATATAGTGTTTTTCAAATTTTGTAGGAGTTGGAAATCACATGAATACATTTTGAGCAGCATTAAAACATTTTCTTCTGAGAGATATGAGAAGTGACCAACCTGTGGAAAGTACTGCCTAATGGTTTTAAAACTGTTACCTGAAAGCTAATGGTGATTTAGCAGCTTCAGTGATGATTGATCCATGTCTTGCATACTAGAAATTGTTCCAAGAAAACTCATTAGAAATAATACAAATGCATAAACCTGTATAAACAAGAGCACAGTTGGGAACCATGTTCTTCTGTAGTAATTTTAATGTAATTTAAAAGGATATAACACAAAAATATGGGTGTTACACAGGAGGATATTACACAGAAGTTGGACACACCTGATAGAATTTAAAAAGCTTTAATTTTTTTCCTTTGTTTCTTTTCTATTGTGACAAAAATTCAAGAAGTGATCTGGAAAAAGAGGTAGAGAGAGATTTGATGAGAAAGATCGGCCAAACAGTTTAATTTAAAATTATTTAAAGCTATTTTAAACTCTTTAAATCATTTTTAAAATAAATTCTTTAAGCCAGCATAGCTATTTAAACTCTTCTGAGTTCTCAAACCCTCCCCTAAGATAATTTTTTTGTCAAAAGTTTGACAGTTTTCCAACTTGATTTCCAGGGAACTAAAAAGAAACAAAAAACAACCACACAAACAACAAACAATGACGAAAATCACCAAAAAAGCAAAATGAAAAATGTTTCTTCCTCCATTCACTCTTCCAGCACAGAATCCAGATATGCAATCTAATACAGAACACAGATTTCTGTTTATTTTCTGTAGTTATGGATTAAAAGGTTTCCTTCATCTAATTGTGTTCAAATTTTCCCTTTATACAATGCTTTTTATTAGTTTAGTCTGTTTTTTCTTTTTCTGCTAGCTCATTTTAAAAGGTAAATATTATTACTTTAGAGTAGACTACTATCAAACTCATCACATTTAAAGCAGGAAACTGAACTCCAACAGGACTCTCAAAGGAGAGAAAAGTCCTTGCTGGTATGTACATCCATTAAGCAGCTGTGCTTGCCAAGTACATTAGCTACTTTTGTGAGTTTAACAAATTTCATCTGAGCTTTCATTCTTCTGACCTAATTTAACAAGAAGGAAATTCAATAACAACCCCTAATATTGAAGCATTATTTCCCAAGAGGCATTTAACAACACTTCTACATCAAATAATAATGTGTGGATAATGGAATATATATACTGAGGGCAACAAGAAAGTGAAAAAAGGGGAAAAAAGAAAGGAAACACACTCTCACACACACACACATACACACAAAAAAAGAGACTGAAAGAAGAAAATTCTATATACCCTTTTGAGAAAAACCCAATAGTTTTGAAAATTTTAGGGAAATTGTTTTCAAAATTTTAGGGAAATTGAGCCAGAGAATTTCAACTTTGACTTTCTTACGGTCTTTGAGAAGACATATTTCTCATTATCATAGAATAAATCTTTGTCCTCTTCTCTCACTCATTATACCTTTTTCTTAAAAGAAACTATGAGTTGTGATAAATAATTTCCAAGGTGGAGGACCATATCTTCAGTTTGTACACACTGATATAATTCAGAATTTGTAGCATATTCATCATTAGTAGCTTATATTAGAACAGATTGTTCTGTGTATTAAGCAAAGTTCACAAATGAGGTAAATGTCAAGATGTTAGGAGAAAAGGAAAACGGGTAAATGAAATGATACATAACTTGGTGTTTGTTTAGACCAATGGAAATGGGTGTCTGTGAGTTACTGAGAACAGGGCTGGGGCCAAAATCCTTAATAGCAGTGGCTTTGAGAAGTTGTTTGAACTTCCAAATGCTGGGTGAGAGGGGAAAATGTTCTCCTGAGTGAATATAACTTGAAGACAATAACTGGTTCCTGAAAAATATCTGTTCATTTATTAACATGCCTGCCCACAGACACACAGTTTTTAAACTATGTCACTATATTTCATAGTGTACCCACTTTAAAAATCCTGAAATTTTATTATAATCTCTTAATCAACACAGGCTTACTGGGACAGTTACTTGAGTAACGTATCAATATCAAATTGAAATACAGGAAGAATTTCTGAATTCTTTACATAGCTCTTCTTTGAAAAATAAAAATATTTACAATGATAGTGAAATACAGTGTAAAGTTATTGAAAGAACAGCACATTACTTACCTATTAAAATCAGCAAAGAGGAGAAAAAAAATCCTAAGCTTATAACTACTTGAGTTTTTTGCCACATGTGGAAGAATATTCCAGGAAATGCAACAAACACCATTGTTTTTAATGGGTATACTAGGAAGAATAGCAAAACCACCCTGATTAAAGTTTGCAGAAGCTACACTCTATTAAGATGACAAATCAAAGGGTTTTATTATTTACTGGAAGAAACCATTACCAAATGATCTCACTAACAAAAAATGTTATTCTTTAAATGCTTGTATAGAAGTAAAGTGAAGAGGACTTGACTGAATTTCTCTTGCTGAAATAACATATCATGGTTCTGTTAGATGAAGGAAGAAATAAAATGAAGCAAAGTGAAAAAACAAAAGTGGACAAAAAAAAAAGAGTGATTTGGGAGAGGCTTGCCCTGTCTCTGCAATATAATTTCCCACAATGAGATTAAATTCAGTATTTCAGGATACTTGGAAAACAGCTTGACATATTTTTAAAAATGTTTCCTATATTTTAAGGGCTAAGCTCACATCACTCCATATTGCAAGACCATCTCAAGAACTTTTTCTGTTTAAAAGTTTGCTTCGTATCATGTTGTAGTTCTTCTGATGCATATGATATTTCCTTTTACCATTTAAAATACCCTGGAGAAATGGTGTTTTACTGTTTGTAATTTCTAAAACTACTTTGTGTTAGAGTTTCATGTCTCTTGATACTAAGATTAATAAACACTGAAATTCTTGTAAATGAAATTGGGTGGAAAACATTTGAAGCAAAGGCATCAGTATTTAATGTGTAAGTTTCAGCAATATTTATCCAACAGTCTAAATAAAGAACACTTAAAAGTTTCTAAATTGAACATTTTCTTTTAAATGACACTATTCCTTTTTTTAAGGAAGTATTCTTACAGCACCTACCTGATACATTCAGTGTTCCCCCTATATGGATAACCTTTCTATTTCTGACAAGATTGCTTTCTATGTCATCATGTTTTGTATATGAAGGGTACAGTAGCAGTGATGTTGGACAGTAAGGAGTGAATGTATTTCAACTTGCATTGTCTCTTCTCTGTTTACTTTCAGGATTTGGTTACTGTATACAGTTCAGAGATGAGCTGCTGGAAACTGCTTGGCTGCAACAGAAACTAGATACGTAAAAAACAAGCTAAGAAAAACAAAACTTTACACTCCACTGGCGACTGGCTTGAAGAGCATCAGCAGTGGAGCACTATGACAATACAGCAAGTCCTATTACTTCTGCTGCTCTGGATGTGGCTGCCACATCCCTGCCATACAGAAATGCTCTTCAGAAGGACTCCTGATCTCAGACCCAAAAGCTTTGGAGGACGTGCTTTAGGGAATGATGGGAAAGCAATTCACCGCCAGAAGCGAGGCTGGATGTGGAATCAGTTTTTTCTTTTAGAAGAATACACAGGATCTGATTATCAGTATGTAGGCAAGGTAGGTTTCTCATAAGATTTTCTGTATAATTTTCAAGTGTTCTTTCTTTCCACAGTCCTACATTCTATGTTTTATTCTAATTTGTAAGAAGCAGATTTCCAATATACTGGTTCTCCTACAAGAATCACTAAGTGTTGCTAGTTAGAGCTACTGAGAAATACTTGAAGGAAACAAATAAAAATATTTTTGACAGATTTGTTTGTTTAAGGACATCATACCTTCCAGCAGCCCACTCAGTATGTCTTCATTATCAAAACATAATAGTATATAAATCATTATAAAATAATTTTCCAGCTCTGTCTGTGAATATTTCATGTTTTATACAAGATATTGGATACTTTTTCTATGCTCATCTTTGAGGTTGAATACAACCTATTTTGAAGAAAAAAAATATTCTTGCTCTTTACCTCTCCCTGAAAATCAATTAACTGCAATTCATTTGCAAACCATATGATAGAAATCACGTGGTTAGGAAGTGAATGGCAATAGAAGACAGCAGACTGGTACATGTGACTGTGTAGCTTAGTAGAGGTATACATAAATAACACTGGAAGTGTACTTTAAATCATTTTCTCTTGATGTTTAGGGTTTCCCAAGTAATTTACTGAAAAATATATAATGCATAATGCCACAATAACATTCAAACAGGTACCGGATGTTAATTCAAAGTGGTAATTTTCTTAAAAATGAAATCTAGTGTCAGCAGTAATGGGTACAACTTAGCACTAATGGTAGGTTCTAAACAAAGAAATTCAATTTTCTATAAAGCAGATTTTCAGTATTTACATGGTTTTGAACTTGCAAAATACCACAGTGAAATACTGACTGAAAATCATTGAGTCACAGAGCATCTAAGATTGTAAGGCATGTTTGGAAATCAACTAGTCCAAACCCCATGCTCAAAGCAGGGCAAGCTTGATTTTCCTCATGTCTATGTCCTGTCAGATTTTAAATAGCTCCAAAGGTAGAGACTCCACAATCTCGCCAGACAAACTATTCAACTGTTTGACCATCCACTCAATAAAAGATTTGTTCCTATATTTAAAGGGAATTTCTTGTGTATCACATTGTGCCTTTTCTCATGTCACTGAGCACCACTGAAAAGAAACTGGGCCTGTCTCCCTCACTTCTTCCCAACAAGTTTTTATATACATTAATAAGGTCTGTGCTGAGCCTTCTCTTCTGCCGGCTGAACAATCTCACCTGTCTCAGCATCTCCTCATATGAAAAATGCCCTAATTCCCTACTCAGCTCGCTGGCTATTTCCTGGACTCCCTTCCAGTAGTTCTGTATCTCTCTTCACATGGGGAGCCCAGACCTTGACACAAGAGGACAGATGTATCTCACTGAGGCAGAGGAGAGAGGAATGATCATCTCTCTTGATCTCCAGGTGATCTCTTGCAATTGGAGCCCAGGGTGCTGATGACCTTTGCTGCAAGGGCGCGTTTCTGGCTCCTGGTCAGCTTGCTGCTCAAAAGACCCCCAAGGTCATCCTGCAAAACTGCTATCCAGCCAGCTGGGCTCCAGCATGTATTGGTGTATGGGAACATTATATTATAAAACATTTCTTGGAAGAATTAAGGACACTGGAGGATTTGTGACAGGAAATGCTTATTAAAACTTTTGAAATTTAAACACTAAGGAAAAATTTAAGAGTGCAGGCTTGTGGATGAGTAAGCCATTTTTTATTTGTTGCCTTGAGTCTGTAATATTAGCATATAAATAATGCAGCTATTTCCAAAGCATGTTGAGAGTCTTGTAAATAGTCCCTATATTTATTTAATCCAGTTCTCAAGTGTAAAGTCATGACTCCCAAGTGTTCTGAAGCAAGTAGGTCAAGTCCTCAGTCTGAGTCAGGCTGATAGCTTATGAAAATTTACCGTGCCCACAAAATAAGAAGGGTCACTGTATCAAAACAGTTCATTATTGAATCGAAAACATATTGCTTACAACAGTTCTAGGAAATAAATAGCTTTCCAGGGCACCCAGAACTTAATATTTAAGGACCTTCAGAAGCATGCTGATTACTTTTTTCCTATTGTATTATTTTTGAATATTTATGATTTCAAATCATGAAGAGGGAGTGGTGTTACTTAATTTTTTTTTCTTCCAATCATAAATAATTGAAGGAAAACTCTTTAGAGAGGAAAGGGTTAACATTTTTTAGACCAACTCACCTGCATTAGAAAAGCTGTTGATAAACATTGAACTGCTTTGGCTGAGAGAAAATAAGTGTTTGCAAAAGTGAAGTGATAAGTAAAGATAAGTAAGATGATGGATTAAGAGTACAGCACTGAGAAGAAACTTGATGAGCTGTTAAGACAGCCCTTTCATCTAGTTTGTTCTGCTTAGAATAAAAGAGTTGTTAATTTGCAAGAGCAAATTTTAAATTAAACAGTATATAAAACTGTCCAGTAGTAATTTTGTGACAAGTTTGAGAAAAGGATAAAAAACACATATAAAATGAAGAGTATCATAGCATGATATTTGTTCAGGGAGAGTTTTACACAAAGGAAGCTAATGGAAAGAGATATAATTATATGTGGAATAAAAAAATGATTGTTATATTAATAATGTTTTATTCTGATAGTCCAAAATCTCAAATGATTAGGTAAATAAAGAATTACTGATTAAATTTTTTCGGAATAAATTTTATAGTATCGATCTCCTTTCTCTTGTTTTTGCACTTACCTTTCCAATGGCCATCTCAGTTCTATACTCAAAACATTTCTGGATGTTTCCTTTTATCTGATTTTATCCAGAGACTAAATTATTTTGATAGGTGGGTGGCATGAAATGCCACTTTCCTGTTAATTTCTCTGCAGCGTGTTTGGAGATGGTGTTTGGAAATTTTGGGAGGTAATAAGAGAACTGAATGATTCATGGCCAAGGACAATGAGAGAATTTTTGTGCAATGCGAGTGGACAAATCAGCAGAACTTCCAAAGCTGATTCATCTGGGTTTATGGTTTACATCTTTTGCATTCTGATCTCACAACTGATATATTTTTTCGTGTTTCATCACCTCCATCTAAATATCTATCAGGGAAACTTAATAACTGGTGAATATGAAACAAGTGTCTACAATTCACAATGCAATTTATGCAGTCATTTATTCACTGTTTGGGTCACCTTGAGAATGTTCAACTACAATAATATCGTAGAAATGGGGTTCCTGAATTAATGAGATACACAATCCCATAACAATTGAAGCATACCTTCTTTAATCTGAGTGAAATGGTAGCAGAGTGCATACTGGCTGGTTATTGCCTGGGCTTTCCCAGGTTTCTTTAGATCAGTATTTATTACTATAACAAGAAAGAGGATGGTCATCCTTTTCTTCATGTAATACAGAGCATCCTTAGAGCAGAAATCAGAATTATGAAAGTGATTTTTGTATATGCAGAACCTCAAATAATTATTCCAGCTGGATTTCTACTAAAGGCTGAAGTCACAAAGAGGAACCATATGGAAAACCAAACCTCTCCCTCTCTCTCTCTCTCTCTCTCTCTCTCTCTCTCTCTCTCTCTCTATATATATATATATATATATATATATAAGTAAATATATATATATATATAAAAAATACAATTTGTCTTTGAGGTATCTTTACAAAAGATAGAAGAAAATCTGAAGGAATTTAGAAGAAATTCCTTACTAGAAGAAAATCTGAGCAAAAGTGGTCCTCTCAGTTTCAGCTAAACAATACAGGAATATTCTAAAAGAAGTGTAAGCCTCATTTCAGAAAACCACTTCATTAATATTATGGAAAGTTGATTCATAATTTTTATTTCTTTTCTTAGTATACAGTTTAAAAGGCCCATTTACTGTTTTTCAAATTAAGTGCTGAAATTATAAAATATTAAGCATTTTCAAACCTGTTCTGAAAAACTTCAATTTACTTTGAGTATATCCAGAAAAAAAAATGCTTTTAAAACAAAACTTTATTTTCTAGTAGTTGTCACCTAAAGGAAGCACTACTATGTACCAATATCATAGTACAGGGTCATTCAAAAATAAATTTACAAATAAGTTCTTTATCCATATTAAAGCTCATTTCCCCTCTTATTATCTCAACAGATCTTGTCAATTGATTATTTTTGCAGATATTTTCCCAACTTAGCTTTCTGAGATAGATACTTACTTTTTATAGCAATTTCCATTACAGTAGTTTTATTGCATAAATGATCAACTGACACAAATATTTCAGCACTTTGAGAGACTGAAGTTCTTAGTAACACTGCAGTGCCTTTTAGTATCTCAAGGGATAATTTATCATATATTTGCACATAAATGTATATAACATTTGTGTCTGTCGTATTAGAACTGTTACCAGAAAGGATTGTACTGGCAGTATTCACATTCCTGTAAGTGTAGTCATTCTCTTTGATGGTGTAAAGAGCAGAACATGTCAACCTCACTTAGTTCCTTTCACTTCAAGAATCCCAACCCAGACGTGATTCTGAGGGAAAGTCTTAACAAGCTGTGTGTGCATGACACGTTTTCAAGAACAGCAGTTACAGTTTCAGTAACTGTTTATTGGCACTGTGGATGATGTACCACATAACACTCAGAAAGACATAAGGCAGTGACGCCTCAGATGTTGTTTGTATGCTACCGAAAGTACTGGTTTGAAGAGGGTAGCACAAAATATCATGTTTTGATTTCAAAGGATTCATCATCAGGTGTGACACATACAATAAAAGGTCCCAATGAAGTGATGTTATTGTAGTGGTAAGGTGAAGACTTACCAAACCCTTTTAAAATTCTCTGTATTTTGGTTTCTGAAGATGTTTCTACCATAGTTCTTTCTATTTTGAAGACCTTTGCTGCTATGAGAGACTGAAGAGTAGGGTTTTGAATTGCAAGTGCTAATGTGCAGGCTTAATATTTGGTGTGAAGATCTGACTGAGAGATATAAAATGCCTTTTCTTTCCAGTGAAGGTAATCAGCTCTGTGGCACTGAAGTTCTGTAGAGGTTGAATTTTCAGCTAAAGCAGATTCTCATGACAGAGATCAATAAAAAAGAATGGAAAGGGTTGGAAGATATTCTGCAAACTGAATAAATGAATAACGATCTGTCAAGGTGAAAGAGGGCAGCTAGCCCTTTAACAGTTTCCATGTGAGGTGGTTTTGGTATAATTCCACTGGAATAAAAACCCAAGTTATTCACAGCTGTGTATCTTCAAAAACCTTATCTTATTGAAGATACTGCAGTGTGATGAAATTGACATTTGAGACACAAGAACATTCAGAAATTTATTTCTTTCTCAGCAAGACTTAAAATATTGAATGTGACAAGGGTTATTTAAGGCATCAGTTCATTTCAAGCATATGAAAGATTACTTTTGGGGGTACATGTGTGGCCTCCTAGAAATTTAAGAACAGGTCAACAGTGTCAGAGTGTAATATTGTTTTCCCATAACATCAGAGACATCAAAAGCTTCCTGTAGGATTGTCCTGAAGGCTGATTGATTCTCAGTGAGTCTGGGAAAGGTTCATTCTCAAAGTCTGTTGAGTCTCAGCTTAGTGGAAGTTTATGACTTATGATGCTTAGATTCATCACTTACTCTAAATTGTTAAGTGTGCAGAGGGTTGATATTTCCTGTTTGCAAAAGGATTATTCCTTTGGAAACCTCAGTGTATGCTGGAGGCTCTGATTTCTTGCTTCAGGAAACAGCAGCTGAAGGTGCTGGTGGCAAAAAGCTAACCAGGCTGAATACTAAAGTTTTATTCTCATAAATAATGAATTGTTTGTTAGCTACTGTTCTGGATGTACCCCTACAAGACACTGGGTTTTGCTGGATGACACAGAATGCAATTCGAAACTGGTGAAGAATGCAAAGGCTTTGTAGTGTCCACAAGTTTTTTAGTGATGACCAAAATGGCCACAGTTGTTGTGTGCTTGAATTTGAAGCCAGATATATTTTTTCAAAGACTGTGGCTTCACAGCCTTGGGCAGATGTCTGTGTGTGTAAGTTTCTTTAAAGTGTTGTCTGCTCAGAAGAGAGGTTAAGTCACTTGAGTAGGACATACTGAGGGCATACTTAACCCAGCTGCTTAAGGGGATGATTCCCAGTGTCCAAATTATATGACACTTTAAATGAGAGACCTAAGTGAACACTCCCAGTTGCCTCTTGAGACTTTTCTTTCTTTTGCACCAGTGAGTTTTTTAAGTTGGTGGGTCATGATGTCCCCCTGGCCACAATGACCTTTTACCCAGTCAGAGTTGATTCAACACAGTTGCTGCTTTGGCTTTCCTTGTAGTCCATAAATTCTGTATTCTTTGTGTCCAATATCAGTGATGTGTCCTTCAGTTTTTTTTAACCTCCCCCTGCATCTGAGGTAACACCGGGAAAATAGAACAACCTTTATCTTATCCCCAGTTCCTGCTGTGGGGTCTTCTCTTACAGTCCAGGTTCTGGGTATGCCTGGAAGGATGTTTGGGTGGGCCTAGGTGTTCATTGGTGGTCACAGATGCCATCTGTCCCATAACTTGGGGTGGTATTTGTTTGACCAGTGGTATGTGTACAAGCAGTTGCTTTCTTACACAGTTTCCCATAGGAAGAATTTTTGCCTGGATGCATTAACCAGGATGAGCTAACCAGACTTCACCTCTGTGAGGCCTGGGGTTCACGCCATCCTGTTGCTGCATTCTCTTCTTACTCCATGGCAAAGTCCTTCTGTGGGCTGAGCAGTGTTCAACACTGAAGGTAACTTCAACTCCTTGCAATTCCAAAAAGAGAAGCAAGGCAAAATACATAGAAAAAGAACAGTAAGACACTAAATTGCTTAGGTAGACATATCTGTATCTCAGGTAGATACATGTAAATGTGCTTATATTAAACAGCTTGAAGTTATACACGAAGCATAGTAGAGGACCTGTTTCACTTCCATGAGTAGTTTAAGACATACTTTTCATAGTTTTAAAGGTCATGATAACTGAAGGAGTTACAGTCAAAGAAATGGGATTCATTTCTAAAATTATATTTGCTCAGCTTTCAAGCAAATTCTAATTTTATAATCTGTTCTTATATCTTTTTGGCCTCTATCGGACCTTTTTTACTTACCAAGTTTAATACTTTTAATGGTCTTTAATTTGAGTCTGCAATAGATCTTTACAGAAACAAGGTGGTTTTATTTTTTCCCACCCCTAAGGAAAACGAGCTAAAACTGAATGTAGGAGGTGCAAACTAGAGCAAGATACTAATGTAAATTTTAAGTTCTACTGAACAAAGTAATGAATCAATTGAAAATTAAATGAACTTAATTGTTCTTCCTGACCAAAATGACCCTTTGCAGGCATTTTAAAGCTTTCTGTTTCAAGCACAGCTTTTGCATACTAAAACTGCTATGTTGAACTTTTGAGGTAGAGAATTAAGAAGACTTTCTTGTTTGCTGTCATATGTCAGAAGGAATGTTTTGCTGCTCCCTGAGGGGCTCAGCCGTGCCTTGCCCTGGAGTTGCTGGAGCTGCTGGCACCACCTGGGGCAGGGTGGGGCAGCGCTGGCACAGCCCCGGCTCCGCGCAGGGAACCCCCGGCAGAGCCCCCAGTGCTGCCACTGCCACTGCCCAGGCACCTGCTCTATATATGATAACATGCTTAGCTCATGTATTTTAAAACAGCTTTTTATTATTTCCTTGTCCATCTGTCAATAGTTCTCAGTATTGCAGAATTACATGCTATGTTCCTACTTAACCTGCTATGAGTGCTTCACAAATACCACTTTCAAAACAATGTGGGTGTTTCACTTCATGTGTTTCCAAGTTTATCCATCTAATTGCTTTCAAGTGCTTTACCCTTGTGCAAATACTTTGCAAGTCTACTCATAAACTAATGCAAATATGAGTAGGGACAAGTAGCTGAATATTTTTTCCTCCTCTTCTGTCAAGTGAATGGAAGCTACTTGTCTAATGTTATTGATTGCTTCAAGGTAGCATGATAAACTAAAAACACTGGGAATGTATGAATCTTATAACCACAGAATCTCCTGAGCTGGAAGGAACCCACAAGGATTGAGTTCAACTCCTGGCACTGCACAGAACCCCAAAAATCACACTATGTGCTTGAGTGCATTGTCCAATCTTTCTTGAATTCTGGCAGGCTAGCTTTACCTAAATAATTTAATGAAAACTATCTAGTTTTGATGGAAGAATGAATAATATTATTTGACTTCTCCATTTTTCTTCTGCACATTGATACTTGAGTCCAAGCCATTTATCAGTCTGATGAGAACTGGTAAATGAGACTGAGGAGTCAATACGGTTTTGGTAGTCATGGAGGTGGGTTTCCTGAAACTCCTTTTCTCAATATCTGAGAAAACTATTTTTAAATGGTAGATTTTAATTTTTATTCTAGTAATCCCAGTAGCAGTAGTCTGTGATTTTGAAAATAATTTATAAAATAGATAATTCTCATCTGTGTAAGCATACATCTACCAGTTGTCAGGAATATTTAGAAGGAAGATAGTCTAAATTATGGACATACTTCCAGCAGGTGTAAAATCACCAATTTTGGTACCTTTATGAAGAACACCTATAGCTCTCTTGGGTAGTTTTTATTTAGAGTTTGTATCTGATTATGCATTGTACTTAAAACAACATCATGATTCAAAATAGTATAAGAAACTGGGAAATAATTTAATCTGAACTCTCCAGTTCCTCTCAGTTCAATTTATCTTTTGGTTTTAGAATTTTATCTGCTTGTCACAGAAAAAGTTGAAAAGGGAAAGAACTGATAAAAGTGAAATGATTTATATTCAAAGCCACAACTCAGGAAAGGAAGAGTCCGCTTCATCACAGTACATTCATTCACTCAAGGAATTAAAAAACATAACAAAAGACAGCATTACAAATTTTTGACCTATACCTTATTTGAAATTATAAATGTGTAAATAGCCAGTAGTTACAGCAGCAATTCAAAGTCTGATTCTCCTTAAGGGCTTTTTTTTTTTTTTTCCCTTCTCTTGATTTTTTTTTTTGGTTAAATCAGATGCAGATGACCTTTTAAATATCCTGTATACACATATAGCAAGTAAGATCTGGGAGTAATACTGTGGAAAGATTGGTGACTTGCAACAAAATGCCCATGAGGGAGAGAGTTCTAAGAAGTTAAAAGTTGATGCTTACCCTTTTAAAATATCTTCCTGCACGAAGGTTTTCCTTACATTTAGGAGTGGTTTTGTCTTTCAAGATAATTAAAATAAGCTGAAGCAAAAAGACTGTAATGGTAAGTTCTTCCAAAGTCTCCAATACCTTTTGTTTTGAGGCAGTAAGTATCTGAAGTCCCTGAAGATAGAGTAGGATTTGCTTGCAGGAGTAAATTAACATCATTGTCCAACTCATCAGTGTTACTTTCTCAAACAGTTATTTCTGATTCCTGAGTTTTTCCAATAGCTGTTTACTTCATAGCATTAAAGGAGGACAGGACCACTGAGGGAAAAAAATTATCCTTAAATTTTAAAATATTTTGGTCTATAGTAATTTTTAACATATAACCCTAGATGAGTTCCTATCTCTTAAAGCCTGAGAACAGAAGCTGTCTTGTTTTAGTTTCAAAGATGAAATTCACAGACCACCCAAATACTTGAAAGGCAGGTACAAAGGTACCTTACACATCTGAACACGTCAGAGCTTAGAAAATTATTAGTGAATGTTAGGAGGCTTGGTGTCCTAAAAAGGCATGCATAAACAGATTTAAGCAAAGAGCTAGGTGGAAAATATGCACTGAACAAAGAAAGATAATGTTCTGGGATATTCATGGTATTGTAATTTTTAAAACTAAGAAGATATTCAGATGACTGGGAGTGCAAAATTTGAGTGGGAAAAGACTGCATGCTTGCAAGAACATGTAGCAGCTGAAGAAAACCTTGGTGCTCAACAGCAATTCTGCTCATCTCTTCTGTTTCCCTTATCAAGCTTGTAGAAAAGCCTTGCTTCTTCATATTGGCTGTGCCTTTCACCTGTTTCCTAGATCTGTGGTCTAAAGTCCAGTTATGCTACCTGGATGTAGAATTATTGTCCTACACACAATGCAAACCTATACCAAATTAACTTTTCTAGTGACATTTTCATTTCGTAGTGTAGATGCTCTCCCTGCCTCTGAAATTATATTCCTTCAGTCCTGCCTTTCCTTTCATATTTGCCTAAGTATGTGTCTCAAAGCAGTTAGGGGAGAAGACATAAGCAAATTAAATTTACTCTTGTTATAAAGTTAGGAGTAATCACACTGTCCTTCACTGCCAGTGGTTGGGTAATCTGAGGTTTTTTTGAGGTTCCTGTTGGGTTTTGTGTTTGGTTGGGTTTTGGGTTTTTTTGTTTGTTTTGTTTTGTTTTGTTTTGTTTATTTGTTGAGAATGTTTGTACTTTCTTAATAATTCCCAAGCAAATGACATTTATTAACACAACAAGAAACAGAATTTGGAATGATGATTTGGAATATTTCTGGTCGAAACTTTTGGCAAAAAGAAGCACAAGGACAAACAAACAGAAACCCGCAAAAAAACCTACTTTGTGAAAAAGTTTGGAAGACTGCATGATGCATTAGAGATGATAATATGGGATACTTTGTCTCTTCCACACTCAAGAACAGCTGAGAAAAGACACAACTACTCTTTCCAAACATTTGGTTTAGAAGCTGGTTTATGTTACAAAAGCACTTTTCTTGATTTTATTCCTAAAATGTTTTAATAGTTTTCTTGGTAATTATATGTAATTTAGAAGTACATATGTTACAATATAGGAATTAATAGAATAAATTACACTTGATACGCAGAAACATGAAGTAGTAATACAGAGCTCTTCTTTCTATATTAAGAACTCCATCTTCTAATGACAGGATTTGCATATCCATTTTGATGTATGACATTTGCTGTGAAGTGTGCATAAATTCAAATTTCTGAGTCTCCTTGTTGATGATTGTAAATTCCATTATAAATATGGTATCTTTAGGAATTAGAAATATTAAGGAATATTTAGGCATTGAGAAATATTATTTTAGAGTGAATATAATAATTAACAACTATTAGTACCTCGGCAATCTTGGATAGAAATTACCTATCTTAGTACTAAATTATTAAAATTACATGTATATTTTAAGTTTTGGCAGTGAGAAGATTGATTAATGCAACTCTGTGAGAGGTGAAGTAAATGGGGGGAGAAAAAGGGTGTTATATTTTTTCATTTTTGTTTTAACCAGTAGGAATTTAAAGAAATGCCATGAAAATCCATTTTGAAAAAGGAAACAGGAAAAATAGATAGAGTAAGGCAGTGTTCCAAGCCAAGTTACTAAAATTTAAGAAAAGTTTTAATGAAGTGAAAGTACTTGTAAAAAATGAAATTAATGAGGCAAGTAGAATATATGAGCTTCAGGAGAGGCCACTTGGGTAGAGCCATACAGCAAATAAATACATCTATGAGCAGACAGAAAAAAACATAACTTCTGTTAATTTATATATATATATTTTTTAATTTAAATATTTTACAATACACTTTTGTACTCTTAAAATACCTGTCCCTTGTGAGAACTACTGTCCAGAAATACAGCCACATTTTTACACATTTTTGCTACTGAAGTTGCCACAGAGGACTTAGAAATGCCCCTAGCAATCAGCAGGATGTCTTAGGTCATTCAAAAAGGATAATGAGACTGCTGTATAAGTAATACAGTTGGAATATAAGGAAACTGCTTAATTACCTATTTAGTTAGGTCGGGTTATGTGACAGACCATTCTCTGTGTGTCAGGAGTGGCATGTTGTCTATGAAAAGCCAAGTAAAATAAATGGAATAGCTAGAGGACTGCTGATGGCTGTGACACTGGAAAGAGCTGCATAGGATTAATCAAGGCTTGTCATTTAAGAATAATGGAAGAGATTTCAGTAATACTGATACATTTCCTAAGAAAGGATAATAACATGCTATAGAAAACAAAGTCATTAAAGGAATAAGGAGTACTATTTCACGTGCCATGTAAAATTCTGTGTATCATAAAAGAGAATTAAGACGTTTTCTAGGGATAATTTGGAATTCTTTTTACTATCGAAAGAAGAAAGTAGGAGCAAATAATACACAAGGCAAGAGCTAAAGTTTCACGGAAATGAACTAATTCTGGGGGAAAAAAAAAGAGAATGTAAAGGATTTTTTTGTTCTATAGACAAAACATAGAACCCCACACAACGAAAATGAAACACCAGCAGCATAAGTAATACAGTGTACTTTATTTGTAATTAGGAAAAGGGAGATTAAATAAAGGGTGCTTTTGATGTCTTAAAAATGTCAGGAAATGTCACAGAAGCTTTATGGAAATACTGGCTAGGCTTATCAGCTGATTACCAGAGTTCACATAAGTTAGAAATAATTTTTCATCAGTGAGTGCTATAGTCCACAGAACACATATTTTGAAACCAGTAATTAACATTGCAAGGGAGAATAATTACTATGGAATACAGTTCTTAATTTGTATAACTCAAGATCACGATGACCTTTTTGTCCCCAGTAAAAACTGGGGCTGATGATGCTGTCCTTTTGTATACACCATAACATGCAATTCTCTGTATGATTTGTGCAAAGACGTACACCCAAAGCTGGTTATTTTGATATTTGCCTACAAAGCGTCTACAAGGAGCCATTGTGGATAAATCCCCAAACTGATTCCAGGAACTTAGTATGCTAGAATTCCACTCTTAAATGCTTGTATGGTAAAGCATGAGGTGTGGGTAATAAACACAATGAGTTAAAGACCTGCATGCAGCTGCAGTACTCTGATTTTGTTGGGAACATGGATATTTGGTGGAATGACTTGCTTGACTGAAGCATTGAAATGGAGGGATACATCCTTCTTTAGGAAGGATGGGAAGGGAAGACAAAGGGAGGGAGTTGCCTATATGTGACAGAGCAGCTAGAGCACATGCAGCTCTGCTTGGGGATGGGAGAGGAGCCAAAGGAGAGTTTATGGATTCGGATTAAAGGGAGGTCAGGCAAAGGTGACATTATAAGGGGTGCTTGCTATAGTCCACTTGGCCAAGAAGAACAAGTGGATGAGGCTGCCTAGAAACAGATTGAAGTGGCCTCACATTCACAGCAGGCCAAGAGAGGTGATCCTTCCTCTCTGCTCCGTGGGAAGGCCATGCCTGGAGTGCCGTGCCCAGTTCTAGGCATCCCGGCACAAGAGATGGACACACTGGAGAGAGTACAGCAAAAATGCTTAAGGCACTGGAGCATCTCACATGTGAGGAGAGGCTGAGGGAGGAGCAGCTCTTTGCACCAGAGGAGAGGAAGCTCAGGGAGATCTTGTCAATGTACACAAACACCTGAGGGGAGGAGACAGGAGAACAGAGCCAGGCTCTTTCCTGAGATGCTCAATGACAGGACCAGAGGCAATGTGCACAAACCAAAAAGTAAGAGGTTCCTCCGAACATCAGGAAATGCTTTTGTCCTGTGAGGGTGATAGCACTGGCACAGTCATTCAATGCAATGCAATGTAATTTTATGTAATGATTTAAATTTCAACTTCTTTATTTAGTAACTGGTGTGTACATAGGGTTTTTCTTGAGAGTAGTGTCCCCTAGAATAACAGATTTCATAATTTACTAAAAGAAAAGGCAAACTTGATGGAAAAATAAAAATGTGAGTTGCATTTAAGAGTTTATACGTATTCCATCTCTCTTTTATCACTGATCCTCATTTAGTGCCTTGCCTACCTGTTTAGGTTTATAAGATTTCTCTCCTAGATATATAGTCCCACTGCTTCCACTATGATATAAATGAGGTCAGGATTGATACAGGACGCCTTTAACCCTCATTGTTTTAGTTGCCATGATTAAATATAGTATCAATTCAGACTCATCAGAAGTCTCCTGAAACATACAAAAACTTATGTCATTTCTCTCTCTTCCCTTCCTTAGGATTGAATTTAACAATAAAACTCTATTATTGTGGACATCATTGTTTTGTAGATTATTGAAATGGTTTTAATTCCTTAACTTTGATATACAGTCTCCACTTAAGTTGACATTTTGCACTTCCTGGGATGACAGACATTGTTATTCATTTCTGTGTCATAAATACAGAGCATACATGAAGAGAAAAAACATATATCACAATGGTAGAAAAACTTCAAAGCTCTTACCAATTGACATGTTACAATGATTTTAGATGGAAACAAAGACAGTCTTGTGTAACGTGTTTTTAAATGGCCTCCAGCAGTAAGCAAAATAAACCAAGCATCAATATTTTAAATGTGTTTTGTTTTTGTTTAAAAAAAATACAGTACTTTTTACGTATTGTGCGAATTACACATTAGGATATAAAAAAAAACCCTAACCATTATTTGGTTATTTTGTTAATAACTAGGTTATTTTGTTAAGAACTATGTTTATAACAATGGTTATTTTGTTAATAACTAGGCTACTTTAGGAAAACGTATATGAGAATATATATAACAAAATAATTCTTGTTTACAAATAACCCCAAACCTACAATTGGTTCTTACGATCGCTCTGTTGTGATTAATGCAGAGAGCATAGGAAGTGACTTTTCCTTTAAAAATCCCTCAACCTAAACAGACAAACCCCTATGTTTTAAAATACATGAAGCTATTGTAAATTCAGTGAAAGAAAAATATGTGCTCTTTCAGCATATTTGCCTTCCTAGACTGTTCCTTGGTGGAATAGAGAGATTATTTTGGAAGCTATTTATTCCTTTATACAATATTTAGTACCAATTTTTATTTTAGTCAAAAAACATAGCACATAAAAAGCATGGATATTAAAAAAATCTCTAACCAAGTCTGAGGAAAATCTTACCAGATATTTTTTTATTCTGAGACCACAGGACAATGTACAGAGACTACTTGCAGAAGTAGGAATGTAGGCTTGTGCCATAACGATTTCAGTAGGAGGAGAGCCAAACAATGTTCCTTTGTTCAGTCCAGCGTTTTAATGAATGGGGACCTGAACAACTGCCGTGGGTCAGGACTTTTTTTCTTCTTTTTAACACAAGAATTCCCTTCTGCTTACTCATACCCAGACATGTATTGGAGGTGCCAGGAAGTAAGGGCACTTCAGGTCTACTGGCACTTTTCTGCTTTCTGTCTTTACCTGATGTACAGATTTTATTTGTTACATGAAAATTGGAAGACAATATGAATATTGGCTTATGCAAGAACTTTTTGGTGTATGAAATTCAATTAGACTCTCATCTTAGCTTAGTGATTGTGTGTCTTCTGGAGTGTAAGCTACAACAACCTAATGAAGCTGAAACTTTCTTGTTCTAACTCTCTGAACAGCAGCTAAAGACCTTGGCTTGAGGAGGGAGATTGGGTATTGGCATATTGACTTACTGAATCTGTGAAAGACCTTTTGCTGCTGCTCATATGATGTGTCTTAAAAAAAAAAATCCAGCCTTTCTCACCTGAAATCCTAGATTATTTTGTCAGTGACATGACTATTTACCTTCTCTGGACTTGACTCTTATCTTAAAAATAATCTACAGTAAGAGGAAAAAGATACAAATCTAGTGATGAAGAAATATGATTGTTGTATGGTTATTTTCTGTACATTGAGAATCTTCAAGATTATATCATCAATGAAAATTGTAGGGAGCTGTGAAAATTATAATTCTATCTTTGTGATAGATAGTATTTCACTCAGAGATGTGGAAAGATGCTAGAAAGTATATTAATTTTGATTTATGTCTTACCATTTTAAAACATTGTTAAGAACAAACAAAAACTTTGGAAATCAAGGAACTACTGTGAAATTTATCAATAAAAATAGTGGAAAATATTTTTTATCTTTCCTTTTGATAATGAATCAAGCAAACACAGTCTGAAAACAGTCTTCACTGCAGACTGGAGTTTTTCATTTCCATTTCCTGCAAAAGAATTTCAGAGTACTCCTCACATTACTTGTTGTGCTTCCACTTTAGTTTGCTCATCCCTTATCTTTCCCAGTTTCACAAAGCATTCTTTTTTTAATCTTTTTCTTTTCTGCCCGTCTCCTCTTAAATAATACAAAATAGCACAGTCCTGGCAAACTGACAATATAACTGAGTGAAATAATTTAATGTGTGACATGTCTGAATAAAACTCAGCGCAAATTACAGAATCACTGAAAAGAGTTGCTTAAAATGTTACCTTTTGTGCACATTTAAATAAGTTAACTTCTTTGGTGAGTAAAATGTGTCTTAAAGGCATGACTGCTACATCTGTCAGCTGTGAGAATACTGCTTGGGATATGAGCTGCTCTGAAAATCTTTAACAGTAAGTGCAGCTACTGTTAAACAACTGCATCATTTAATAGTTCAGTTCATGATGCTTAAACTAAATATCTCCATTGTGGGAATTCTGTATCAATTATTTTCTGCTGACTTCATGTCAGATCTGCCCACTGTTATGATTGTGTTTAGAGACACAGTCATTATTATTCAACTAAGTATCCAGTCAAGTTGCTAATATTAAATGTGCACTAGAACACTGAATGAAATGGGAAATGCTTCTATGGTGTATTTTGGCTTCACATTGCTAATATAATTATTTAGAAAAAAAGCTAATGCATTACAATTTGCCCTGAAATTTATCCTCAGAATTAGGAGACACTCTGGATTTATTAGTACAAAATCTAAAAGATAGAGTAATTTAAGATTGTACCGAGGTCTCATTGTTCCTATGATGCCAGGATTAATTTGAAATATTGACACATTGCTGAGGAAAATAGAAAAAAATTTGCTGCACTATAAAATTAAAAATGGCTATTCTAAAGTAAGAGAGTAGGAGTCCATTTAGTAAGTTAATATTAAAATAGTCTGTCATTTTGCAAAGAAAACAAAAACTTTAAACTGTATTGGAAAGTGTCCTATACATTTTAGTATACTAAATTAAGATTAAAAATAACTTGAACTGCATTAATGCCTGTAGTAAGTTTTATAACTAGAGGGAAGTTTCTTAATGCACTCATATCTGGTGTCTAGTTATTTGAATACCAATCCCTGAAAAATCACAGACTTCTGAATCAGAAATTCAAATAGAAAAATGGGTGACAAATCTTAAAGTCTTTATCTGTCATTGTCATAAATCATTTTGAATTCCAGAAGTAACTTGTATGATAAAATAGATCTGACTAGCCCAATCTTCTCTCTGGTTTTCACTGTAGCATCTTGTCACTTTTTGGTGAAAATAGGATTAACACTTTGTATGCTATTAGAAAAAAAATCCACCTACTTTATGCTCATTTTGGGAGATTTCAGAATTGCATGGATTTCATGGGGAAAGATGGGGAGAAATCCCAAAATCCTGAGTGGGCAGGTTTGATTTGAATCATTGGATGTTAATTAACATGGATTTCCTGTGTTGGAATTTTTTGAAGCTGAATTATTATGTTGTTCAACTAAAGTCTTCCGAAAGTATTTTTACAAAGGTCTTTTACAGATCTGAAAAGTTATTGAGCTGAATTTGATTGGAGCACTTTTTCATGTGTTCATTTTATTTTTGGTTGCATTTACTCTAAAGAAGGATGTAATATGTTCATTAATTCTGTGTTTTTCCCACAAATGAAGAAAAAGTAAATCTGTTCTTAAAACCTGATTTTGTCTCCATCTTGGATTGGTAATTCAGTTTCATTTTTAAGTATTCACAAAACAATCCATTGTGTGGCCCTCTGTAAATAGTATCTTCTGTTCAACAAGATCTTCCTTTTTTATTTATATGAAATCCTTCTGGATTAAGAAGGTCGTTCAACCAATTTAGATAGAAGATTTGCAAAAATGTCTTCCATGGTAATTGCAATTACTGTATGATGAAACAGGGCTATATAAAATAACACCAACTGACATTCTGATTTCCTATGAAGTGAGAAAAATTATGCATAAAATAGGTATACCAGTGCAGCTGAAAAGGGAAGTATTTCTGTGGAAGAACAGCAAGAAATTCAGGAGTTTGCAAAATATCAGTGACAGATATGAAAACAAAACCACATCTTCACAGCTGATCATTTTGTGCGATGAAATTGCTAAATGAAACAGATGTCTTTCCATTTCTCAGCTTGGCTGACATGAATCACAGATGCCCATTAGCTAAAATAACTATAGGAAACACTTTATGCTAAAAGTAGCAGGGAAATATTTTACAGAACATTTTTTTAGTATTTGAATAAAATGAAAAAAACTCTGCAGCACTCATTGACAAACTGCTTATGCATTTCAGAGTTGGGTAATGATTCACCGTACAGAGCTGTGAACAGAGCTGTGAAGCACCTTGGGCAGTCTTTAGTCTCCTTGATTCCTCTAGTAACACCCAGATTGAATTAAAAACTAAAAAAAAAAAAAAAAAACCTAAATGGGAGGTATTATTTTTTGTTGTTTATCTGTACTACACATTTTCACCCCTTGAATTATGTCTGGAAGACTTGCTCATTTCATCTATAGCTTTGTGTTTCCTGATCACCCAAAAAGACCTGAAAGGTTGTTCTGAATTTGAAGTTTTTCTACCATAAATCTGGACTCTTATGTATATACATGTAATTTAAATTGGATTATCAAACAAAAGGCATTATTAATATTTTTTTTTAGAGAAAAACCTGTTGTAGCTTAAAGTGTTCGTCTCACTATGTACGTTGGTATTCCTTTTAATCATGTTACTGTGAAGTGCAATTCTCAGCTCCCTGCAGGTCTTTATGTGGATATCTCAAAGTCCTATATTCAGCTCCTTTTCCAGACTTTTGGCTAATATATGTGGGGGAAAACAAACAAACTAACTAAAAATCCCCAAACCACACAAACAAAAAGAACAACACAAGTAGGAAGTTTGGATTTGGCAAAGGTAATAGGTTAATAATTTTGTGGGCATAAAAACCATTTTCAAATCACCTTACTAGGATTTACACATAGCTATGGGAGAGGCAATGGAAAATGATCAACAATGATAGTACCTTACATATGAGACAAATAACTATGTTAAAAGATCTTTACATGCTAAATTGGATCTAAATTTACTTGTTCAAAAACTTCATTTTTTTAGTGCAGGGATTTTCTTAGTTTTCTGATTTAGTTTTCTTCACCCCACTGTTCAGGCTTCAAGTGCCAGGCAATATTTTAAGGCACTAGAATATGATTATTAGGATTGATAAATTATTTTACAAGTTCCTGGCATGGTTTTCCTAATATCACTCTCCAAAATAATTTCTGTGCATCATCTGTATGTTAAATTTGGCCAGACGCTCTTGCTGGGAGCTGTTTGCATGGAGTTATTCTGTTCTGGAGATACTGTGTTAGAATGGATTTTGCCAGGCTGCTTACTGGTTTCTGAGTCCAAGGACAGGCACTTCAGCACCAATACACTATTGTAAACTTTTTCAAGAATTAATAATACCAGACCTGGGTTTGGAAAGCATCTGGGAAAAGTGCAATGTGCTCATTTAAAGATACTATTCAAACAGGACCTTATTTTATATTTCTGTCACAGGTCTAAGGAGGAGCAGGCTCTTACCATGCTCTTCATCATTCTGCTATGAAAATATTTCATAGAGTGGTCATGGACCAGCACTGAGTTCCTAGGACCAAAATGTTTTTGAAGTGAAATTATATTCTAGGAAGACGTGGAAAAGAAAACACTCAAGGACTACTTACACTAGGTGACCTTTTAAAATAGAACACAGCTTAGGAGATACTGTCGAGTCCCTTAAAAAGAAGGGTGAAAGGGTTAGTTGGAGGCATGAAAGGTCACCATTTCTGTGGGCCATCAGGGGAGGAGCATGAGGAATTAAAGTTCACTTTAAAAATTCGTTCCTCAAAAGAGGTGTGAGAACGGCTTGCAACCTTCAGTTTGAAGTCATCAAGAGTAACAAAAGTCAAAGAAAGAAAAATATTATTTGCAAAGGATTTTTCTTAACATCTACCTTCCTACTCTTTATGTTTGGTGGAGATTCATATTTTTGTATTTGTTGTAGAATGAAAAGAAACAGTAAGAAAATACTCACTTTGTAAAGTAAACATGCACATGTGTAGTGTAAGCAAAGTTTAATAGGTCTAAATACTTTCATGTAGAAAATCAAAGTTCAGAACATGATAGTATTCAAATTTCTACCATGAAGGCTTTCATCCAAGATGCCTGGTGAGTTTGTCTGTTCCACATATATCAAGTCTGTGGGAAATATTCAGTGTTTGAAATTTTTTCACAACATCAAGTCTGTGGGAAATAGTCAGTGTTTGAAAATTTTTCACAACATAGAAGTCTACTGTTTGGCTTTGGTTTATCCCACCATTCCACTCTGTATGTTTGGTTTCAGCACAAAAGACAGGAAAAGACAAATGACAAATTCAAAACCAGAATAGTTAAATATTTTTATTTCTATTACTTGAAACATGCTATGAAAGATAATAAAAGGGCATCATAGATGAAAAAGAGGAATATTTTCATGGCTGCACAGCAAGGGGGGTGTTTATACTATGCTACATGTATAACATTTTTCATTACCTGAAATAGGGGCTTAAATTAACAAAAACTCTTCACATGACTAAATATAATCTTCCTGTGGATCTAATTGATGCTGTTATTACATGTACAAATAACTATTTTAGAAGGAAAAAAAAATGCACCAGTTCTTTAACTGGAATATTCTGATATTTCTTGAGTGTGATTTAAAAAATGTATTTGCACTTCAGTTTTGTAATAAGAGCTTCTACTTTATTTGATCATTCTGCTGAACTCAAAACTAAGTGTACTAAAAAGAATATATTTCATGGTGAAAATAAATATGAATGCCAGATTCTTTCAGTTAATTATGGAATCAATGAGATTGGAAGGACTTTTCCAACAAGGTGTTTAGAGAAGTTATCCTAAATGTATCCAAAAGATCAAATAAGCCATCATCCACATTACTGTGCTGAACAGCAAAGCATAATTGAATAATTTTTCATGTAAAGGCAGTCAGGACTGCAAGTTATATATATGTGAGGTTAAGCTTTATACAACTTAAATAATACTGAATGCTTAATAAATGTGGGTGGTTTTCCTTTAGTCTATTTGCATTAGTTGATGGAGTGCAAGCGATAGTGACTTGAAATGAAACGTTCCCCAGTTTGGGAGAAGTATAAATAATAGAAATTTTTTTTTTTTTTTAAAATATTATTTCATGAAACCAGTGTTTCTATTTTCCTTAATTGTCTTGTATTTAGCCATGTTCTTTATCTGCTTGGTGAATTTACAACTAGCACAGCAGTTGTGAATTTTTAATAGGATCTCTTCAATAAAAGAAAAGGTCAGTATTAACATAAAAATCTTCTTTAAGAATGTGGTGCAGAGGTTTCTTAGCAGAGAACAGGTGTTGCTGCAAAAGCAAAATCTTCCAGAACAGCCAAGTCGAAAGATTCTTGGAGCTAAGTTAGGAAACTGGCTGTCAGTCAGTGGTGAATAAAAATTGCTTTCTTAATGGTATCAATCACATATGTTGCATACAGAATAACTTAAAATATAATAAGTATATTTAAAAACAACGATTCTTTTCATTGCTTCTAAACAAAATACTGTTTTCTTCCATTTCAGCTTCATTCTGACCAGGATAAGGGAGATGGATCCCTAAAATACATTTTGTCAGGAGATGGGGCTGGTACTCTTTTTATAATTGATGAGAAAACAGGAGATATTCATGCAACTCGGAGAATTGACAGGGAAGAGAAAGCATTTTACACCCTGCGTGCCCAAGCTATCAATAGAAGAACTTTGAGACCAGTGGAACCTGAGTCTGAGTTTGTCATCAAGATCCATGACATCAACGACAATGAACCAACATTTCCAGAAGAAGTTTACACTGCTAGTGTTCCTGAAATGTCAGTAGTAGGTGAGTTCTCTGTACTGAGGCACAAATGCCTTTTCTTCATTACTTGACAGATTATTTTCCCATCTTTTCGAAAGTCAGTCATGTGCAGAATTCTACCTGATGAGTTAAGTATTTTTCATTTTGACATATTTGTTCAAATAATGAAATGGCATTCAGAACCAGATTTTAATGATCTAAGATCTGTTTCTACTTGGAATGTCCAAATTATTAGCTTTACAGTTCTTTGGAATATAAATATTATAGTTAGTAGGCAATGGTGAATCATCCTCCTCCTTAGGAAATGTTAGAATAAGGTGACTAAATTAGCCTGTTGAAAGCTCAATATTTTTTTTCTTTCATTTTCACTGGAAGTTCCCAGTGGTGATAAACACTGAATGGAGAGCTGTCTCCACTCCCTCTGTGGGTGAGGAGAATTATATATTGACTCATGCATGTTGATGCACTGTCTGAAGATATTCTCCCTCTTTTTTTCTTTTCTTTCACTTTTTTACTGTATAGACAAATCCTCTCGTGCTTTCACTTCCTCCCTTAACTCCATCCAAAAGTGACACCTTCATGAATGTTAAACAGCTGTTTGAGTTATCTTTCTTCTCTTTGCAATGTATTTTCAGTTCCTATCTTAACTACAAAGTTGTGGCCTGGATCATGCCAGCTGGTGAATTTTATAACCAGTAACATTTTGGAATATGAGCTGTTATTGATATTAGCGCATACAATTCATTAAGAACAATTTTTAAAAAATTAAAAAGTATTATGTTTCTTTTCAAAATTAATATTAATTAATTAATTGTATAAGTGTAGCTACTTTAATATTAAATTTTAAAGAATCAGAAAACAAACAATGCATTCAATATAATTTTAGGCTACTCTTACCATTTTAATCACTTCTACTGCCTGAATAGGTCAAACAGGTATTTTAGATTACTAAATTAGCCTGTTGAGATGATAAGTTTTTAAGACATTTTATATATACAGGTATGGATGATTTAGTATTTAATTTCCAGGACCCTGGAAATGCTAAAAGAGAAAAAAAAAACAATTATTGAAAGAGAATGGCCTCAGCAAATCTGTGCAGCAATGTATGGAAGCATAATACTAATACCTTTTGTTCTCAATATTTCAATCTGTTTTCAGTTTATGATTGAATCAGTTTTTAAAATTCCAGCATTCAGCAAGTGGTTTTTATTGTAAAGGAAAATAAATTTTAAAAAGAAAGACAATGAAATCTGACAGATGATTGTGTAGGCCTGTACTGAAATCTCATCAAATCAGCCCACATAAAGAGAACTGAAAAGTCTTCCACCTTTACTGTTCCAAAATCTAACAAAATGTACTACCAGTTTACTAATATACTGGTCAGTTTTCTAAATTTCCATAAACATATACAGCTTTAGGCAGAACACCCTGAAAGTGCATCCTGAAAGAACATTTCTGGAGCTTTTTCTAGAGAAGCATTTGGCAAGATTACAGGAGGGCTGAAAAAGTATGTCTAAGAGTTTCAACTTTATTTCTCATATTCTTTCTGTAAATTCCAAAATGCATTGTTTAAAACATGATTGGAAAAATACAAGAAAATTACTTAGTGTTTTCATTAAATATTATGATATTATATAATAAGTTATAAGCTATTGTTTCTTCATTTCATCAGTCTCAATTCCATAAATAACTTTTTTTCTTTAAGTATTCTCAAACATTCATGGCATTATTTCAATGGTTCTGAAGTATTCAGATTGCAAGGTTCCAGTGTATCTGTACAGCTGCACATAGATCATAAAATTTTGAAACTGCAAAATGTCAGCATTAAAACAACAAAAAATGAGATAACATGATAAAAAAATTAGAAAACAATAATTTTTAGAAAAACAAGGAGCAACAAAAACATCAACTTGGGCCTACTTAGTGTGTTAACCTTGTATCTTACATAAATAGCTGTGCTGAAACAAATGGACTTCATTTTGACAATAAAATTATAATAATTAGGAGAATTATAACTCAGTTCAAATCCATCATGTTCCTGGATTTTAAAAATGCAGTCATTCAGCTGCTAGAGTGACTGTCTATCTGACAGGTAGCATTTCTTCTAGCTTTATTCCTTTTAGTTTTATGTCTTCTCCCTAGAGGTTTATATTCATCTGTGGTCCATGAGAGAATGACGTGATTTTATAAAGTATTCATCAAAGCTGATTCATTTCTTCATAATGCTAATTTAATTCTCCAACTTAAAAAAATCTACTCAGTAATCTGAAAACTAAAGGCTAAGTGAAGAAGGTGAGAAATCTAAAAGAATAAGATGCATAACACTTTTGAGAAAATATGGAATTAATCAGAAATTGTGAAGTCATTATGTTAAAATTCTTCACATTTTGGTACACCAATAATATATTATCACATCATTACTACAGAATATTTTTAAATTAGTGGTTTTTTCTGGCATCATACAATTCAAGAATTTTTAGTACAGCAACTTATATGAGAAATTTATGAAAAAAGGAACAATTACATTGTTTATTACAATTTCCCTTCCCCATTCAAAGGAAAATAGGAAGAAATTCCTACATTTCTCTATTTTTCCCTCTCTGGATTATTTTTTTTGGTTATAGTATTGTGAGCAGCCCATTACTTGCCCAGTACTGTTGGCCATGGGCTAAGAAATTGTCAGGCTTGATGTAAGGAATGCAGATAGAAATTGCAGTCTTGGATGTAATTACACAGTCTGTTGAGTGTCCCCTGTAGTAGTCACTTCTGTGAGAAAGTAGAAATAGTAAATTTTTCTATAAATGTCTGCAAACATTAAGAGGAGCTTATGATACTAATATTTTCACAGTGATGGTACCAGAAAGAGAAATTACAAAGCTAAATTACTATGGCCCTTATCTGAATAGAGATGAGTTATATGTTTCTATAAAAGGTGTGGTACTATCAGGACTGTAATATTTTAATTGTCTAACCCAGGATAGTCAGCATGGTGCGGCACTATGCTATATATTGGTAGTCTGAGAAAGAGAGGTATTGCTGGAACCACACCCTGCCTTTCCTGGGTCAGACCTGCCAAGCAGACAGAACACCACGTGAAGGATTCCCTATCGTCACTCTGTTCCACTTCGCTGAATGCCGTGACTTCAGGGATCGGGGAGAACGGTGACAAGTTCCTGCCCAGTCCTGCAGGTGCATCTATTCCATGACTACCTTGCTGTCACAGGTGCCCTTGCAGGGGAGGTGCTGATCTCCCCTCTCTGCTGATTTGCAATAGGACACAAGAAAATGGAGTGGAACTGTGTCAAGGGAAGATCTAATTAGACATTAGGAAAAGGTTCTTCATCAAGAGATTGGTCAGTCACTGGAGCAGGCTCCCCAGGAAAGTGTCAGAGTGTCTTGAATGCTTCTTTTAGTCATATGGTTCAGGTGAGAAGAAGGAAGTTGGACTTGATGACCCTTATGGGTCCTTTCCAACCCAGTATATGATATGATTCCATGGTAGAATTTTCCACCAAAAATACATCGATATTTTTAGAGAATGACTTGCACTCCTGCTACTATTGGTACATCCAAGTTCAATGATTGACTATCAATCAGGTGTGAAAGCTGGACCACTAGACAGACACATAAACATACCCAAACAGTGTTTTTTAAAATATCAGTTTATTCAAACCAACTGCACTGAGAAAGATCTTTATATATAAAAGTAGGATTGGTGAGTGGCAATAGGAAAATGGGGTGAAAAGAAAATTAAAATACATGCCACTTTCATTATCAAAGGTGAAAGAAGACCTTGTGCACATAGTGCAGATAGAGATCAGATGTGATGCCTCTTATTGGAGGCATCACATCTGATGGATGCAACACTGCAACAACACTGGAATAATTCTCTTTGTTCATTGTTTCTAGTTCCTGTGGAAGTTATCATAATCTTTTATATGTATTTTCACCACACAAGTGATGTTTAACAGATAGTAAATACTTAGTCTTTTTTTTTGTTTGTTATACTTTAAATCCATATCAGTCTTCAATATGACTACTAACTTACAACTTGTACCTGTGCCTTGTATTTATGTTATGCTGTGACTGTGTTCTCAAAACCTTGGCCGTCATCTGGTGACTGGATTCTCTGTCCTGGTGCTGAATATCAATGTTTCAAATGGGCTTAATCTTATCTCTACTTTAAGAAGTCAAAAAAACCCCAAAAGTGAATTATTCTGCAGTTTTTCCACTGTGTTGTCTACTTCTACACATCTGTACTGCAGCTACAATGGCGAGGTGTTCATATGAACCTTGTATGCACTTATCTGGATACCAGAAAGAAGACAAACATGGTATCACATCATACAAAGAAAAGAATGAAATGCTTATATGCCAAAAACTTGAAGTGATTGAAATCTGTGCACCCTTGGAGTACAGGGTTTGCTCCATCCTGAAGTTCCCTGTACTAGAAGGAACAATATCGTGATCAGGATGTCAGAAAAAACACTATTTAGTCTTTATCTACTCCATATGCCTCCATCCATAAACCTTATCAAGTCATGATGTAGCCATACACCAGCCTCTTTCAGACCACAACAGCAGTTTTTTCTTCCTCCGGCTGTGGTACTAACCAGACAGACACCGGAGGATATGGCTATTTCTGTTATCAAATAGAGTGTCTTGACAAAGGCCCATAAATTCTTTGTTGTCTTGTTCATCTTTCTTTTGTTGCTTATTAAACATTGAAAAGGCAGACATAAATGGGCCAACTTCAGGATCTCGCAGCTGGGTCAATATAGGAGAAGACAACTTATTCTCCTGAAGTCTTTGTACTGATTACTGGATTTTCATCTTCTTTCACTTTTTCCTTTCCTTACTTTCAGAGTTTGTGACCCAGAATATTCTTACGATTTTTATAACAGTCTTCTGCTCTGTCCATCATATTTTTTACCTATCTCTTTCTGCTCATTTGGAGATTTCTTTTCAGAACTGCAAATAGTCTATTTTCCTCTAGATGGATTTTCCTGTGGATTTTGCCTATTAGTGTATTTTAGAAAAGTTTTCAGAACTTTCTATTTGGATCTCTTTTTATATATTTATGTATCTTCACAGCCTATATATTCTATAATCATTCCTTATCCTTATTGCATCTTGTAACTTTTCTGCTTCTAAATTAGGGATATCAATATATGATTCAGAAGACGTAACCTCCTTTTGCCTTTAGATGTGATGTACAGGGTGCCCTGTTGGTCTGTCATATCTACCTCTTGTTATATATTTTTTCTTTCTCTTTAGACAGCAGTAAGAGCTGCTTAACTTTTTACCTTGTCTTCTTCTATACTGGCTCATTAGTGCTATTCACCAGTTCCCAATGCTTATCCTCTCTTCTATGGGATTCATCTTACAACACTTCCTTCTGGTTTCCTACTAACAAAGATATTTCAAAATCTTTTTTCATATAAAGTTCTCTCAACAAACCCTTTTGCATCTTCTGACTTAGGACATTTCAAAAACCCAAATGAGGATTTTTTTTTTTTTTTACAGAGTTTTATTTCACTCTGCACACAAATCCTGCCATTAGGAGATGAATCAAAAAGTTTAAAAAAACCCCAAAAACAAAACAAAAACCCACCAAGCTAAAACATTATTTTTCCTTAAAAAGGACATCTTAAAATAATTGACATTATCCACTCCTGTGTTTGTTTGCAACTTATTGTTTTCTAAGTTACAGGACTATCTTATAGTCCAAGATCTTTCTGACATTGAGGTCTCTTAACGCACAGCCCTTTTCAGCTCTTTTCTGTATTTTGCAGCTTGAAATAGATTATTTCAGAGGAAAACATGTGCCATTATTTCTGGGGAAAATAGGTGCCATTATTTCCTGTCTTTTCCACTAAAAAGAGCAGAAAATTTCTATTAATTTGGCTTGTTATTTGTATGGATAATTTACTGTAGAGGGTACTTGCTCTAGTTAAGTATCACATAACTCAGCTGGGAGTAAAGAAAATAAAACCTAAGTTTAGAATCCAGCTCTGCAGTGGATATTTTGTGGATTCCTTTTCCTAGATAATTATTTCCAGTGGTTTTGATCTAATATGTATGCATCATAAATGAATTGTGAGGTCAAAGTCATTAATACTTGTATTGTGCTTGAAGATGCTTGCAGAAAACAGCATCAAGGGCCAAATATATTAATTACTGTTATAGTCCTAGACTCTAGGGAAAGTTAAACACAGTTAAACACCATAATTAAAGTTATGTTAAAATATGCCTTCTGAGAACTACAATAATCTGACAAAAGACTGTTTGTTTCTGGGCCAAGTTTACCACTGTTGAATTCTAGTTCATGGTATGTAAAATAGGCAATTATGCAAGCAGAAAATAACAGAATTCACTGGTGTGTTACTAATAACATAGATGGTGCCTTATTCATAGATTCATAGTATGGCTACCGTTGGAAAGGACCTTAAAAGTCTTCCAGTTCCAACACCCCTGCCATGGTAGGGATGTCACCTACTGACCTCATTGCTCAGAACCCCATCCATCCAGGCCTTGAACGCTGCCAAAGATGGGACAGTTAAAGTTTCTCTGGGAAAGCTGTTCCAATGCCTCACCACCCTCACAGTAAATTTGTTCTTTATATCTAATCTAAACCTAGTCTCTTTCAGTTTGAAGCACTTCCCCCTTGTCCTATTACATGCCCTTGTAACGTGTTCATCTCCCTCTCTCCTGTATGTAATCACTGCCCCCTTTATGCACTGATGCAGAGTTCGGTTTAGGCTTTAAATTCTGAAGGTCAAAGACCAGCTTCATCAGAAGCAACCTGTGGCTATGTAAAAGACAGAGCAAGATCTAAACCAAGTGATGATCATTAAGTGATCCCTACACTGTAGTTTTTAAGCCCTGGCATAACTGATCATCTTCAATGCCTTTGGATTTCTGGTCCAGGTTTCAAACCAAAACAAACAATTCATTTGTTTTATTGAGCATCAGTGGTCTTCAGTGTACTGAAGCAAAGAAAAACCAGCTGGTGCTTTGACAGCTGATGTGCAGAATGTAATTGATACACTGATAGCACTACTCCTGTTCACTCCTGGATGTGGCTTCTGTCAGGTTTTTAAAGGAATTGCTGATCCCCCTGTGGAAACCTAGGGAGCACATCTATTTTCCTCTTATAGCAAGGGCTGAGATCAAAGGGCAGTTCTGCATCCTGAATAGCAGTTGGAAGTGTAGTAGTGCCCTTGCACTTCTCCTCCCAGGTACCTGACCCATAAAAGCCAAAGAGCTGAGGTAACATTAAAAAGTAAAGTTCAGCCTTACTGCATTTGGGTAATAGAGTGTACATTGTCCTGATCATAACCCACCAATTGCACAGTGTGATAGTGATGAAATTAAGGAGCAAAAGTCTCTTTTCACAGACTTTAAAGGGAATAAGTACAAATCTACACTTTTCAGAAGTTTCTGGGGTTTTTTCAGAAGTTTCAGAGTTTTTTTGAGGGGTGTATGTATGCAGCGATGTTCGTTCCAGCTGGAGAGAAGCATAGATGATATAATTTGCTCTGTTCCATGTGCATATGCACTGAGAGTATTAATTAATATATTCATTATGACACCCAAATAAGAAAATAGTAACTGTTAGACACATCTTATTAAAATATATTTTAAATTTATTAAACATTTACTTCAGTTTCCTTCCAAATTATTCTTCAAAATTGATTTTCCTTGTATTTTTAAACTAAAATGGAAGTCTCAAACAATTGACCTATTTATAGATATGTCTAGTTTTACAAAAGAAGGAAATGTGAAAACTATAAAAAAGAAATTATTCAGTTACATGTAATACAGACAAAGTATTTTCATGTATTTACAATGTAGAAGTTTCTGACTAACATATCAGGCTCTTGTGGCAGATGTCTTGATTATGACTGTTCTCTGTTGTTATGGATATGAAATGGAGGAGTTGCAAACTTTACTTGCACAATTCCATGTTGGTCAGTGTACTCAGTGGCTTGGGGGTTTTTTGCCTTTTTTTTAACTTGCAGCACTTCAGTTATTGAACATGATTTGTCTTGTCCTTCTTTTACACAACTGCTACTTCAGATAAGGTATTCTTTAGGAACAAGTACACATTCTAGCACTGCAGTTTCTCTATAGTAGTAGGATGGTCTGAAAGCGCATTTCAGAATCACGACAACACTGTTCAGAACTTAAATATATTAAACAGAAAGACCTATTCACCTTTTAGCAGAATAGTTATATAGACATATATCTACACATGGAGTTCAGCGTGGCTGAAGACATGAGACATTCGTGAATGATAGAGACAAAGCTTTTAGAACAGACCTATCATCCCCACATTCTTATTTTTGAAAAAAAAGTTCAGATTTTCAGATTCAGCCATATTCTAGATGGTTACCAAAACAATCTTTAATACAACAGAAAGTTATTTTCTCTTAATTTCTTTATACTTGTATAGCAATTTTTATCTTTTAAATTTTATTTTATGTTTGAGTCTTTTGTCTGTTCATGATTCTTTCCAATTCATGATTCACACCATTTTAACAGGAATAATATAACCAGGAATATGCCCATTTTGCCTTCTTAATGAGAAGCCAGTACTTTTAGGGACTCATTGAAATAAGTATTTAAATTCTCTAGCAGTTGAAAACTGAACATTTCAGAGAACTCATCTCTGTTTCAACAGTTAGGCACATGCTCATTCCCTTGATATTGGTGCTATGATTGAACAATGTACTTGTAAAAAGCGGGTTTGTTTTCCTGACCTAAAATCCCAAATAAATGGAGAAACAGCATTTACTTTTACTTGTTTTTCTATGTATGTTAGAATAACTATGTAATATAGACAGACAATGCAGATAATGCAAGGGAGTAAATATTGTGCCAAGTGTCCTGGATTTACAGGTGCCTTTTTTCATATTTGGTAGGGAAAAGAATTTTGAAAGAATTAGGATAAAAGGAGAAACAAGTTTTGAAGTCTCCTGATCCTCAGATTAGCCCGTGGCTGGCCAGTCATGTGCTTGTGATGATTGTTTTTCCTTTTTTTTTTTTTTTTAATTTTTTCCTATATACAAAACACAAATACCCCCCCCCCTTTTTTTTTTTTTTTTTATTTTTTCCTATATAGTTAAAATAGTGTCTGCACTTTATGGATGAACAATAGGGGGATCTTTGTTCATACTTTGTTTCTGTGTTGGAAAAGTTGAACAAGATGTAGAAAGTGTTTTGATTGTGGAAAAACTGTCAGTGGTAATGGCAAACATTTCATGTTTTAAATCATTGGTATATTCTCCTAAAATTTAGAGAATGTCTTTTAAGGTTAGGAAATTTTCTGTAATCTAAATAAGTAGCAGATTTCAAAGTTCATATGACAGTGTTTCTTCTGGTAATATATATCTATAGTAACACTTAGAAAGCAGGGAGATCTGATGACTTGTTTTTCAGAAGTTCCTGTTACCAGTTTAATCATCTTTTTCTGTCATGTTCCTGCATGTGTAGTTTCATATCATCCTGACATTATTGAACAAAATAAAAATAAAACAAACAACAAAACACCCCAAACCCATTCTAGGCAATGGAATGAAGGTATTTATTCCACTAAAAACAACATCTTCTGCAAAGAGGATGTGAATACATGAAATTACTGTTGCTAGGTAAGGATAAGAATTCAGCTCAGACATTGTTTACATTTTCTTATTAAAACTTAATCACACTTGTGGGATTAAGGAAGTTTCTTTTCAATTTATGCAGAAGGAGACCTGGAATAAGGAAGAATGTACCTAATGTTGACTAGAAGATCAAAAATAAATTCGGAAAATCCAATCAGTATTAGCTTAAATTTTCTTTGGTGTCTGTTGGAATGGAAATTAATGCTCTGACATTTCCATATAGTGTCACATGCAACTAAGTTGGCTTTGGATGTTTCAGGTACTTCTGTGGTCCAAGTTACAGCTACTGATGCCGATGACCCTTCATATGGAAATAGTGCCAGAATAATTTACAGCATACTTCAAGGGCAGCCATATTTCTCTGTGGAACCAGAAACAGGTAATGAAAAATTTAATTTTTTTTCATTTACCCTAAACTTTAAACTTTTTCTTTCATTTAAAAGACTTTAGATCACATAAAAATGTAATTAAAAACTAACTGAAATGAAGGAGCATTTCTTGCTTTTTCTCATGATTCATAACTTTTATAATACATATAAAAACTCAAGACATTTGAAATTATGAAGTATAAGTAATTTCACAGTGGGACTATTTATTGCTTAAGATTTAAATAGCAACATTTCTGATAAAGGCAGGAATAAAGATTTTTTCCTTAGAAAATATTGGGGTTTTTTCTGTAATGATTCTACTTAGATTAATAAAAGGTGTTCTTTATCCTAAACCTTTGGCACAAGTATCTTGAAGCATTTTTAGCATGAAACTGGAAAAGTACCTGTGTTGTAAAACAAGTACGCTACCAAGACATAGCCTGTAACAAAGACTACTATAAGACTACAATAAAACTTATGGACAGAAATTTGTACTTTGAAATATTAAGTGAATATTTTAGAGATTTATTTAAAGACTAATATAAAAAAAGATGCGGCAGATTGCTGCAGATAAGCAACAAATACATTATTAGCGATTCTGTTTTCCAATTTATTTCTTTTAGGAGTCATCAGGACTGCGTTGCCGAACATGAACAGAGAAAACAGGGAGCAATACCAAGTAGTTATTCAGGCAAAGGACATGGGAGGCCAGATGGGTGGATTATCAGGGACCACCACCGTGAACATCACACTGACTGATGTCAACGACAATCCACCTCGCTTCCCCCAGAGTAAGCTGCATTTAATAGTTGACTTGTGCAGTAAGAGTTAAGCAATCACCATCTGGTTTAATTTAGAGTAAATCTAGATTATGGGGGACACATAAACAAAAGGCTTATGTGCTGATTATTATTATTAAAGCAGTATATTAAATGTTAAAGCATTTTATTTTTTGTTAGGAAACAGTTACATGATGAAATGTAACTGCAGTAAACCAGGAATTCCTCCCAGGAATATGGGGAGCAAATAGTAGGTGGACTCGTAAGAGCATTAGAGCAATGTTTTTGCTTCTCTTACCTATTGCTTAAATCCTGCATGCTCTCCCACTGGAGAATAAAACATGTTGTAATTCTAGATACTCAGAAATGTTTGAATTGAGGTATCTGCTTAAATATTTAATCATGAAGAATGTGGAAAAGAAATTACTCAAAGGGAATCAGACAGATTTGTACTTTTCCAGCTACAGAACTACAAAACAACATAAAAATTTTCCCAAATTAAAGCAAATTACGTTTAACTTTTTTAGGGTTTTTTACAGCTTTAGTGAAGGTTTTTGTAATGCATTTTGCCTTTTGATAATACTGCTGTCAAGACTTTGTATCCTCAAAGCAAAATATAAAAATATTCTTGGTCTGTATCTGATATGGAAATATCAAACTATGAAGCATTGAACTTGTAACAGTTAAGCATTTTAAATACATTTGCAGCCTTTTGCATAAATTGAAGTTGCAATATTTGCACAATGATTTGGATTTACTTAATACATAAAGGATTTAGAGTATCCTCACCACACATTTTATAGACTCTGTATAATTCTACTCAATCCAGTAGTCACTGATGCACTCTTCTTGATCAAAATAACAGAATTAGCTTCAAATTATGCTCTTTATGGCAGAACTGGAGTACCTAATTATGCTCAATTTAATATTGAAGTTAATATATATGCGTTCAGCTAAGATGTTTATTAGCATGTAATTTCATACACACACTTGAAATAAAAAAAGTCATACATCATTGAGTAAGTAGAATTTGTGCGTTTCTACAAAGGTCGTATTCTGAACGGAATTTATTGTTAATTTATATTTTTTTTTCATTTTTCCACAATTTTTTAATTTATTATTTTTGTTGTTTCCATTTTTATATAGAAGATTGTGGTATTTCCATTATTGTGTAGGACAGGAATGCTGTATTACTCCTCTCTGGACACACTGAAGAAGACGATTCAAAGAGGTGTCAGGTTCAAAGCCTTACAGGAAAAAAAAAAACCCAAACAGTTAGACTTAAGACAGCACAGAAGCTTTAAAAGTGCATATTTATACTTTTCTTTTTCTCTTTTTTCTTGTTTCTTAAACAGCATGTTAAATTAGAAGTTAGAATGATGGAATCAACTTTCTAGACTATTTTAACATGACTTTTCTGGGATTCCAACATAATATTTGATATAGAGAAGGATTTGATGTAGCATCTCTGTATTTTTCTTTAATGTCAGTTTAAATCAGATGTGTCATTTGCTTTAAAGAAACTTAATTTTGCTCTCATGGGCTTTTGTTGTTGTTGTTTGATTTTTCTCTCTATTTTCTATCTGCCAATTTCTTTGTTAGATATAAATGCATGTTTCATTGGAGATGGAAACTAAAACATTTATAAAGATGACATATTTGACTAGATATATGAAAGTAAAAATAGCTATTGACTTTAAAAAAAACATATATTTAACCTCAAAATGGAAATAGACATTATAATAATTCATGATTTTAACATAGTTCAATGAGACTGCTGGAATTGAAATTGATTAAGTTAAATTATCTTTATTCTATTCCAATAATAAAAAATCAGATGTATTAGGTTAATGAAACAATAATATTCATATCTGATTTATAAATTATGAGGCTAAATATTAGAATGCCCATTATGTTCCCACAGGACTCAGCATATTACAGCTATATGTTTCAATAAAATGTTTCATATCAGCTTATATGTCACCCATAAGAAACTCATATTAAAATTGTGGAGAAATTAACATAATGTATTGTATCATACATTAAAAAAAATACATATAGAAGAACTTCTAATTATCCTGTTGTTTACATATTGAAGCAAGGATTCTTCAGAATATTTTTCTCTTCTTAAAAATATACTAAAGCCCACATAGATAACAGTGGTGATGAAAACTTTTTCAAGGTGAGGTCTTCAAAGACCTCATACATTGGATCTTTGTTTCAACTATAATATTTCCAAGTGTTCCCAAAGAAAGGAGATACTGTTGATCAGTGATAAACGAAAATGTGATTTATGGACTTAGAAGCCTGAGTCTGAATGAATCTCAGTGGACCTGAATTATGGCAGCCCATGTATCCTGTGGGACTATAGCCTGTAGTACTTTATAATATTTGCCCTTACATTATATGCCTATTCAAGAGTGAATGGAAGAAGGGTAAATGGAAAAATGAGATTGGTTTTTCATTCTTTATGACTGACTGAAGTATTTGCAATCCCAAGTGTGTAGACTTTAATCCTCAAGCTGATTTCTGCTCTCCTTAGTATATGGAAAAGTATTCCTTTCCTTGATCCTCCCATTTCTTTTCCTGACAGACAAATGAAAGGACATCATTCACTGGAGTAAATGCAAAGAGTAAACTACTTTTCTTGAGAAAAGGAAAATAAGATTGACAGCGGAGTTTTGCAAGGATGAATCTACTTTGGTGTACTTTGTATTCTGATACAGTGTCCAAAGCTGCACTGCATCCCATACTTAGTCAATGCGTTAAATGTATTCAGTGACAAAAGGAATAAAATTAAGTGTCTCATATTGTGGTGGAGATTTCTAGAAACGGATAGGCTAGATTAAAAATTACCTTTTAGATTATAAGTTTCTGGTTATTTTCCCTCTCTGTTTTCACTACCTTATTAGCAATTCATTATATGAGCTCTTACCACTTTATAGACTAAATAATGACTTGGGTATTGAACTGGGAGACAAAGTAGTGTCCACAAGGCATAGGGGTATAGTTTTGAGTGCTGAGGAAAAAAAAAAGTGGTGAGTAGTTGACACCTCATAAAAATATAACATATTAATTGGGGATAAAAAAAAGTCTTTCACCATAGTCTCCTATAGTGCTGCTTAAGTACTAAACTGGGGATAATTTCTCTTTTGCTTTTTTTTAATTAGGTGATTACAGAGTGATTCTCTACTAGCGAAGTACACGGGTTTAGATATTAGAGAAAGGTAATGGAAATATTAGAGAAAAGGCAGGATAAAATGCTCAATTGAACATCAAAATGTGACTGAACAAAAATAAACGTATATGAATAGAATGTGGGTGTACATGGCCATAAAGAATTCATTCTGCTGCTATATGTCCATTTCATAATAAAATATGCTGAAGTATATTAAGAAATTAAATTTAAATATTTCAATATTTTTCATTCAGTGTTTAATTGCAAACTAAATGTGAATGGTTTTTTTTCAATTATTGCATTTTTTGCTTTTTTAGGTTTCTCAAGTGGGAACATAATAACATAATAGAACAGAAAAAAATAACTCCGTAGAAGCAGAAAAAATCTCTAATGCCCCAAAAAATAATAGGGTTTTTTGTAGGAAGTGTCACTCTGTAGCTGGCTTATAATACACCAATAATCCTCAAATGACTCATGCTTTCCTGAGTTATGATAAAATCACATTGCCAGTGACCTTCCCATACAGCCATGCCAATCTCTCCCCATGATTCTTCTTGATTGCACAAAACTAATATGCCCTTAATGGACTTTTCTGTACTACTTGTTTGGGGAATGTATTTATGTGTTGCACTTTTTGTGCAGCCTGTTCAGCTTTTTACTGTTGTGGTTGCTGCCCTTTACCATTTCCATTTTTGTGTTATTTCAAGCATACCTCTAACTCCTTTAACTTAGGTAGTCTCTCAGTAGAACAGAAAATCTTGAAAAACTTAACAAAGGCCATAGAAGAAAATGTTTTCCAAGAGAGATTTGATGAATTCACTTTCATCTTTGGAATGACAACTGTAGATGCATTAATTTTAAAATACTTTTTCTGAGAATTCTTCATAGCGCATTATGTCCCCCCCGTGTTTTTCTAGCGTATGTTCCAACAGATGGGATCAAATATCTCAATGCTTATTTACAGTTTTCACACTAAGGCTAGGACATAGGATGCTAAAATATATGGTAAGATACTTATTTCAATTTACTGCAGGATGTCTGAATGATGACAGTTTTATTCCTATGTATTTTATCAGCTGTATGACACTACCATAAAGGGATATAACTGAGATAAGAAAAGTAGCACAACCTAAGAATTGTAATATTCATAAGCCTATTTAAGTCTGAATTAACTGCTTTAACAAGGCACAATTTCTGCTTGTAGATTTCTAGAACACCTCCCCCTGCATTAATGTGTTATTCAAATTTATTTAATATGATATCTTACTATCTAATTTTGAAAGCTGAAATGTCAGCCTGTTGCACAGAATTGGCCAGCAAAATCAAGGAATTGTATTCTTGTTATTGTTTCCATGATGAAATACATATAATATATATCTCAAAGATTGCCCTTAGATATTAAGGGGTAAAAAAGAAGTGTGAAACCTGGCAAGCACATTAAGCAGTCTTTCCAGATGATATTTCAGGAATGAAAGAAAAACAAGGACAAGAAACTTAAAAGGAAAAGAAAGGCAGGATGAGTGCAGATGATTCTTCTCTCAGATAGAATAAAGGTCTTTCTCAACCCTGTTTTCTATGAATGTGTTTTCTACAATTTTGTTTTCAGTCTTCTATATAAAACTTTCTTCTGGATAGTTCTCTGCATTGTATTTTGTCCATTGTCTCGGTATTAAATGGCAAGTTCTCTAGAACAAAAGAATACACAAAATTATGTTATCAGCTGTTGTGTCACACAGTGCTACTTCATGCACATGTACTGGCTTGTGGGGGTCCTGAATGGCTCTTTGTCTCTTGGACAGGTACCATCCATCTCCGCATTCCTGAGTCCTCCCCAGTTGGGACAGCCATTGGCAGTGTTAAAGCTACAGATGCGGACACTGGGAAAAATGCAGAAGTAGAGTACAGAATCATAGATGGTGATGGGACTGATATGTTTGATATTGTGACACAGAAGGACACGCAGGAAGGCATCATCACTGTGCGAAAGGTGTCTATTAACAGCATTCACTAAATGATTTTGATGTCAATGTTATGTCACATGCATTCGTTGCTTACATTATGTGATAACACATGCTAATTGCTTAACATTTGCAAGCAATCCCCATCAGTGACTGAAAGGTACTATTTGCTTTTAAGATGAACAGGAAATAAAAGGTGGTGACCATATCTAAGATGCATCATAGGTTAAAAGCCTTGTTGTAAGCAAAGCATGAAAAAGTGGACCAGTCCCAATGTGTTAGCACTAATTATCTCTGTGATTTCAAATGCAGACTTCTTATGTATTTCTATAACCTGTTTTCTTCAGCAAGCAATCAGCAGCTCACTCACTAATCAGAGACACAGATTTTCCTTCTCTGTGAGATTCTCATCTACTTGGGTGAAATGAGATCTGTCTGCCAGAACACAGACATGAGTTGCAAACGATACGGTTTTGTTCCGTTTCCAATGTGTGAGAGGGCTGCCACATGAGCAGTGTGTATGTAATGAAGGTGTTGTTCTTGGTCCAGAGCTAGCTTCAGTTCTGCCCTCTGTCTTCCATTGTCATAGCATTTTCAGATGCTTGTCTTCTAAGTCCAAGATCTCACACGTAGAAATGCCACTCTCCTACTCCTCAAAAATTTCCCTTCCAGAATTCCCTTGGTCCTTGTCTTTGGGACTTTGAGATGAACTTCAAAGAGTTCAGGCACCATTTTTTACATAAATCACTGTTTATATTAGCTTTCCAAACAAATGTCCTTAAGCATAGAATAATGAAATAAACAGTGATACAAAAGATACCTTCACATCTCTTGATAATGGCAACCAAGGAAGAGAGAAGTTCTGCAAAGAGTGTTGTTCCTTTTCAATTTCTGTGTTTTATTGTGTTCATAGTCAGTGTAGTTTTTTATCTGGGAAAAAATCCCAAAGTTTGAGGTCTTATATTTTTTCTTTTCCTAGTTTGTGAAGACTTCTCTTGAGATGCTCTTTTCTTGCTTGCTTCAGATTTTCACACAATTATATTAAATCAATAGCATCTTGAAAAACAAGTCTAGTAGCTGAATCAAGCTCAAGAAATTTCCTAAATTATAATACAGCGGTTCCAAAAACATCAATAAATACTAATGAACAAGATCTTCTGATTCTGTTATTAACAGTCTGACAGAATTTGCATTTTTCAGGATGCTCTCTCAGTCATGAATAAGTAGTTTATTCAATACCACAGACAACAGCACTAACAAGCAAGGAAGGAGATGAGAATGCTGAGTTCATTGATTCATTAAAATAGTCCCTTTTTTTGTTGTTATTTACCCACTTTGATTGTAATTTCTGTTTTCAGTGGTGAATAACTACAAATAGCTTGTGTTCCTTTACAAAGCCTGCAAGTTATTAAGTCTAAATTTATTATGTTTTGTAAAATAACTTTTTCTATACAATTTTTCTATACAATTTCTCACAGACAAAATGATTGATTTTCCACAATTTCATATATTTGAGCAAGACTTTTCTTCATTACTGTGGATGTGCTGGAATGCCTGTATAATCCACAGGTTTCATAAACATGTTTTTTGCACTGTAGGTGGAAAAGATGCCCAAATTGGATGTGAATGTTACAGTAGCAAGTTTATATATTCATGGTGCACATTCTGCCAGATCAAACCAATTAGAATAAGTCAGGACAACCATGTCTTCTTTGCTTTTAGGATTGAAGCCAGTGTCCCTTAACAGCTGAATGATACACTTTACAGACACAGCAATAGCCTCAGATCTAGGTTAAATAGTTGCTTTTCTCATTTGTATTCATAGATACTCTCCCATCTGCTCTGACTACTTTTTTAAAACAAGTCTGGGGCAGTGGGGAAACTCATTCTTTTGCTGGACTGTATCTTTCTGCTTTTGAATAGTGTATTTAAATATCTAACCTGTCACTTTGGCATCTTTAGTGAACATTAATTAGTATTTAAAAGCAGCTAGGCAGAAAAAAATAAGCCATCAACCACCCATTTTGATGAATGAAAACCACCAGTTCTATATCTCTCTGAGAATCTGTGGGAGTTAATAAAGTCTTCTTTGTGTCAGAAAGGTAGATTTTCAGCTTGCTCATTTCCTTAGAATCATTAATTAGCTAACACTTTTCATCTATGACAGCTAGAAAAATTTGAAGGAATAGAATTATTTTCTCTCCAAAATGATTTCTAATTATAACTGTGAACTGCTCCTCCTCCCATTTTAAAAAGGAACTGCTGACAAAAATGTCAAATATATTTAAAAAAAAAACCCTCTGATGTCGGATTCATTAAATTAAATGAAAAGGAACAAGATTAAACCCCACTGTTTCTCTAAATATAGAGAGCATTGACACATACACCTTCCTCAAAAGACACCTAAAGTATTCCTGATATTTAAGGCCTGCTATATGGGCTTGACAATAAGAATACTCTGGTCATTTTGATTATCTAAGCGTTTACAGAATTTCCTATGAAAAATTAGTGTTAAATATCTTATTCTGGAATGTTTGTATTTCCAGTCAGTATCTCATGTGTTTTACACAGGTATATGATTGTTTCAAATCCATATTCTTGTGAAACAGCTGCAGAATTCCCTGAATAATTGGTTAATTTCTACTGAAAATCTTGTTGTCATTCATGCTGAGATAATTTAACTAATATACAGGAAAAGTTACTTATTCTGAAAACAATGTTATTTCTTATTAGACAAAGTGACTCCTGTGGTGGGGAAAATATTAACTGTGTTGGTGTTCCCACAATGCAGGGGCAGGATCTAATAAGGCTTGAGCCCTCTTCAGTTTCCATTATGTACATACGTCGACATTTGCCAATATGTAAATCCAATTTAATAAAATTTATCACAATTTTCATTTTTAGCCACTGGACTATGAGACAAGACGACTTTATACTTTGAAAGTAGAAGCTGAAAATACCCATGTGGATCCCCGTTTCTATTACCTTGGGCCTTTCAAAGACACAATTATTGTGAAAATCTCTGTAGAAGATGTAGACGAACCTCCTGTTTTCAGCAGGTCTTCTTACCTTTTTGAGGTGCATGAAGATATTGAGCTGGGGACAATAATAGGAACGGTAATGGCACGAGATCCTGATTCTGCCTCAAGTCCAATAAGGTAATACTTCAGTGTCTGTAAACACATTATTTGCTAAAGAAATTAAGATAAATAGTAATACAACATTAATTTCACATAGAGGCTTTTTCTATTATTTATTAGTGTCCCAGAGATAGACAGAATTAAGAATGGTGCTATCTGTAAACCTAAAAATATGTCAGGCAACAAAAATTTACTTGCACACAAGAGACACTCAAAAATATTTTCCAGTGCCACAATTCATAAAAACTTGATTTCAAGTAGGCCCATCAGGATTGCTTTTTACTTCGCACTGGGAAAAGCTTTTAGAGTGCTGATGAAACAAGTTCTAGTCTTCAATAAAACTAACATTATGTATGAAGTAAAATGAAATGCTTACCATATAAGCCAAACAGTCTTAAATATAATTTCTCTAGAAAATAGCAGGATTTTTTTTATTCTAGTTAAGCGTTATTAAAGTTAGTGAGTAGTAAAAAAAAAAACAAAAACATTTGAGTAAGTCTTTATTGCATTATCAGAAGTTTTCATTGGCTGTTCTAATTTCCTTTTTTTGGTTGTTTTTATTATGTTATTTCATTTTGGCGTTGACTTTTTTATTGGGGTTTTATTTGTTTGTCTCTCATTTTTAGTGCAATTGTGTGTAGTGGAGTGAGCAAACAACAGCCACCAAAACTGTATAGATGCTATTTTCATATGACAGCATTTTTTTATTTGGCTTAATTTAGTTAAGTACTATAAATGAAACCAGACGCACTTGATGAACAGTTTAGATCACTCATAAATTTTCATAGAAACATAAACATTTGTTTCTATTGTACTATACAAGGGTGCTATTTAGCTTTTTAAAAAAATTGGCCCAATTCTAACACATATTCTAAAAATCATTCTGTATTTGGCAAAATCCTACATTTAATTCCAAATCAAAGGTTCAATTATAATTTGAAGGCAATATTAAATATTAAAAAAAATTAAAAAAAAAAAACAGGAAAGAGAAATTTTCTGATACTACTGTTAGTGGACATCATGACTGCCAGAAGTGTAGCAACTATAGAAATATAGAAGGTCTTTTAACATCTATACATGGAAGTTCTGCATGGGGACTTATTTTTATACAAGTTGTTTTGTTTTGTTTTGTTTTTATCTTGATCCCTAGTGAATTAATACAACCTGAATAGTAGAAGCTGAGCTTATAGCAATACTTTTGAACAGCTTGTAAATTACCCGTCAGTCTCAGTCTGAAGAAACAGTATATCAAAGACCATTTTCCTTTTAGGATTAAATTTATTCTTTAAGTAGACATTGAAGTACTGATTTTTTAAAATAATTCTCCTATATTGTAAAAGCTTCAATTATCAAATATTACAGTATTGTATCACATTCTTAAAATCCAAATTTTAATTCCTTGTTCTATGGATCTAACCTTCAGAATTTTCAGAAGTATTTATAGAAACTAAATATATGTCTTTCAAAACCAGCCTTTGTAATATAGAACATAAAACCTGTAATGACTTGTGAAATATATGTTTTCTTTGACTTTTTATAATTTTGATGATACTTTTTATTTTGTCATATTTAGGTTTTCTCTGGATCGTCACACTGACCTTGACAGGATATTTAACATTCATTCTGGAAATGGGTCCATCTATACTTCTAAGCCCCTTGACCGTGAGATATCCCAATGGCACAATCTTAGTGTTATAGCAGCTGAGATTAGTAAGCTAATTTGGTTTTTCTTTTTCCTTTCAGTTTTCCTTAGCCTGTAAAGTTACAGCTGCAACTTTGTGATGAAAACATCTCTCCTTTATTTTCCCCGTCCCTTTATACTAGATGCTCTGGAAAAGTGAACTGTGGGGCGGCTAACAGCAGCTGTCTCCTCATTGTTCTTTTCCTCACCTACCACCACCACTGACCTTTAATGTCCAAGTTACTTCTGAAGTGTCAGCCAATTGAATTATAAGACTGGAGTAATTATTTTTATTCCTTTTCTTGGAGGACAACAACATGATTTTGCTGTTAAAATAGCCGAGTTTAGCATAGTAATTTATGTTTTTGTCTCTATTATTTTCTTCATTTCCTTAGAAATACTTTCATTATCTCTTCCTATGATATCTACACCTACAGCTCTCAGAAGCAATATATCTTACAAGTTCTACTCAGCTTCATCCTGAAGCTGTAGCATTTCTTGGACCATTTAAAACCTGTCTGTGGATATTTTCATGTTAAGAGTATAAAGAGAAGAGCAGATATCCTCCTAAACTTACTACATTATTGAGTTACTATGCTTTAATCAATGGACAGAAAATTTTCTAAGGGACAAAATGTCTGCTCTTTGAAATCAGCATCTAAGAATCACTTCCTCTCAAAGTCACTAATTTTTTTAGAGCTAATTCTGTATCAGTTAAAAAAAAGTAAGGAAAAATGCTGGTCAGCAGTGAAATGTGGCTGGCAAGAGCTACACTGCAGAGGACTGAATGAATGGAACATTGTGTCGTGCCAATTAAACATTCTGTGTTTATTAAAAAAAAAAAAAAAAAAGGAGAGTTTTTTTTTTTCAAAATCTATTTTTTTTCTGCTTTGTCCTGAGCTTGCAACCATTCAGGGTACTATCCAATGCTGTACAAATTATTTTCAAATTTATATAATGATGAAACTTAGCATCCTTGCATGAACTAGATCTTAGTGCTAAACATATCTCCTTGACAGAAACTTAGAGCAAATTTACATTGTGGACATATCTGGAGTAGCTAGTATTCTCCACAGAGGTGTGAATTTTAGAGAAAGAAGTGAAGAGGGAGATTTAGATCTTTAAATATTTTAAAATGCTACCTATGAAGCATGACAGAATGAAAGCAGTGTTACAACTGATTTGGAAAGTTAGAACAAACATACAGAAGTCTATGAAAAACTGCATCCTAAACCTGGAAATTTAAATAATTCAGGATGTCAAAAAAGATCCACATCACACTGTTTAGCAAAGGTGTTACTAATAACTAATAACAAGCCAATTCCAGCTGCTCCTAAATGTCTTGTTTTATTTAAAGCAGAAGAAAAGGGGGGAAAATCAGTAATTTGGAACAATCTGTTACTGTTGTTACTTATCCAGTTCCATTAATGTTAAAAAATCATATGCTGCTTAGCTGCCATGCAGCAGAATTCCAAGAAACGTCTGCACTTTTTACACCCAGGCATTATTTATTATTTTTGGTATGGCAACAAGATCAGCAGGTGAGAACAGGGACACTTGTATTCCTGAATTAACCTATAGTAACAAAAGAGCACTCTAAATAATAGTAGTATCTTGGCACATTGCAAGGAGGAGGTTATTCTTATTTCTGAACCTAAGGTCTGAAAATCTACATTCATATTTTAAAGGCAATTTAAACATTAAAAAAACATTACTCTAATAAATTCTTTATCAAATTTTTATAGGAGTTTTTTTTTTTGTTGGAATTTCTTTGAGAGGCGAGAGAGAAAAGTCAGACTTGAAAATTTTTCAAAATATGTATGCATGTCCTCAATTAAATTAACTCTATCCCAGCCAAAACCAACACAATTCACAAATTATGTCCTTGATATCTTTTCTCTGCAAAACAAACTAGATATGCAAAGAATTTTAAAATTAAAGATCAAAACCTTACAAAAATTGAGCCCACCAAGTGATCAGATTTCAAATTTGCTATTGTAGTAGTGGGCATACTTTTCATATACAGTATTTGAATATATTATTAACATTTGCAGCCCCCTATCTTCATGTAAAACTTAATTGCTCACTAGATGCCAATACTTCATTTTTTTTTTAACTCCACACAAAAAAATTCCTTATTTTTCAGAAGGCCTGATTCTGACTTGCTACTAGTTTGTACACTAAATATTGACTAGATTCAAACTTCATCTTGCATGTGTATTGCTCATGAAATTTGGAAGAAAACAGAAAACTCTTAATAAGAAAACAATCTCATGTTTCTTCTCTCTTCTTCTGTCAGACAACCCCAAAGATACTACTCGTGTTCCTGTCTATGTAAGAATTTTGGATGTTAATGACAATGCCCCACAGTTTGCAGTATTCTACGACACTTTTGTCTGTGAAAATGCAAGAGCTGGACAGGTATGCCTTTGATAAACACTTCCCACTATCCAGTTTTCCTACAGAACTCAATTGTAGATCATTCCTGCCAATTGCTTAAGAAAAATCATATCTAAATTAGTTTTTGAAATGTTAAAAATGAAAGCAAAGAAGCTCTGTAAGTGAAGCTTAGAGTGAAATGTCAATATGTTACAAGTGCATCAGTTTTTCAATCACCACTTTTCCTTACTAACCTTGTACTGTTGTTAAATCCCGATGAGATATGTCCATGACATGGTCATGATTCACTATGCCTTTAATTTCACAAATCAGAACATTATATGTAACTAAAAAGTTTGATCTGTATTTTTAGTAATTCTCCAATAGCAAAATTCAGATATAATTCAATCCATGCAGACAGTGACTACAAACCAAAAATCTGTCACATTTTTTTCAATTGTTAGATTCATCTTTCATTATCACACCAAAAATTTCTGTAAAGAAAACATACATTTTTTTAATGGCAACATAATATTTTCTTTTGCTTCTTAGAGGCTACACAGTGTGTATTTTAATTTAAGTGAAAAGACTGTACTGTGTAATACCTAATGTCTAATACGCAGTTGTTTATTAGAACTGTTTAAAAAATGTTTTCCTATTACACATCCCAGAGCATAATAAAGCCTTTAAAATGGTAGCAGTAGTACCTCAGTGCAACCCTTTCAGTACATTTGAACAGAATTTGGTAAAAGTGCCAGCTTGTTTTAACTGCTGGAGTCCCACAGGGATAACATTCAGGTTGTATTGCAAATTTCACAATCAGGTTGCCATTCTTCCTTCCAAAGTGACATCAGTTTGAACTTATAACAAAAAATTTGAGGCCCAAATTTATAATATTTATAAAATATCTAAACGTACTGAGTAAGTGCATTTGTCTCCTGTGGCAGTCACAAGAGAATTCAAAGTGTTAGATAAAGAGAAACCACTGGCTAAAACTGTAGAATTTTGGACAGTTGAAGTGTCTACTATAAATGCTAAAATAATATTTTAATAAATTTTAATATGACATATGGATTAAAACTTGTAAACGAAAAACATTGAATTTTCCTCTTCCAGTTTCACAAAAAACCCATTCTGTATTTAAAAAAAAAATAAGAAAAAAAAAAGCAGGAATCCACAAATTTTACTCATCTGAGGTTTCAGATTTTTTTTCTGTGCAGGTTACTAGGTCTAGAGTGAACAGGAAATGTTAAGAGAGCAGTTCAATTTCCATGTAAATGTATTTTATGGAACAGTTTTTTCTGTGCTACCTAGACTATAAAAGCCAGTATAATTTAAAAGTAAATATAAAAGTATTTCGACATTGCATTGTTTTATTGCTTACAGTCAGAATAGGCTATCAGTTAAAAAGTTGAATAAAATAGCACTAATCACTTATAACTAATAAATGAGATGCTAAAGAAGTTTACGTATCCACAAATCCTTATTTAAATTGTTATAGGGCTCAATAGCGTCTTTATCAGAAAAAACCTGCCAAGGTTATTGAGAAGGCCATAAATATAAACATTTTTTAAGAAATCTGAGTTGCAAATGATTGCCTAAATAAAACAATTCGCAAGAAGAGAAAAAATGTAATGCAGGATAACATGAATAATCTATTTGAATGTAAATATATTCTTCTTGTTTACTGGCTGCTCATAAATAAGACTTTTTATTTTTCTAATTCAGTCTGTCCTGAGAGAATGTAATTAATCCAAACTGAACATGGTTCTCTGAGCTTGATTCCTCCCACATTTCTGCTATTTTTCTTCCCTTTCAGGTTTTCATAATTGCATTTGATCCATGAAATTTATATCTATTAGGTAACTGAAAGTAATGATGCTTCATCAGTCACAGATTCTGTGGTATTTGTTTCATTATTTCCCATCTACTAAGACAGATATTATAATGAATATTATACTTTTCCATTTACTTAATTTGTACAGAAGCCTAAATTGTATACATACATATATATAAACATACACATACTACATATGATACCTAGAGGGGTGCACATAAATCCATGTATACAAACATACATATATATGCAAATACATAGCAAGAGAGAAATGTGACTTTTTTAGTCTGAATGACTCAAAGAGCCTGTGATGGTTTTCCTGCTTGCTATTACTGCTGATGTCAGATCGTACTGTGAACTTACAAACTATGCAAATATCCTATCTCAAAAATCTCAAGCTATACACAAGCAGCACCTCTGGCAGAATGCTATTTTGGTGGATGCTGTTCTTTTGACCCCTCCCAAAAATGAGAACAGTCTTGGTATGAAGGCATAAAGAGGACACAGGCACTCATGTGACCTACACAAGGCTGACTCAATAGGAGTTCAGGGAAATAAAGCAGCAAAATGCTCAGACTGCTGCAGCCCTGCAACCAAAGAAGTTCAGCTGTCCTCTGCCCCCAGGTGAGAAGAGCCAGGAGCTGGGCATCTGGACAGATGGAATCCCACTGGTTTTGTCAGCTCCCAGCTGCCACATGTCTGGCAGCTCAGCTGCCAGCCTCCAAAGATCCTCTAATGTAAAAGATAAGATCAGCTTATAAAGCAGAAGTCAGTCGTGCTTTAGAGATCTTGCATGGAAACTGAGTATAACTTTTCCATATATTCATTTTCCCTATAGTAGATAGCAGAAGAGAGGCCCTCTATTTGTAAATGATCTGCCAAAAGACAAGAAGGCAGGAGTTGACCTTGGTTGGGAGCCAAGTGCCCAATGAGCCACTTCCTTCCCCCTCAACAGCATATGGGGAGAAAAGATGAAAAATAAATGGCTTGAGACAAACTTACAAATTACCATCACTGGCAGAACAGACTCAGCTTCGGGAAAAGTGACTTAATATGCTGTCCATTAAACAGGGGGTAGGATCGTGAGAAACAAAGAACTAAAACACCTTCCCTTAATACCCCCCTTCTTCCCAGGTTCACCTTCCCCCTACACTACTGACTTTCTTTTCTCGGACACCCCTTCCTCCTCACACTTCTCCCTGCCCCAGTGTGAGCATTTCCCACGGACTGCATTCCTTCAGGATAAATCTGCAGCACGGGATCGCCTTCAGGTCCGCAGGGAAAGCGCAGCCGGGCCGGGCTCTCTGCCAGGCCGCAGGGCCATCCCTGCCGGGTCTCTCCTGCCCCGTCCCTGCTCCCGCTGTCCCCTCGGGGCTCGCAGCGCTGTTTCTCGCTCGCTTCCCCTGGCTCAGCCCTGGCTGCCGGGCAGCGTTTTGCCCTCCCTTGTCCAGGCTTTCCCCGGGGCTGAGGGGCTCAGCCCTGCCCTGCGCTGGGGCCGCTGCAGCCGCCGGCACCGCCTGGGGCCGGCCCGGGCAGCGCCGGCACAGCTCCGGCCCTGCCGCCACCGCCGGGGCACCCTCAGCTGACTCAAGTTCACTGTGATGTTTCTAGAACACGTTGTTTCTAGAATTTAGAACTTAATACAGGTCTTACAAAGTAAAAGATATTGTCTGCCAATGAAACACAAATAACAACAAATGGCTTGTTATTATCTTGCTGTTAGTAGCCTTCATTTTACCCAATCCATACATCCCTTTTCATATGGCCAAATGTTACGTAAATAGGTCTAGTTCATAATAGATTCTCTTTCAAAAACATGTTAAAATATGAATCATGGGGTCTATTTTCCTTTTTCCCATAACTTAATTCAGTATGGATGATACAAACACACTAGGTTTCTTGAACCAATTATTTTTATGCTGCTCTTCATGTTATCAGCTCATTTGACCCATATAACAATCCTTATCAGGAAAAGGATATCCTTTTCTCACCATAATCTTGCTTAAACATGACTTTTGGGATCTTCATATTTCCAGAAATTTCCTTGTTATATTCACCAAGTGTCTTTCTAAAAATAGCTAAAATTCATATCTATTGAAAAACTAAAATCCCTGAAGCTTTTTTGTTTTTCCTTCAATTTTCCCTTCCCATTTTCAGATACTTTTATACAAATTTCTTAAATCCTTTAATCTGAAGTGTTATTTTATCTTTGTTTATTGCATCTTTCATTTCTTTTGACAAATGACAATTTGGGATCAATTTGCTTGAAATTTTGTTCTCTTTCTTTCCCAATTCCCCTGATTCATTCTTACTTTAGTTTCTTCACTATATAGCCATAGATCTTATACCTTCCAGTGGTTTTGCAAGTATTAGAATTTTGTCTTTGCTTTACTTTTTCAAAAACTCTCAAAGGTTTACTTTTTTTCACTTGGACAAGAAAAAGTTTTTGAACTGCAAATTGATGTAGGGTTTCTAAAGAGTTCTGCTTTCTTCGTCTCAATAGCAGATTATATTGTCTTTGTCCTAAATTTAAAAGCAAATGAATAATATATTTTAGAAGAAAATATCTACCTAAACAGTTGATGGAACTGATGCTTGCAGAGGTCTTACCAAGCAGAAAGATGATTTTTTTTTTGATTAAGCAGACCATACAGCCAACTTGTTTTGAGTGGTTTATCAGTTTTTTAGTGGCTAACAACCCTCATGATTGCTACTGCGCCCTTAATTTCCTGACTGTTATCATACAGAGTAACACCCTTGGCTTCCCTGCAGTTACTGCTTTGTGGCATTTCTAGAAAGAAGCACCTTAGAGTGTTATATCCCTATTTGCAAGGTAATTGGGCTTTCCCATGGCTGGCCAGGTCTAAGAGAAAAAAACCTGTTTGAAACCACTTGTAAAACAGGATTTATCATGTTAAAATAGTAATCAGTATTATCAGGAAGCATTTTTCAAACTGCAACATAGTGCTTTCAATTCTACACACTCTTTTAAAAAAAAACTATGATAATGAACACTCAGCAAATCAGTTGATTTTAAACAGCCGAACACCTACAACTGACCGTATTCATGGTCTGTAGTTGTTAAGCAAAACAAACTAGTGGGGTTTTTTATTTCATTTAGTAAATATCTATGAAAATTCATATGCTAATTGCCCACTAAATAATTAAAATATTCATTCTTCAAAAACAAATTTCTATGCTTGCATTATCAGTTTTATGCATTTAGAAAGTTAATGGAGGATTATGTAAGAAAACAGATTTAGAGAAAGACAAAACTCCTGTTGAAAAGGCAAGGAAGCTGCTATATTAAAAGAAATACCACCCTTGCCTCATCAGGATATTTACTGTTATTTTCTGGATGGACAAGTGAGAAGTTGGGAGTTAGTCATGCATTTTTTAAGGCAAACAGGAGTGCACTGCAGTTGTTGATGTGAAAGATGATCAGACCTGACAAAAGCTGTGATATGAAGAGAAATGGCTGTATTTGGAAGAACTGGAAGAGGAAAAACAAACAGCATTTAACAAGTACACCACAGGCAAGGAATAGTGTTAAAAATTAGATGTAATTCCATGGTTGAAAGAGCAGTGCAATTTAAATTGATGGATAAGAAATGAAGAATAAAAATGATCTAGACTAAAGGTAATCTATATTTGGAAGTTAAGAACATAACTGAATCTTCAAGCATGCATGCACAAAAATCCAGACTTAAATTCACTTTATATGCCATGGTATAAAAAAATCCCCAGACTGAAGTTAGGCAATAATGTCAAAAATAAAGGTAAAAAATTCATTTTGCTTGGGAAACAATATGTAGCCACTCTTAGGTATAGAAATTTTAGTGAAAAAGCCACATATTTACTTACCTGACACGTAAATAAGTACTGATAAAGGGGCTACCATTACTTTCCCCAAAAATACCCAAAATTTGTTGTAGGCATTGCAGAAATCTCTGAGTCTGAGTATGGAATTGACCTCTGAGAATTATGACTCCTGATTCTCATCCCACTCCAAACTTGTGCATCTCTAGGGTGTGCTACAATGTTTTACAAGAGTAGAAATATGCAAAAAACATAATTGGAATTTTTAATCTCAGGAATCATGTTGGTGTGTTCTCCTATACTAATATAATGAAAAATATATATATATACTATACTAATAAATAGAAAAATCATGTTTAAGAAAAAGGCTTTAATGATTAAATGTAATTTGAAATGTTAACTTCCCTTTCAAAAATATTTGTTTGATAAAATTATATTGTTATCACAAAACCAGAAAACTTCATGTGAATTACTGTCTTAGGTGTTGATTTGAATTTAAAATGATGAATCAAAGATGAAGTATAAAAACTACCAGCTACAGCTAAAACTATTCTCGCAAGTTATGTCCACTATGTAGCTACAAAAATATAGGTGCACATGAAGTATCACATGAAAAATACAGATGTTCTTTTTTCAAAAAAACTCATATAAGACACTTGTTGAACATTTCTTTAGTTTTTATATTTTACAGAATAAATATTAGGTTGATATGTGTGAATGCTATGTTATTCCAATGCTTTTCATCTTCTTTGATCAGACAGCTCTATCAAAAACCTAGGTGCATTTGGTCTCTTTGTTGTTGTTGTTTGTTTGCTTGCTTTTATTCCTGCAGCTTATTCAAACCATAAGTGCAGTAGACAAAGATGACCCTCTTGGTGGACAAAAATTTTTCTTCAGTTTAGCTGCCGTTAACCCTAACTTCACTGTTCAGGATAACGAAGGTAAAATTCATGCCTGCTCCAAGGAAGGAGTTTACATTCCTGAAATATATTTGCTTTTGATGTCTATAGAGAAGTTGTGAAGGTTACTACTATCAAGAATACTTTACCTGAATGAGGTTTAGGACTTCTACACTTGTATCTGTGTAGATAAAGCAATAATGTGATAAAAAAATTTATAAAGAAAATCAGAAAAGTGTTATCTTGGCGTAAGAAACAGATGAAATACTTCACTACAAAAGAAAAAAAGCTTTCAAAAATGCCTTCATCTGACAAGTTGAGATTTTTCATTTTAGCCTTTTGTGACATAGTTCTGATTCCCCTGGCCTTCTGTTTTGCTTCTTTCTGACCATTAATGAAAATAATGGTTCTAAGAGCCACTTTGGATTTTCTTTTGATCCTTTCTCAATCTGTCTTTATCAGAGAAAATTTTCAGAAGCTTCTGTTGAGGAAGTGAGACTATGAATTTTGGCTTTCATTATTAGTATGACTAATTGAGAGGACTCTAGATTACAGAAGACATAAATGAGAGGGGATGTGGTATCAGTCTTCAAATGTGTCAAAGGCATAAAGGCAAAGGGAATAATCCTCTGTTCCTGATGAATATTTCAGGATGTAGTAGACTACAAACAACAGCAGAAAAAAAAACTTCTAATGGTAGGGAAAGTGGAGTAATTAAATAAAATATTTTGCATACCTTATTAAGCCCTTTGCAGAAGAGGTGTTTAAAGATCCTAAAGGCACTTAATTTTTGATGTTGAGTGAAAACAAAAAATGTTAAAATACGTAAAACCAGTGAAGGGAAGCAAGAAAGAAAATCTTTGTGCTTTACATCTTGAAGTCTGTGAAAAAATACATGATTTAACATTTTAAACAAAGGTTATATCTTGGTGATTAGGTCCTGAGTACAGAGAGGTATAGATCTTAATATTTCCTTATTATCTGTAATTATTTTCTTTCTTTTTGCGCATGGGTTATTTTAGTTTTGCCTGAAGTTAGCTGTCAAGATAGCTGACCACATAGTTCAGGCAACCCTCAAATACGATGAAAATTAAATTTTCCTTTTAGTGCACACTAAACCTGTATTTTCTCTCTTTTGGACTAAACAGTTATCAACTCTGGTGTTGGCTGTCACTCTAGCATTGTGGCTCTAACAGCAGAAGAAATAGTCTTTCCCTGTTATTCATTCCTTCTCTTCCTTCCCTTCCCTCTGGCCACTCAGTGGACAGCTTTTGATGCTGACGTATCCTGCACACAACTAAGATTTATCTGCTACAGATACAGTTTAGTAAGTTCACTTCTCAAAGATGTGCAGGAATACCAACCATCTTTCACATTTTCTGAATTCCTGAGACAATTTCTATCCAAAAAAAGCCCTATTTCATGTGCTAAGGTACATAATTCATTGTTCTACAGTGTGTTGAAAGTGGTTTGGTTTAGCAAATCTCATACTGAGTTGACAGCATTCCTGTGGGTGTTGTCACAGATGATCCATAGAAAGAATCTTCTAGAACAGAGTACTTGTTGAACTGCACAAAGTGGAAGGTTATTTTTCCTCGGTTGGTTCCTGTGTTTCAGGGTTTCAGCCCTGAACTGTAACTGTGTCACATACTGCATACATTAATCTATAAAACATTTTAAGCTTTGAGAAATCCTCTTTTCAAATCACACGCCAAAGTGGTGCAGAGGCATAGAGAAGCAGGCCAGATGTACCTAAAATCTTATAAATAGCTTTCTGATCAAATGGGAATGTTGTTAGAAAAAAGAGATATCACTATGATATCAGGATCTATTTTGAAGTCATATAAAATACAGTAATTTGCATCTACTATGGATTATATGGTTTCTGTTTGTATAGCTTACAACAGTATCTTTTAATCGATCTAGATAACACTGCCAGGATTTTGACGAGGAGGAATGGCTTTAGTCGACATGAAATAAGTACGTACCTTCTCCCAGTGGTGATCTCGGACAACGACTACCCGATCCAGAGCAGCACGGGCACGCTGGCCATCCGCGTGTGTGCCTGTGACAGCCGGGGCAACATGCAGTCCTGCAGCGCTGAGGCCTTGCTGCTCCCTGCCGGCCTCAGCACGGGGGCACTGGTGGCCATTCTCCTCTGCATCATTATCCTGCTAGGTAAGAAGAGAAACGCATCTTCCCCTACCCAGGAACAAATATTTAAGGCCTGACTCATTTCACAAAATTATGCAAATTGATAGAGTTAATGATCCTGGATTTTGCAAGAATGCAACTGCAGCTTAAAATACAAAGGAAAAAACTAAGGCAAACCCTCGTTATCTGCTAATTTAACACCGTAAATAAGAATTCAAGTCCTAGACTGTTAAGCTATCACTGTGCAGCTAGAAGCTCATTTATGTTCTTCTGCTAAGTTGTCCAAAAAAAGAAAGTTCAGAGAGGATGAATAGTATAATCAAAAATTGCTTTCATGTCTTTCATTTTAATTTTTTTTTTGAGGAAAAAATCTCTTTTTTTTTAATAACTACTAAAAATCAATATGCAGTATATATTTCACATATAATGTAACAGTGTAACAGTAAGCAGCAATTTTACTACATCAAAGCCCTGTCTATCCAGTGGTTTCAGGGCTGTAATAAAAAAAAAAAGGAAAATTTTGCAATACCTCCTTTTTGTGGTTTTCAGAATAACACTTAATGACCTATAATTCAACTCAAACCCACTTTTTAACAATATCCTTTGAGCTTGAAAAAGGAATAATATCTTCAGAATAGACCTGACTATTTTAATGCTCATTACAGCTACAGAAGGAGCATGCAGACAAGCTCATGGTCCTGGTAAGGCAGAGCACACAATGTGTGCAAAATAGGTTTTTGATATAGACTTTATTGTGCTACCATTATACAGATAGAGGTGTTTATCCAGTTATCAAAAAAAAATGAGTTGGTGAAATGTAGCTGAAATGTAGTTCTTGCACCCAGTGAATTTGCTGCTAAGAAATTGTTAAATAGAGGTTTTTACCCATTCTTTGTTTCCCTCTTTAAGTTATAGTGGTGCTATTTGCTGCTCTGAAGAGGCAACGAAAGAAGGAGCCTTTGATCCTTTCTAAAGAGGACATCAGAGACAACATTGTGAGTTACAATGACGAAGGAGGTGGAGAGGAAGACACCCAAGCCTTTGATATCGGCACGCTGAGGAATCCTGCAGCTATGGAAGATAAGAAGCTTCGGCGAGACATTATCCCTGAAACATTATTTGTGCCACGGAGGACTCCTTCGGCACCAGACAACACGGATGTCCGAGATTTCATTAACCAAAGGCTAAAAGAGCACGACACTGATCCCTCCGCGCCGCCGTATGACTCGCTTGCAACCTATGCCTATGAAGGAAACGATTCCATAGCTGAATCCTTGAGCTCCTTGGAGTCAGGTACTACCGAAGGAGACCAAAACTATGATTACCTCCGAGAGTGGGGCCCTCGGTTTAATAAGCTAGCTGAGATGTACGGTGGAGGAGAAAGTGACAAAGACACTTCTTAACCTACAGTAGGCTACTTTTTTCTTTTCCTTTGAGCGGAAGTAATTTTACAGACACCTTCTGCACTCAACAGTATTTAACATTCAGGAAAATTTTCCTGCCACTCAGCACAATGGTTTCCTTTTACAATTTGTTTTAAACTTGTCCATTAATGTCATTCATTCTTTCTAGTAGGATACCACTTGGAATATATACAACATTTTATTTAATCAAACTTCCAAGAGCCAAAGCTATGGAAATTCAGTGTTGTACATTTTAGTAAGTAAAATAAAAAATATCTTACCTTCAGAAATTTGAACAGGGTGATAATCCCTTAAGCAACCTCATGTACAAGCCGCTTCTGTTAGGTACATGTCCTATTCCTGCAAGTGCAGCTTTTAAGATGGCGAAGAAGAAAAAAATCCAATATGTCCTGTTCTGTACATTAAAATAAAACAAAATGTACACGTGGTGTTAATAAGTGTAATATGCAGCTGGTTTAAAAAAAAGTTTGTGCAACTTCATTTCATCAAATTCTATCTGCCAATGTTTTATATTTATATTTTTGTATTTATTTTTAAAAAATAAACCAGTTTTTACAACTATGTTAATGATTGCCTGCCTGTTCTCACCAGGAGTTTCATGCTTGAGGAGAAAATGGAATTTCTCCAGTGACATCACAACCGATTGCTAATACTTCTGTGCTGAAGTATTCTCCACACATGCAAGACAGTCTGAAGTGCTTATGCTCTCTGAGACAGGAGCAAGTTATACAATTACTTGCTTGCTCAGAAGTGCTACTTTCTACAGTTCAATGTTTATGAGAATTTTTTTGGTAACTAAACTAATCATATTCTAGTCTAGAAAGATTAAATACTGTCTTGTGTCACCTCGAATAGCCTTATTCTAAAAACATGTTGGCACAATTTATCTATCCAAACACATAACGTTAGTTTCAAAATCTCAGTTTATTTGTTCTATAGTTCTCCATTTTGAATCATACTTACATTGTCAGAAGTGATCTGTAAGTGCAGCAGATAAAGCGTAAAAAGATGCTCCATCCTTTTTAAGCTCTATTTTCCCAAAGACAAATCATTAGCTGACAAGCACTGTGTGTTGTTTTTCAACTGCTTTTAAAGCTGTCAATCTGAAGACTGAGAAAGTGTCACAAATCTAGCATCCCCTCCCCTCAATTTACTGAGTTTTCTCAAGTCTGGTAAAAAGAAACCTCAGCAACTAGTCAACTGTAACCAAAAATATACTTTAACTATCACAAAACAGACTACGTATCTGAAAACATTTTGAAATGCTTCTTCTTTTCCCTTAATCTTTAGGTTACACAAATTTTGTACTAGACAAGCACTGAAGACAATTTTGAAATGCTGCTGAGATTAAATAATCAGAGCCAAACCAGTATGTTAAAAGGTGTGTATTAGCTACTGTGGGAGGAAAACACTTGAAGGTTTATTTCTCCTCACTTTCTCTTAGCTAATTATTGGCATAACACCAAGAGATATTGGAAATATATTAGTCCTTTGAAAAGTGGAATGCTGCATTCTCTTTTAGCTGGATATTTCTTCTCCTTTATGGGCTGGTAAAATCCAATGAAGTTGAAAGCTGAATAAACTACCATTAAGCAATCTATTTTGTTGCAATGGAGACCAAATTTTTATTGACTTGATATCAAGTTAAACTATTTGATCTATTAGCAAACTGTGAATATTATGGATTTTTCTTCATTTCAACCAATAGTGCTTTAATTAACTAATGAATTTTTATATTCCTTAGTGGAATATGAATCTAAGAATATTAAGAAATGTCTTACATAATCAGCATTATGAAGATTTTTTAAAAGTCTTACAGGTGATACAAACAGTTGATCTTCTTTATAATCACTTAGTGAAGAGGACCAAATTTTTTCTTCCAAATCCCCATTAATCCTTCAACAGCCTGCAATAAGAAGAAACAAACAAATAATATCTAGCCATTAAATATATAAATAGACAAAAGGCACTCTTCCAAAACTAATTTTGTCTACAGCAACACTGAGATTAGTGACATGCTATATATTTCACTGAGTACATACTAGGGCAGGAGGTGAAATAGGCTGCAAAACATCTGGGTTTTTTACATCTTCGCTTGCAAAAAAAAAAAAAAAAAAAAAAAAAAAAAAAAAAAAAAAAAATTGGTTGAACAGTTTCAGACAACAATTCTACATACAACTCATTAAAAATCTAAAAATTTTTCTACTACTGTGTTGGAGGAAGTTATTTTATAACTGTTCAGTAGAATCTGAATCTCATGTTGAAAATTTAATCCTGTGTATGTTATTAAATAAAATATTATTATACATTGTGAAAGTATACAACCATATATAAACATGCTACTAACATTATTATACAAATAGTACATTTTTTAAAATTTGTTGCTGTATCCTTGGACATTTATTTCTCAGTTCATTTTAGGAAATTTTAGGAATCAAGGGCACTATTACAATGTCTTCTTGCACCCATAAAATACTGAGGAATTGGAAAGTGAAATTCCTAGACATCTCAAAGTGGAAAAATTGTAGAACAGGATACCTGCTTCCTAAGTAGTACCTGGTAAGCTTAGCCACATGAAATCAGATGAAAATTAGCAAAACATACCAATGTGTAATAAACAAAATCATGGTGTTGTTTAGTCTGAATGATGTTCTTAAGACAAAATTGCCACAGGACCACAGAAACAAAGAAAATACATTAATATTGCCCTTCAGTTGGAACTTACAAGTTATTTACAACAAGACACCTTACGAGTGTTTAAAAAGTCAGAAGTATGTAAAAACTATTGTAGCTACTGGACATGCAATTGACAGTGAGTTTTCAGAGTCTGTTGCAAAAAGAAAAAAAAAAGTATATTTAAAGGGATTTTATGGAAGCAGATGTGCACAAGACCTTGTGTTAGTGACAACAATGCAAAGAGTAGTATTTCATAGGGCCTTCAGGAAAGTGGTTGATAGGAGGAACAGTCTAAGGAGAGTAAAAAAAAATGCCAGAGTACAAAACAAGCACTTAAACCAACAAAATCCTCACATTGCAAATATCAGGTAATATCCACCCACTTCCATCTCTGTATATGCAGATGTTTTTCACTCATTCACTCTTACAGCATATCATATTTCCATAATTTCTCCTTCAATCATATGCAATAATATTCCCAGGCCAAACTATTTATCAATTGCATTACTGTCTGTCAAGAGTTTACCTTTCATTCCTCTCACTCATTGTCCAGTGTGACTCTGTTGCCTTTGAATCACATGTTCCTACGACTTCTTAAATTCTTGTTGTGCTACCTGTCACACAGAGTTGGAAGAAAGAGGACCAATTTTGCTACATTATTTCCCTCAAACCTGTTATTATCATTTGCTCCTACTGGGTTAACTACATAAACATTTGTTAATGGCTACAGAGCTGCTCGTTATGCTCATAACAGAATATTCTGAGTTGGAAGGGACCCACAAGAATCATCATGAATGATGGAGAAAATTAAATGGAATAATTTCTCTAAGTTGTTTCAGACTGGCTTGCCCTTATTCTCTCAGAATTAAATTTTTTTACAATGTTCCTCTAAGTTTGTCCAATATTGAGTAAAAAGAAAATACTCTCTTTTGGCCCATCACTAACTACTCAAAAGAAGAAAAAACCAACTTATGAACCTGTCAAGAAGCTGGTTAGTAACATACATGTTATATAAGAATATAAAGAGTTTAGGTTTCCTTATTTTGTGTCAAATAAGTTGAACTGGAGATCAGGAAATAAAAGTTACCAGAAGCCTTCAAACACTGTGTTATTATTATCCAGCTCACTTGAACAGCACAGAAATCACTCAGCTGTAATCTGCTCATAGCAAGATGCACAAATAGATGTTCAATCTAAAACAATTTCACTTATTCATGACAGTGTTTTCTATTACGTTCAAAGCCACCCTATAAATAGTAAACATAAGGAGATAATTGGAAATATAAGGAGACATGTGAATACAACTTTTATTTTTCCAACAAGGTATTCTGGGCTTCTCTATTGTCTCTCCAGTTTTTCAGAGTCTTATTTAAACTCTATTCTAATATGGTCAAGCTGGATGAAAAGTCACTTTCTACATGACAGAAGATAGAACTAATAACATGAGAATTCACAAATAAAATAAGCCAGACAGAATTTTTTTTAGTTCTTTTGTTTTTCCTTCTTCACAGCTATTTTTATTTCCATTTTAAAAGAATATAGTCAACCATGAAATCAAAATGAGAGTTTTTAAACCATTTTTTTTCAGAATGTCAATTTTTCTTGATTTTTGTTGCACCAAAAAAATCAAAACGAGAATTAATTTTTGAGAAAATCCATTGTCTTTAAATTGATGTAAACACTGATCAACAAGGAAAAACTAAAAATATATTTGGAAAGAAATATGAAATATTCCTTTCTTTTTTGACTACATACAAGAAATCATATAAATTTTGAACTTATATTTGGCAAAATAATTTTGTACATTTTCATTAATGTTTGCTTAATGGCATTTTGTTTATTAATTAAGTTTTGGAAGGTAAGCATTTTATAAGTATTTTTTCACCCATGTCTAGCTACTGTCTGTGGAAACTTTTATCAAAACTTTTTGAGGGAAGCAGAACAAATTCTAATTTATTATATTCACTAAAAGGTCAGAGGAAAGTCAGTAGCTGAATCTAGAAAGTATCTTTTACGTTCCAAACAGGTAGCATGACTTGCAACTTTGCAGTCACAGAAAGTACAGAAAATACAAATTTATTAATCAGTAACACCTGAAAAGATTTAGAAGTCATGATGCTGTTAAAAAACTTTAATTTACTTCAGTGTATTTAACATAGGTGCATAAGAAATATCTCCATTGTATTGCATGTTGCTGGTGTTTGCCGCATCCTACTCATTTCAGAACAGTGAAATATTACAGAATCAATTAACTTCCTTAATTTTGGCTGGTTTCTGGATAGTGTGGTATCCTGCTTGTTCACAAGGACAGAAATTAAGATTTGACCACTCACAGGAATTTCATTTGCATGCTATGAATCAAGGCAGCTACACTTCTTACATATGAAGAGGGAGCTTCACATTTCATAATCTGCTAAGCTTTCCAGAAGGTATTTGACAAGAGCTATCATCAACATTTCTAAAGAAATTAAGCTAGAAAATCTTCTCCTCAACAAAATACAGAAAAAATTAATTAATTATTCAATGATCCTAATAGAGGATGGGCAAAAGTAGAATTCTTCCAAATCTGATCTTTTGCTCTAGCAAAGGAAATTTATAGATGGTATGAGAGCTTATTTGAGATTGTTATTAAGATGAGTAAATAAAAAGGCCATTCAAAAGAATGTGAACTAATGAAGTGGTACAACATGGTTACCACAAATGAGATCCTATAGTTGTAATAGCTAATTGTGGGAAAGTATTACCTCAGTGTTAAGTAAATAAAGGGAATAATGTATTAAGAATTATTAGGAAAAGAAGAAAAAATGTTATGCTATTAACTGTCATGTCCTTATAGTGAAGGTTTTGTTGCTCTCATTAGCATGTCCTCCCTCAGACAAGCTATTCTCCATCTAGCAAAAATAAAGAAGAGGACAAGCAACGATCAAAGTCAGAAAATGCTGTCTCTATGAAGAACAAGGCAGGCTGGGATTTTCCAGCTGACAGGAAATTGATGTCTATGCAAACATGAATTATATGCAGGATCTAATATTCACTGTGTTTTTCAATAACACAATCAGGAATTCTATAATAAAACCAAAAAAATACCAGGTTCAAAATAAAAAAAAAGAGGTTATTCTTCAGATACAAAACACACTTTAGACTGTGGATTTCCTTGCTGCAAGATTTTGTAGATGCCAGCTGCTTAAATGGATTACAAAATTGTTGAAGGAAATGTTTCAAAAGCCCTTCCATGTAAGTTATAATCAATCAAGAAGCCCCACAATTTTACCCTGCCAGTGATCATAGAAGAAACTTCTGTAAGTAATTATCACTACATGCTTTCTTTATGCTTTCACTCTTCCTAACCACCCACAGCTGGCCACCATCAAAGACAGGCTTTGATGACCTAGACATTTGGTTTTCTGTTACAATGATTAGCACAGTCTCATTTTTATGACCTTCCCTCTGTCCCCAGAAACAAATCCCACCACGTAATTCTCAATGGATCAAATGGATCAAAAATCCTTGACATTCTTTCAATATGATTCTGACTGCTGCTAAGTTGTCATGCCACAAAGTGTTTTAACAGTATGCAGAAGAGGAGTAGACCAGGAAAATGTTAGATGGCATTGATAGAAGAGCTCTATTTTACCTTTACTCAGCTAAATTCACCTTTCCTTCACTACAATTGCACTTTAATATACACGGAGCCAAAATATAAATTTATTTGAAGAAAATTTAGTGGATACTTTTCTAAGACATGGCTGGCATAACAGCTAGCAAATAGTAGGTTTAATGAAATGATATATAAATTGCAATTTAAAATATTTCCCTCTACATGAAATTCCATCAGGCATAGTCAAGGATATTATAGTTAATTGAGCTGCCATAAGCATCACTTTATTTAGTAATGGAAGTTGGTAAACCATGTTCATAACTCAGAGACTTCTGAAAAGTATTATTGGAAGAAAACTGTTGCCCAACTTCTTTCTCTTCACCAAATTATTCATGTTTGAGAAGTAGTTTTGCTTACTACTCTTTGAATTACATTCAAAGCAAAATATTACCCAAAGAAAATACTATTTCTAACATCAATATTCTATATATATATATATATATATATATATATATATATATACAAGTATGTATTAATGTTCTAGATACACATACCACAACATAGATAAACGTGTACACAATACTGATGCATGAAAAAGGAAACAACCATGTCTCATTCCTATTAATAAGACACAGTATTGGAAATGTCACAGTAACCTTTCTGAATGACACTCCCAGCAGAGAAACTTTAGGAAACTGCTATGCACAATTATACCAAAGATATATAAGCCTTCCTCCATCACCAACTCAAAGAGTGACCTGAGCAGCCTGGGCACAAATGAGGCTGGATGACAGAAAAAAACAAAAACATGAAGGTTGTCTTCTGACCTTTAATTATATCATCTAAAAACCAGTTCTTGCAAAAAATATTCCGTTGTAGCTAAGGCCTTAGTCTGGCCTTCTTCCATACTAGTGCACTAGAGAGAGAGAGAGAAATCTTCTTCCTTATTGCAAATTTCCATGTACTCCAAGTATTATGGTAACTCATGCTCCCCTATTTTAGTTCTGCTTGCTCTATTTTCCTCAGTTCCACACTGGGTAAAATTGTTTTGGGAATAGTTAGAGGCTACTGTAAAATGACTATTTTCTGTAGAGATTTGCCTCATTTCACACAGAGATTGTCATTTGTAGTAAAAATATTCCAACAAAATACCATTTCCCAAGGAAGCAGTCTTCTATTTCTACTTCTACTGGAGATTCTTAAAATAAATATTGAGAACCATAACCTATATAGTTTTGAACTTCTGAGCTCCAAGCTTGTGGCAAAACCATCAGTCCTTTAAACCAAGAATTCACAGCTACATATCTCAGCTGGGAGGTATTTTCTTACTTTAGTAGTTATTCCTCAGGTCTTATTTGTAAAAGACGTATAAATAAGCCTTTTAGACCATGAGGATTTTTATTGTTCAATTAATTGTCAAACACTGGTCTTCTGTAGTGGCAAGAACAATAAGAGTGCCAAATTAAATAAATAAACAAACAAACCAACCACCCTCCCCCCCCAAAAAAAAAACAAAAACAAAAACAAAAACAAAAAAAAACACCAACCAACCAAAAAACAACCGAAACAAAGCAAAATACTTGCTAGCCCCTTCTAAGGAGAATAAGGCAAGTTAAATATTTGGCTACTCATTGGACAAAGTCAATAGTTACTTATGAAGTGCAGGCCACATTTCCTTCAGCGGAGAAAAAGAAACCTGAGAAAACCACCACATGATTAAAACTCACCTATAATACACAAACATACACACAAAATAAAGAAATAAGCACAGCCTCAATAACAGAAAATAATTTTCTGAGTTGCTTTTACAGCCTTAATTTTGTTAACTAATAATAAGTTTGAGTATTTCCATTACTATATGATACAGTTAATCAGATTTTTCCTTACAAATTCAGTTATACCTGTATTGTAATGTATGAGGAAACATTTAATGCATAAAATTGGAAAATGTGACTGGTCTGAGATTCCCTTGTAGTTTTAGCTTATTTAACACGTAAGGAAAAGGGGTTTTTTGTTTGTTTTTCTTACTGTAAATAAGGGCCTGCCAGATTATTTCCTGCAAAAATAGAATATTTTATTAATATTAATATTAATATTTATAAAACTTCAGATTTCTTATCTGTCATGTAGGAAAATAAAAAAACACATCCTAAACCTTCAACTATAAAACATTTTTAAAAAAGCCTTTTTATCAACAGAGACATAAAAGCAAATTCTATTTCCCTAAAATTCCAGTTCATAGGGTAAAAACATGATTGAATAATAATTTGTAGACATTCTTAAAAGTAGATTTAGTAATCTTTTCAGTATTTATTCATTTTGGATAACACATTAAGAAGCCCTCAAATGAGAATATGACTTCCTGCTGTCATTTATTCACAGGCATGGTCTGACTAATACCATAGGCCTTACCCCACTCCTAAAAACTGTCAGAGTAAAATCAAATATCTAATGTGAAATTGCTCTTATAAATTGCTCTAGTCTTCTACCTTTGGTTCAGTACACATTTTTGTAGATGTAATACATGCTTGCAAACTGAAACTGTTTTTTTTTACTGAGACAGCATGCAAACAGTCCTGTGTATCTGCCTTTCTAAATTCAAATCTTTGTAGTCCCAGAGCTACAAACCTGCCTGCTTATGCTCATTACAGAAGGATGTCATTTCTTTCAGCATCAAGTACATCATGTTACAAACCACACAAAGAATGCCTTACCAGTGTTAAAATGAATACCAGTGATCTTCATTGAAGATGCCTAAAACCAGAATTGAGAGTAAGTTTGAAGACCTGTAACTGAAAAACAGAGGAAACCTTTCTGAAAGTTCATGTAAGAAAAACAAATCAACCTACGCAGCTTACAAGAATCTGCACAGTTAAGATTCAGCTTCGTAGCTATTTGTCAGGTCTGTCCATTTCAATGAAAACAAAATATTTTTGTGATTACATCCCTTAATTTAATTAACGTAAGTAAAAGCAATAGCAATCAACATTCATATGTGCAGATAAAATCTCTTTAAGCCCACTGAAAATAACTACTCCTGGCCACTGTCAGCCATTTATATATATCTAAGCCATTTAATGCACAATTATCTTACGTAAGATATTAAAGGAAAATCATTTTATGTTTAAAAGTAAAATGTCAGGATAGGGGAGCAGACTAGTTTTTTTCTAGTACCCAAATGCTGTGAAATGAATTAACAGCAATTCATGCTGCCACTGAAGTTAAATATAAATTAATTTTTATTTATAAAGTAGTGAAAGATAAATATGTTTTGGGTTTCTTTTGTTTTTTTTAAAGTGTTATTACAGTAAAAAGTATTAAAATAATGTAGCAATAAAATATTGTTGTATTACTTGAAAAAATGGCAAATGTTTCCTGCTATCATTAGTTTAGCTTTATTTCTTCCAGTGGATGTACCTCTAACAGGTTCAGTTCAGATAAGCACAAATGAACCATTCACAGCCTAACTGAATATTTTTAGGACCTTGTCTCTGTTGGCACCTTGATATTGCTTGCTGATGTTAAAGAAAGTAGAACCCTAAAGCGATCAGAACTTTAATGTAATTTCAGCAGCATGCAGTTTGAATTAGTCAGGACCATTTACTTTATGACTTCTGAGTGTTTCATCTCTTTCATAACTATTGTGGGATTTGTCATGCACAATCAAGGAAGTAGAACTTGCAAAAATAAAAAAAATATGAATAAATAAAACTTTCTATTAAAATAAATTTGTTTTGAGAAACCAGTATGTACTAGTAAAATCAGCTTATTTATTCATTCTGAAAGGCTACTTCTCCCTTATTAGTACTTCAGTAAAGAAGAACAGTCACAGAGTTTTAAAAAGAAAAACAATGGGCTATGGATTTTTTAACTTTCTTCTTCATTAGACATGGGCATAAACTAAGTTGTGTACTGGGCATGAGGGGGATTACATTTGAAAAGAAGCTGTAGTAGATTCTACTACTATATCCTGGTGCAGTTCTGGAGAGAGGCATCATTAATTTCCATTAAAAGCCTCAGTTCCAGATGGATAAGGAGCAAAATGAGCCTAGGGAAAAGACAATTTCAAGTCCAAAGTCTATGGTCTATGACCCTTCCCTGATTCATAAAAACAACTAACAACTAGGAGCAGTATAAAGATTTTTTTTTTTTTGACTTATTACTTTCAGAAAACTGAGACCTAAAATTATCTATATCTCTGCCTGGCATTACTGTGACTGGACCCATATCTCTTCCTGTTATTACTATATTTCAGGGAAATTCAGTTGTTAATATTTCACAGTTACTTTGAGAATCAGATATATATGTTAATAGCAGAGCAAGCACAGCTATTACTTGATTCTAACACATTTGGTTACATGTTCTTCTTAACCAGAAGACTTACGAAGAACATCAAGAATTATACAAACCTGCTCCATTTTTTGAACTTTGCTTGTGCTCCTGCTGAAATGTATGCATTTCAAAAATATCACCTAACCCATTCAGGAGGGATTCTAGGTACAGCTGTCTAAAACACATTCTATACAACCAAATATTTCTGACTTTCAGTGAGAAGCTCTATATTTCTAATGCCTCTGCAAGTTATCATGTTTTCTTGATGATATGCAAATATCAGCATATTTCAGTTATATCATCTTGAGTATACTTAAATAGAAAGCCAAATATTCAGCAAGCAACAATGATATTTTTACAGCATGAAAAAAAAAAGCTACTTAAAACTAGGTCTTATGATATCACCAAGAGCTTGTATAAACTGAACTCCTGACTCCCGTGTTAGCTGCACATTTTGTTTTAGGAAGACACATTTTAAAAGTGTACAGGAATAAAATAAATAATTTTTCACAGGTATTAGTATATTTCATAAGATTTTCACAATGAAGGTGTATCATCCCTCTCTGATAAAAGAGCTCTGATTATGTCTCTCTGTTGAAACATATCTGACACATTTCAGCACATCATTAGAAGTATCAATTTCACAAAGATGGAATAGCTCAAGAAGCATGTCATGTAGATTTCTGACTACACAGGACATGCATATTATTATCTCACTAATAGATACATAGGAAATGGCTCATGAACTGTAAATTAGAGCATTTGAAATTTCTTCTCTAGATAAACTTGTTTTACAAATACAAAATCAACCATTATTTGACTTAATGATAACTAATCCTCATGCCCAAGTGAACAACTTCCCATATAGAATATTTTCCTTCAACACTGTTTTGTGTGAGAAAAAAGTGAGTTACATTAAGAATTAAAATATGTTTATGTTAGCATATTTAAAACTGTTATTGTACTTCTTTTCTTAATTTAGTGAGGTTTTGCTTTAGGATAATGCATCAGTACGTGGTGAAACATTTCTAGTGCTTTTCAGAATAACTGATGTGCCAACTGAAAAGAAATAAAATCACAACCAAATCTGATGGTCTATATTTGGAAATGAAAAGCTTTTTTTTTTTTTTTTTTTTTTAATGGGCTTCAAATCCTCCTATTCTGATTTATGTGCCTTTCATCTGCCTTCCCCCATTTCCCACCCCCTTCAAACATCATCTTTTTTCAACTGGACTGATGCTTCAAGCAGAGGCATATTATGCAAAAATGCTGCCAAACTGCTTTCACCTTAATGTTTTGGACTCAATCACATAATGATGGCATAAACTGACCCCTCATGGAAGATTATATTGCTGTAATAATTGGGGTTTTCCACTCTATTATTTTAAGACTTTTATTTAAAGTATACTCAAAACTAGATGTCCTGTAGTAATGTTATCAATGCAAAACATAAAACATTAGGAAGAGTTAGAAAAAGACGAATCCAGGTGTTCATTTAGTGATTTTACATACTAAAGAAATATCTGTTAGAATGCTCTTCATTTTTTCTTTTTATTGTTGTTCATATTACTTAATACTATTTTCATAGAAATCTCATATCTCAACCCCATGCTACAACTTTGAGTGACGTTCTATGAGGAACCTCTCAATATATTTTATATAAATTTTAAATATGGCAAAAAAAAAAAAAAGTGGCTCTATAGCATCTCTTCTGGGTTGAAGTCTCAGAACAGTTTTAGCTCTTTTTAGGCATGTTATCCTGCTCAAGACTTGGCTGCTCATTCTTGGTCAAATTCAGTGTCTGATGCCAGAGGCTATAACTATTCATTCTTTCCAAGGAAAACCTTTGGGAAGGTTCATTTAATGTGTAAAGGACCTGTGTTGTTTTTTTTTTTAAACAACAAAGTATGAAGATGCAATGGTGTTCAAAGCTTTTCTGAAGTCTTATTCCTTTCTCATTAAATGTGAAGCATTCTTTACTATGGCATTTGCAATATTAAAGGTAGGATATATTATTTCTCTAAGGAAGCTTCATTAGCTGTTACAGGCTATGGAACACATTTTTCAGGCTGAGTAAAAATATAATTTTGTATGGCATTTCATCTTTTCTAAAATGCTTTCTAAAACACAGCAATAAAACACCTAATTTCGCCAATTCACCTTCTGCCTTCATAACATCTACAGCAGTGAAACTGATCTAATTTGCTCCCATGCAAATTTTGAAGGAAAGGAAGCACATTTCAATTAATTTCTTTGTGTTTTTATCAGGAAAAAAAATCAAATTTTGGCATACTTTTTTCAGATAAACCTTGAGTGGGTTTTTTTTCTAAAAATGTCCTTTGTTGGCAAAATTCAGGGGAGGGGGGGAAATAGCCAGCAATTTTCTTTGAAAATCATTGATTGTTACTTCATTTAACCCTTCTGAAAAAGTGTTTCACACCTCATTTCTGCAGATGTTATAACTTCTGAACTGCTCCTTACTTTCATGCTAATTAGTTATTTCACACATTTTTCACAGGTCTTTATTTCCCAGGGACTGTGAGAGGGTTTGCACTATAAAGTGAATGGCATATTCTTGTGAGGTAGGGGTTCTCTATGAAAGTCAAAACCTGAATTCTGACTCTGAAACACTCACTGCTGTGCATGCTGTCGTGCAGGGCTTGACTGTCTGCATGCTGTTTTCTTTTCTCTCGGTAATTTCTGAGATTTTGGCTAAGAATTAGACAGTTGGGATGAACTGCACGTGGAGTCTACCAACATACAGTGCTAGCACAGAGAAAAATATAAAATGCTGCTATGAAATATTTCCTCCAGACTTGTTTTTATTAGACCACAATACTCCTGTGAGAAGTTTACTTGTGATTAAACACAGTATCTCCTAAATGTATGGACAAGATGTTGTTGGTGACCAGAGGTCTCATAAACCTCTCTGTTATTCTGTGGTATTCACATTAACTTTTTTGCTCTTTTGCCAGGGTGAGCGTGGAAAAACTTTTACAGATAGGAATGTGAAACTTGGGTCATTATCATTTATGCATAAAATGTGTACTGAGACACTATACTGTAGACAGGTTTGGGGTTTTTTGTGTTTGTTTTTTTGTGTGTTTTTAAATGCAAAGCAAAACAACAAAACAAGTATATGTTCCAACATACTGTTTGCAGGCTGACAAAGTTTGGAATAGATATTTGGAAGACTTTAAGTAAACAAAACTTCATGACCCACCCAGTGGATAAAAGACAAATTGTGGATTTAGTCTACCTGGGGAATGGAGTTACATGCAGCTGGCTACCAGTCAAAAGTGGTGTACCCCAGGATTGGCTCAGGATTGGGGCCAATCAATGATCTGTTTGATGGGATCGAGCACATCCATACAGGATGGCACTAAATTGGTGGGAATGTTAATCTGCTGTAAGGTAAGAAGGCTCTGCAGACGGATATGGACATGCTGGATTCATGGGGCAAGGCCAATTACATTCAGTTCAATAAGGAAAGTGCCAGGTCCAACTCTTGATTCACAATGACCCCACGCAACACTACAGGCTGGAGGCAGAAGCTGTCTGGAAAGTGGCCCAGCTAAGAGAATCTGGGGGTGCTTGGTCAACAGCTGGCTGAACATTATCCAGCAAGTGCCCAGATGGCCAGGAAGGCCAATAGCATCCTGGCCTGTGTCAGCAGCAGTGTGGCCAGCAGCACCAGGGCAGTGATTGTCCCCATGTACTCAGTGCTGCTGAAGCTGCGCCTCAAGTCCTATGTCCAATTCTGGGTCCCTCACCAAAAAAAGAAAGACATTGAGGTGCTGCAGCATATCCAGCGAACGGCAATGGAGCTGATGAAGGGTCTGGAGAAGAAGTCCTGTGAGGAGCAGCTGAGGGAGCTGAGATTGTTCAGCCTGGAGCAAAAGAGGCTCAGGGGAGACCTTGCCACTCTCTACAACTGCCTGAAAGGAGACCGTAGCCAGGTGGGAGTTTCTATTTTTGAGTCGCAGCTAGCAACAGGACAAGAGAAAATTGTCCCAAGATGTGCCAGGGGGAGGTTCAGGTGGGACATCAGGAAGAATTTCTTTACTGAAAGGGTGGTTAAGCAATGGAAAAGGCTTCCTGGGGAAGTGGTAGAGCCACAATCACTGGAGGTGTACAGGACATTCACTGTGGTTCAGTTGACATTATGGTGTACAGTCAAACTCAGTGATCATGGGGATCTTTTCTAAACTTAAGGGTTCTATGATTCTATGATTTGGTTTTATTTATAAGAAAAAATGCTCCATCTTTCTTGATTTCTTCTGGGTTTTATTATTGAATAAAAAGTCATTGATCACTCTTGATACAAAGGTGCCTTCTACAAGTGTGAAATATAGGTAACTCAGTAATTAAACTGACCGGGTCCAGCCTGGTTTTCTTCAAACTCCTCAGGTTCCAGCTGTGAGTCTTGTCTCCCCAGCCCTTCTTTTCACATCATTCTGCTTTTCCAACTGTGAGCAGTCTTTCAGCAGAGAGGGGTAGAATTGTACTTACCTATTTAGGGCTAGGAGTAATGGAAAACTGCCATATAGTGATGGTATTCCCGTTAGATATAGCAAGTTAATGTGCATGTGCCACTTCCCACATGCATTTTGCATAGATTGAAAAAGAAATTATGGTGATAACTTGCAAATCTCCAAAGTATCTCTTCAGCAATTAGAAGAATTGTCTTAGCTCATTTTCAGCTGACAACATCTTACTCAAGGGTCCTAGAGACAATCCCAACATTCCCTATGAATTTTCTTAGGTCATTATACATTGCTTTTATTGCCAATTTTATCAGCTTTCATGTTTACCCTTGGAAAGTGCCTACCCTCTTAATGAGAGGCATGCAAGAAGTATCCTCAAAATTGTCCAAATGCCAACTTAACATCCTTAAAAATATGAAATAAAGCATTATTAGATACATTAAATTTGGAAATAATGTGTCAATCCAAAGCCTTGTGGGTGGATGATGGCCATTATTACGTTGACTACTGGGACTGCCTAAAATCTTACTGGCTGTTTTTCCACTTTCTCCTTACATACAGGCACCTCTGTATAAACATACATATATATACATATATATATATATATATGTATGTTTTATATATATATGTATCTATATGATATATAAATATATATATATATATATGTATACACTTTTTTTTTTTACTAGACAACAGCTACATCAGGCAGCTTTACTTGATGGGCGATGAACACATTTTTTTGGTACATTCTTCATTGTATCTCTTTAAATTAATAACAAATTAATAACTGGACCAGAAGAGTCCTTAAGGTGGTGAATTAAAGCACGCAGCTCCAGCTACCACAATAAAAGTATTCTCTTAAATATTTTGCCACAGTTTTTATTTAAACAATGCTTTTACTCATGATCTGGAACCCAGTGAGCATATTCTTGTTTGGATTTTGGACAGTAATAGCTTCTATTCCTCTTTTTCCCCTTAACATGTCTGCTTTTAGTCGTACTCTGGAGAAGATGAACATACACAAATGGAAATCAGAACTCTGAAAAACAGTGGAAATTAATTTGGAGTTTTTGGTTGATTTTTTTTTTATTTTTTGGTTTGGTTTGGTTTGTTTTTTTGGGGTTTTTTTGGGTTTTTTTGTGTTTTGTTTTGTTTTGTTTTGTTTGGTTGGGTTTTTTTTTATTATTATTTGGTTTTTTGGTTTGGTTTGGTTTGGTTTTTGTTTTTTTTACACAGACCTCATTTAATTTCTTTGCACAGATGGAAGTGAAGAATGCTTTTTTTGGTGTGTTAAATGAGACCAAATGAGTTTGTGAAGACATTAACCTTTCAGGAGAATGACAGTGATAATGAACATAGGAAATATGTCAATATAAATATTGTCATTGTGTTATCAAGACAGGCAAGGTACCAAATTGTTTGGTGTGTGGTTTTCTTCTGTCTGATGAAATCATAGATGTATTTATGAGGGCCTTTCAAACTCACAGGTAGAGCAAACAAGCAGTCTGAACCACACCACAAATGGTTATTTATGTAAGACTATTGAAATCATTGCCTAAATGTAGTAATTCCCTGTAAACTCATGGCTAAAAAATACAGGTGAGTCCATTTAGTAGCTTCCTGATGCCAAAACCAGAAGTTTTATTCCTCACAAGGTTCTCTTGTGCCTGAAATTTCCTGAAATTCTGCAACATTCTTAAGCTTCCATGCCAACTCTGACACTTAAACCTGACTGTTAAGGAATGGAACAAACAGAGAGTAAATTAATCACAGCAGCCCCACAGAACCTTTTTTTTCCTATTTGGGTCAGAAAAAAATCATAGGATCAATAGAACAATTGGAAGGGTAGCAAGCGGAAGCAAACAAACGTGCTTTGCTTTTGTTGAAAGGCAACTTTAATGGCAGCAAGCTTGTATCTAAAAACAGTTATATGAAGATTAAGATGAACTAAGCATCTGATCTGGCAGCTCACATAAGATGTAATGCAATGCAACAATACCCAGTTAATATTTGAGATATGTGTAATACACAGAGACTTACTTGGAGGAGAAGCTGACTTTTCAAGAAGAATCTTAAATGAGTCTTGAGCTTCATGTTTGTTTTTGAGTATTTAATTTTTCTATCCAAGTGTAGGTAAAGAAAAACTTTGCAGAAATATTTAAGCATGAAGAAAGTAGGTGAATTGAAATTACGACAGAAAAGGTGTCAGACAGGATTAGAATCCTCTGGCTTAGACTAAGGTCCATCACAAGAATTAAGATAAATTTTTGGATGGTTAATCTATTTGCATCAACCATGAGAAAACAAGTCATTACCCATTTTAAGTCTAGCAGGGAAAACTTGCATTTTACTATGGGGAAAAGTAGAATATGTTAGCTATTTGGATGTAATTTACTTTAAGCATCTCTTAATGAACAGCTATACTCTATTCTAAACTCTGTTTTTGTATGTGTGCATTCACAATATTTTGGGTTTTGTATGTTTGTATATACAAAGTGTACAAGAGAAATTCAAATATTCTGCTGTATATAACATTTATACTTTTTGTGTTGATGGCACAATTCATTTAGAGGCTACTATTTCTGGTCTAATGCACTTTCTTTTTCACTCCACTGACTGCAGGTCTTTACTAAACCATGCCACTCCTTCCTATGCAGTGTAGATCCAAGAATAGCAATGAGATTGTTATATGGCGAAGAACCTTCAGTTTTTCACTTAAATCCAGTAATTTAAAATCAAAAGCATCTAAATATTTCCTTGAAGCATTAATCTGAATAGGAACAGTATATGTAATTAGAACAGTCAAAAGAGTTTTGAATTTTTATGTGATTGATACACATTATTTGAATAAGAAGGAATAGTTGTTTCCCTATTAAATAGATATATATTTTTTAAAGGAATTTGGTACTTTTGTTTCCAAATCTTTACTTGCTTGAAGCTAAGAGTGCCAGAGTATACTTTATCAGGCTATTGTTAGAAAGGATATCTTAAGATATGATTTTTGCTTACCCTTAAATTACTACCTATCAGGATTAATTCCTAAAATACATCCCAATAGGAATAAAACCTCGAAAAGTTAAAAAAAAAAAAAAAAAAAGGGATCAAAAGAGTAGTATAAACCTGTTGCAAGAGAAATCAGTTTCTTGTTTCTTTCAGTTTTTTCTACATGGGTCATTCTTGTGAACTAAATCCTGAATTTTTTTCTTCACCAAGATTTTCTATCATTGTGCAAAGCAATTTTTAGAGCTACAAGTCTGAAAATTTCTCTTGACTTATAATTTTCTGCAATACGTGCATATTATTGACCAACAAACAAATAAATAACAGATGGTGGGTTACAGAACTTGTAATTTGATTTTCAAGTCCCATTTAAAGGGAAAAATATGTTAAAATCAGACTCTAGATTAATCCATCTTCAGTTTTCCAATGTTATTGAGAATTTAAAAAGTTGGCAACTTTATTGAGTTGTGTGTCTATGAACAAACACATTTAGAAACAAGAAATTGTACTAGAAGAACAAAATAAATATACAAACTTCACAAGGGGTCAGCACACTGTTCTAACCCATGAAGATTAAATCACATCAAATAATATTTTGCCAGGCTCTAAACAGAATAATATTGACCTAGAATTGATATGAACAAGGCCACAACTTTTCATCTGGCAAAATACTGAGAAATACCACATACTTACATTTTTTATTGTGAGTAATAATTAAATGGAGCAAACAGTCAAATAATCCAAATGTCAAAACACCACTAACATTTGAGTTTTCATGTGCCTTATTTCAAGCTACATTTTTCATTTTGACACACTGTAGTTAAGGAATGGTTTCCATGTACTTTGGCCTGTTCAATACATATGGAGGAAGAGACTGTAAAAAAGTGCATTAAAACACTAAATGGATTTTCCAGGTAGTGAAAACATTTTGTTGTCAACCTTACTCAGTAAATATAACCCCTCTCATGTGCCTGTTGTTCACAAAAAAGCATCAAGTCGAAAATGAAAAAGAACAATTATTTTAGGAAGTGCTTGATGATCAATAGAAAAAAGAAAGAGAGAAAGAGAAAGAAAGAAAGAAAGAAAGAAAGAAAGAAAGAAAGAAAGAAAGAAAGAAAGAAAGAAAGAAAGAAAGAAAGAAAGAAAAAGAAAGAAAGAGAGAAGAAAGAAAGAAAGAAAGAAAGAAAGAAAGAAAGAAAGAAAGAAAGAAAGAAAGAAAGAAAGAAAGAGAAAGGCCTCTCGCTTTTCATTTATGACATAGGGTAGAAATATGACAGTTCCTGCACAAATGGGAGTTCTCCATGTTTTTCCACCCTTCCAGAGACATTTACTTTAAAGTCATAATTTTTCCTCTCTTTCTGCCTCTCATTCTACCCTCCCTGCACCAGTGAGAAGGAGCAAGCACACAGAATTGATTAGTCTGCCACATGTTCATGGGGTAGCTCCAGGTGACATTACACACACTGTAGGAATATAGATATCTTAAGGCAGTTCTGCACCAGTTCTGTCACAATAAGATAAATGTAACAGTAGTGCCCCTAGGGCTTGTACGTATTTCATGGTACCTGAATGATTAATATCAGTTGATTAGCTAGTACAAAACATTCTAAGTAAAATGTGAGAGAAAAAGTAGGCTAAGCTTGTACCATACTTAGGATAATCTCAGCATCTCTTTAAAATTAGATTCATTTATTATCTTCTAAGGAAGTTTCTGCAACTATCCATTCATGGGATCTCCACTATCCCTTGTCTGACAAAAATATATTTCACACAGTTTGCTAGCATCAGAATATTAGTATATATGAGTGGGAAGATTGCAGTTTCCTTAGTATTATTACAAAAATTCCTATTTTAGATTAAAAATCAAATATTCACTGACCTAATCTCCTCAGTACTGTCAGGTAGTTCTCAATTACCTGCAAGCACTTTTCAATACATCTTTATATTCTGTCAGACTGTAGAAGTATGAAATGTGAAGTCAGGACAAAATATTACTTATTCTTCCACTGTGTGGGATATACGTTTCCACTTATCACCCCTTCAGTGCATCTTCAAAAACTTTACATTAAGGAAATCTTTGAGTTGACAGTCCATGTCCAAAGCTGCCTGTACAGAAGGTGTTGGATGTGTAACAGCTACTAAAGTTACACTAATTACATGACACCTGAACAGGTGCCGGTCTTCTTAGCAGCCATCTTCTAGAGGAAGGACTGTCCATGGCCAAAGGTTGTTATTATGGGCATCTTAATTACATATCTATAATAGAAATAATATTTCAAATTATTATTACAATATTAATAACAGATGTACAACATTTCTGTAATAGTCACTGCATTTAAATAAGATATATATGTCCCGAGGTGACCAAGACAATGTAGAAGATGTTTAAATGATGGAAAGGTAGTATGAACTTTCCTTACTACATAATAGGCTGTAACAATGAGCACAGCATAGAGATGTTAGTGATTATGTATAATAAATGAGAGCCATAGAGCATCCTTATAGTTGTTGAATATTTGTACAACAAGATAGCTTAGGTTATTAATTTTTAAATAATTTTCTTCATGCATGTTTTATTCATAATAACAAGAAAACAATTTAACATTTTCTCCAGTCTCAAATACAGTTCTAACTTCTTTTCTGTAAAAAAGTAATATGGTAGAATATGCCTTTAATTAAAAAAACAAAAACAAAAAAAAAAAAACAAACAAAACAAACCAAAAAAAAAACACCAAAAAAAACCCATGAAAAAAAAAAAAAGGCTAATAATAATAATAATAATAATAAAAACAACAAGCAACAAAGCAGGCTTTTGTGGGAATCTGGGGCACAGGGAATATTTCTCTGTCTGCTCTGAGGGGTTCTAACCGCCAGAGAAATCCTCGCCCATGGAGAGGGCTTTTAAGACTTTGAGATAGACTAGAATCTACCAAAGCATGAAATAGATAATAAAAAGTAGTATAATATGTCACTTGAATGGGAAATCTATGTTTGTGGATTTTTAGTATCGTGTAGATAAGAAGCAAGATGGAGGAATTTGGGTGTACAAGATGGAGGAATTTGGGGGTAGTCCCTGTCTTCTTCATCTACTCCATTTTCTGCAGTGTTAGTGGCACAGGGTGATTGGTCAAAGGAAGCACAGTGCAAAGGCTATGTGGACAGTCAAGAGATGAGTTATTGGTAGATAAGCAGAAATAATGTATGTTTTAAGAGTTAATTGGATGAGACAACTTTAAAAGACCTTGAAACTGTACATTTCGGGGCCATTTTGCAGTGCTTTTCCAGTGCACTAAGCCTGATGTGGACAGCTTGCAAAACTTTAGATAAGATAACGACAAACAAGAAGCTGAAGACCGAAAAAGTCCCATGCATCCCCTTTTTCCTGGCACAGAACTGCTACAGGAGCATTTCCCCCATCCAGGGAGACCCCAGAAGGGCCCAACTTAAAACAAACATCAATAACTAATGCCCTAACAGGCTTTTGAAAACAAGACTCACAGGGAGCAATGAATGAGAAGAAAATAAGAGCAACAAAAATCGCAATTGCACAAAATCTTGTTATTAATTGTGAGCACTCCAAAGTAAAATGTTGAGAAACATTTAACAGATATATAAAGCCTACTAGTTTATTACAGATTAGAAGTATTTAGATTCCAGATTTCTAAAAATTAAGCCTATCTTTTGCAATATTTCTTTCTAGAAAATGTTAATACAGTGTCATATAGCACAAGAGTCTTCCTGGCAAAATTATCCTTCCTGAATGGATGTGTAGGAACCCATTTCCTGTGTCTCTAGAGGCAAAATGTGTGATTGAATAATGACTACACAATTACAAGGCTAGTTGTTAAACAGATTTCCACATCACACATCCTAGATGTGTTTCTTTCTAAGGTTCCTTTTATAAAAGTGGGGACAGAGGGATTCTCCTAAGAATAGCACATATCCTTCACTTAGTTTGGTCAAAACACTTACTTGATCTGTATTCAGGGTATAAAGTTCCATTAAAAGCTATCCTCAAAAAAAAAAATATCCTTTTCTCCAGTAATTGTTTCCAAAACCGATTTTTGATGGAAATACATTTATTTCCTAAACATACATTATATAACAATGACATACTGAAATGAAATTACTTGAAAATTAAAGCACAATCGCCAGACTAAGAATAAAATAGAGATATTCAGAACACCCTGAAGTATCTTATGGGTACACCTTCTTCAACAACATATATGGAACAGTTTGGCTTCATCATAATTATGATCAAAGTCTATATAACTAATCAGGACAATCAGTCTAATCTGATTAATGATTATTTCAATGATTTTTATATTTTATTGATTTTATTGATTTTTCAAATTTTTATTTCTCTTTATACATATTTATACAGTATTTTGCTTCTCTCTGTATTAGTCTGCAAGTATGCAGAAATAAAATATACATATGTAATGTATGAAATATTATACAAAATAATACACAAAACTCAAGCTATAGAAATATTGAAGTTCCATGAGAACTTAGATTTCTGACACTCAAAGAAGACAAGTGGGTGAGACTAGGCAGCAGTAGCAACTTTTAGCAACCTGCCTCATTATTTATTGCTACAGACACAAAACATGGCACTAGTAGACATGAACTTTAGCCTTCCAGTACTTGGAAGACGACACTTCCAGTGTTTGTGCTTGTCATGATTCAGGAATGGCACTTTGCATCTTAGTGCCCCCTGCAATCGAGGCTCTCCCAAACCAGATGCTGCTTGCGCGTTCCCCACCCATTTTCCCCAACCTTCACGCTGCAGGAATGGAGTTGAGAACTGAAGGGTCTAAAATGTGAAAATTAGGGTTTGAGACAGGAACAATTTACTGGAAACAGCAATAAGATAAGAAAAAAACCAGTAACAGCAACAGTATTAAAAAAAGTATAAGAGTAAGACACTATTTACATAGAAAAACAGTGACAAAATACTGGCTGGCTCTTCCCCACCACATCCTGCTTTCTCCCACCTGGAGTAAGTCCTTACTCCTGCCCCTTGCATCTCGTCACATGATATGGCATTAAATAATACTTGGGTCTGACCATGGATCCTTACTGGCTACTGAAAAAATGGACGCTGTTCTGGCTGAAACTAGGACAGTACTGCAGTTCATTTGATAATGTATTACTTTTGATATAGCTTTGTATCTTTTTTCTTAATGAGATTTATGAAAATTATGATGCAGTTTTATAGACTGATAGATAATTAAGTGACTAGGTATGATGACCCTGGTAATGTTTTCAGTCTTTGTTATTTTTTTGCATATTGAAATCCCAGGTAATTTATTTTCTCTTCCCATCTATATTACAAGCAGCATTTCAGGTTTATATCTTCTAGCTTACACTATTAAGTCCTTACACTGGCAAGCTGAGCACTACTTCATTATTTATTATAGAAAATTAAAAAAAAGAAAACCAGGAAGAAAACACTGTGAAGATAACTGTTAAGTGTAGCTGTAGGTAGTATAATGTACATGTCTCTGGGGAATATTTCACCAATTAAAGAATCCTAATTACTAAACAAGACAGTTGTAGAATGAAAATAAAAGCACAACATGGTTCATCTGACAGCAACCAGCCTTTTTAATTTTCTCATGGCAATGGCTGAAAGGAAGAAGCATTCTACCTATAATCTCTCAGTTAAAAAAAAAAATCTACATTTCAAAGGCTGTATTTAGTAATTGCTGACCATTAGGTCCTTTGCATCTCATATTGACTATTAGAAGAATAAAGATAATAACATGAATAATCACTGGTGAAAATCATGGTTGGATGCCCAGGGTCATAAAATGATTCTCATGAAATGGAAGGTACCTGTCTTATTTGATCTTTCTTGTAAGCGACTTCACTTTTCAGAGCAGCTCCAGTACATTTTTTCCCCCCACAATAAAGAAGCTGTTGCAAGGGCATATGGAATAATTAAACCTAATTTCCTAGAGATGAAAAAATTGCTCATATTTCTCTTCTCCATTTTTTCAGGGACCTTGTCCCTCCTACTTATATTTCCTGTATTTCTTCCAATACCTCTTCCACTAATTTCTATCAAAGTATCCTCATTTTCTTTCGTGATCAATAGACACCAAATAACAGGCCAGGCATTGTTCTGGGGGTCACAAAGGCTTTCTCCTTTTTTACTTGTCTTCCAATTGTCTAACTTATATGAAGTTAATTCTATGACTTCTGCACCTTTGGGAAATTTGGTTCTGAATGTTCATAGGTTAAAAAGCTATAACAGGAACTGAAAGGTAGAAGGCTGACACTGATGTCTTAATTATTTTTCCTTTAGAAAATAATAAAAAATTTCTGATAGTAGCAGCCTCTCACCAAAAGTTAATTTGAAACCATTCTAAACAGAACTTAGAACGATAAGTTTAATTATATCTAAGTTTTAAATATCCATTTTCTGGATTCAAGTTGCTCTGCTTATCTTTCAGAGAATATTTCACAAAGAACATGCTTCTACCTCCTTGTATTTTAAAGTAATAATTGTGCTTTCCTAAGTAAAATATGACAAAAAGAAAAAACAAACAAAAAATTATCTTTATTAAGAGAACTGTTGACCTTGTGGCTTGGTTGGTGGGAGGTTCACTCAATTTGAATTACACATGACTACAGGGATTCCCTTCCCCATCAAGAGGACAGCAAGAAATATCACAAGTTTCTAGAGAACTTTGGTATTGTTAATCATACTTCAGTATATCAAGCAGTAAGACTTGCAGAACTAAATCAGTCCATGGACTTCCATCCATTTTGACATTTCCATCTGTTTCTTTGAGTCATTTCTGAAAAAAATTAACAGAAAGAAGATCTGCATGAAATTGTTTCTACTGTACATTTCCTGATAGGAAGAGTTGTGACAATCTGACTGTAACTAATTTGGAGCATCCTTTTTACCAAATTTTTCAGAGGAAAACTTATAAAAACCCCATACCAAATTGAAATAAGAAGTATTCATGGTCCAGTGCCTACTAAATGTGGAAACAGACTTATGCCTCTAAAAATAGTACTTCCTCCCCCCCCACCATTTATATATCCAAAACTGGAAAATTCACTTTTGTGAATCTTATTCCTGTCATCAGTACTGATCTATAACCTCAATTTTGTGTTTCCTGACTAGCCCTATATAATTTATGTCCTACATTGGGCTAAAAATATTACTGTCCCCCCAAAACTCTTCTAAATATTTTAGAAAGAGAACAAGTGATGGAAACCTTACTGTTGTTCACACTGTTACGACAAATGTCTGGCTACTTGTAATGATTTCCCAAATGCTTTCATTTCCTTCACAGGGACAATAAAACAAACCGAAATAAAGACTTTGGCATTCATCGCTAGGAAAAAAAATACATTACTGAAATTAAAAACAGTGTTGCTGAAAGGATACTTATATAAATTGTTTCAAGTAATGAGCACCATTACAGCAAAGAATTTAATGTCACAGCAGAAATATGAAGTAATCTGAATGTAATGGACCTGGTCTAAACTAGAAAACAAATTCAAACCTATCATATTCAAATCCAGGCATAAATGCTTTGCAGAGTAAGAAGCACTCTGGGTTCAAATTTAGCTGCAAGACCAATTCCCTAAATACTAAATGGTATTATAGTAAGAAAATTTTAAAAGGTAAAGGACTGTGAAGGAAAAAAGTAAGCAAAATGAATTACATACCAAAATCAAGTCTGGAATATTACTCCAAAGCTTTGGTGTATATCAGCTGTGAAATATAAGTTTAAAAAACAAAAGTAACCTTATTTCAGCCGTCTTCCATAGATACACATTGTTTCCAATATTTTTTCCTTTGCAGCATAGTTTTATTTTTACTGTGTCATAGACAGAATTGTTTAATTAAAGGCATTCACAGGTTATAACAAGAGCTGTAAAATGATGGGACAAAAGAAAAAATACTTTTAAAAAAGCAAGCAAAGCTTCTCACTCCTGCAAAGATTCTTGGCATTGGCTATATTGAAGAAATTAATAATGAACTAACATTACTATCTTAAAAACATGAAATTAACACTTGAGGTTATAAAATTGCTCTGACTTCTATATGAAAGCTATTTTAAGTAATTTTTAGAAGGGAAGTTAGGAATTTAGCAAAAAAACCATGAGCCAAAAAGTTGAATATTAAATAACAATTTGGAACTATTTCATGCCAGTCATTACCTTTATAAACTCGCTGACATTCTAGCTTATATCAGCATTAGTATGTCTTTTCAGACATTTACATGTCTGGTAAGTTTTCTTGATTCAACTGCCCTACATTTTGGGGTGAAGAAAATGGAAATTGTCATTGCTTTGCAAAAATATTAAGTAATATATTAACATTTTAAGTTTCCTTTTTTTGTTGTTTTTGAAACAAAAATACTTTCAACATGGCAGAAAGGATGCAGTTTAATCTGTTTTAAGATCCATGTGTTTATTTCGGAAATAACTCAAGGACTGACTTGCTCCACAAGTGCATCCCAAACTGGGTATTTATTGGAGCCTTTCAGTCTTTCTGAGGAAGTAACATAGATATTGCCATAGGGTTAGGCAACATTTAGATAACAACATTGAAATAAGTCATTTGAGGACTTCAAACAAATTTTAGTTGATTTTTGAGCTACAAGCAGTGACTTATTTTCATTACCTTTTCTGTTATAAAGAAATAGCAATAGTATGTCTTAGAACTATAGCAAGACCTCAACACTAAGTAAATTTTCTCAGAATACATAAAGTCTTCAAAATGCAAAAGCACAAAAATAATTTATTTGGTTTTGAACAAGTTATAGGTTAAGTCCCTTCTTCTCCTTGCCTAGTGAAACTTGATGATGGTATAGAGAGAAAATCAAGATTGATATGATTTAAAATAAATGATTTTAGTTTCTAACTAACTGATCACTTTCATGAGAAGACCTATATTTTAGACCCTGATCCCTGGTTTTTTGCAGTTTTCAAACAAAAATTACTGCACTTCTGTGCAGATACCAAAGAACTGAATCTATGATTCTAAGTTCTCAGCAGTAGGAGTCCTCCTCCTAGTATGGGCAGTGACCAGCTTCCAGCCTTCATGTTCAAACAGACCCTTGACTAACTACTTGGCAGGGTTCTAAGTTCACAGGTGTCTCCAGTGGCAGTCTGAGACTCGTGAGACTGTAGAATTTCCCAGGACAGCCTACCTTTCTCTTACTCATTCTCAGGAATGCTTCACAGCCTGCTCACTTCCTTCTGTAGCTCCTTCACCTGACAGCAGAGCTCAGCAACAACAGCACACCATCTGCAAAAAGGAATGATTGTCAGCCCAGAGAGACATCAGTCGTGCTGGGCAACCTGAGATTAGAGAGCCACATCTACCATCAGAAGATCTGGCTGGAGGCCTCTGACACGGCTGGTGCAGTGGACAGGAGAATGAACCCTTCAGCTTGCCAAAACCAGAGCTGGGAAAGCACACAGGAATGAGACTGGTGATGAAAAGACCTCCTTTGTGCCCTTTGTCACAAAATCCTGGGTCTGGTGGCTGCCTCGGTTAGATGCTCCCAGGTGGTGAGAGACGAGCCCTCCCTGTTGCACAAACTAGAGCAAGCTGCTGCACCATGCCCTCTTTGCCTGCTCCATTCACCGCATTCCTGGGCACTCGCACTCCCTATGGGCCCCGTGTGACAGAGTGGGACCAGCCGCTGTCAGTGCTGGCTCCGCTCACACTGACACCACCTTAGGGCAAGCTGCTGTCTCCATGGGCATCTCAGTGCTCTCCTGCAGATCCCCTGGCTTCAGAAGTTTGCTGTGCTTGCTGTAAAATTCATCTCTGCTCTGCTGCAGGACGTGCCTGCACTGCAGCTGTTCAGATTGGCAAGTAACAGTTCTTGACCATGTTTAAAAGTTAGCAGAAGCCTGAAGGTAAATAAAATCACAACGTTTTAACTTAGTCCCTATTTCCAAGAGAGTCTATAGGTGCTATGTATGCAGTTGATAACATTGGTTGAGCACCCTTTCATCAGAATACAGAAGTGACAGAAACACCTTTGAAAGAGCTCTCTGTTTCGTGCTTTACGTTTTTAACATATTGGTGTCTGCAGTTGTTTCTGTCATATATTCTCATTCCCCTTCTCTCTGGCTCCAGTTTTTCTGATGCAAGTACTTTTCCCCCTTCTTAAAGGTGTTATCACAGAGGCAGGTCTGCCTTGGAGCCCTCTGGCTTTGTCTGTACTGGACACAGGGGAAGCTTCTGGCAGCTTCTCAGAGAAGCCACTCCTGTAGTCCCTCTACTACCAAAATCCAGCCACACAAACCCAAAATGCACACATAAGGTACTTGCTGCTTTCTTAAAAAGACTGTAAAAATACTTTAACCCTGTTATTTGAAGAGGTTGGATGAGTGGAGTAGAGAAATAAAATGTGCCAACTACAGTTTTTGGAACAGAAAAAAAAATGAAAGTAATAAACTGTGAAATCTTTCAGAGTCACTTTTCATTAATTACAAGCACACACTAATAAACTCTATTTTTGGGGTGTTTTTCTGGCTTGTTTTTGTTTGTTTGTTTGTGGTTTTGTTATTTGTTATTGTTGTTTTGGTTTTGTTTTTGTTGGTTAGGCTTTTGATATTTGGGTTTTATCTTCCCAGTCTTAACTAGCATATTATTTTTAGGTATATTACTGGACAGAAGTTTACAAATTGTTGTCTGCCCACTGTACTTTCTACTTTCTTCAATGAATGAATGTTTTTATTGCATGGTATTCTGCACCATTTATCAGAAATTAAGTACACTATATGATATACATAAATCTCATAAACCAGGGCTTCATTGCTCCATGCAGTTTATTTTCAATCTCCTTTGCAATTTTATTATTATTATTATTATTATTATTATTATTATTATTATTGCAATTATTGTTATTATTATTGTATTATTGCAATTTAATTATTATTTCTAATTGGAGCTGGAAACATAGGAAGTCATGGTTTCCTAATTTCAGAAAAGTTTGCATAATGCAGACCTCTTACTTGTTTCCTGATAATGCATGTCATTCAGACCTAGAACCAAGATGTAGAACCATAATGCTGCATTAGTCTTCCATCTCAAGAGCTATTCCTTTTGTGTATCTTGTTACAAATACATATTATTATTCAGTGTGATGAAATACTCTATCAAAAAGGATAAATTTATGAAAAAGATCTGTCACAAAATATAAAGTGCCTGATTTTTTACCTCTAATTTTCTTGCAAGCTGGGCTCCAAATCATTATTGATTTTTGATTTGCAAAATAAATAATTGTAGTGACAGTTAAAATCCATTAGAATCATGGTGAAAGCCAATACATAGTGGCACTTCTGAATAAGTACCATTATTTTCTACCTTTCTAATTAAAATTATTTTAGAATGGATTAATATTTATTTAGAAATAGTACATCTGCTATTGATGATAATAAGATCTTTAGTAACAGAAGTACATAAAGGAAATAAAAATAGAGAAATTTGGACTAAAACAAGTCAATTTTTAACTTTTTAAAAGGTTTCAACAAACTGAAATAAAGTTTGTAAATAAGTACAGGGCATTTTTTAAAATATAACTTAGTCCCACATAGGTCCGTTCCTTAAGGATGTTGCTGTGAGGTTTTAGGGACTATGTTACCATTGTGATTATTATTTCTGACCTTCTGAATATCTTTCTGAATGGAGCAATTTTTTTTTAATATGATTAAATGGGAAGCATTGCAAATTTACATTAATCAAAGTATGGTCCAATAGACATAGGTTTAACTTAATTATAAAGAACAAATTTAATTCAATATAGAGACAATCTCTGCAGTTATAAAATCTTTTCTGTCTTTCTTCTTCTACAAGTTCCTGCAAGTTTATTGGAATATTTATGCATTAAGGGTTACATAATTTTAGCAGTATATTCAGTACTTCTCAGGGAGCACTCAGAGATCATTATACATTTTTTTCTGTGATTCGTCTGGCCATCCTATGAAAGTTGTATTTATTCCCAGTTGACCATGGGAGTCCCACCACCAAGCCATTAATATCAGTATACTAAACCCAATCATAACTAGTCTGCAAAGCTTTATTTGTCACACAAGAACTTTGCATTACTCATCTCATAAAAAGTCCATAAATACATCCTTGTGTCTTTAAGTAGGATAATATTCGACACCTTTTTTTTCACTCACAACAGAGGAGATTGTTAACAATCTGTAGCAGTTCTATATTGCCCTATTAAAATCCACTGGTTTAGTTCATTATTTGGGGAACCTACATTTAAAAAATCCCCAAACATTTAACATTCTTTCCTCCCCTGACCCTGACACATATCAAAATCTTTTTGATTCATTCAGGGTAAAAAATTAAGAAGATGTAAATTTAAGCCTGATAAGGGGTATAAATCACCTTTCTATCAATGTAAAGATTTTATAGTAGCATTTCCAAACTAAAAAGCCTGGCATTTTTACAATAATGTATGCATAATTTCCCACTTGTATGTCACATGCTTAAGATGCAAATAATTTTAAAACACCAGAGTAGAGAAACATCTGCCAATGTCACTAAATAAGTAGATGAAAAAGGCATAGAAAGCAATTTGGAATTTTCTAGTGTGCATAATATTCAGTAACTAATGTTCAATTTCACACGGAATGGGGGAAGGAGGTAACAATTCCTTCTGAAAGATAGAGACATATTCTAGGTAGGGAAAATTTTCACCGATTTAATGACTACCATTGCTCATTGACCAACAAAACAGTTGGAGCTGTTCTCTCAGGACCACAATGTCTTGTATATCTGATAGATGCTATCACCAGAACAACCTCAGTCACAGCAGGAAAGACATTGAACAAATTGTCAGCACGATTTACATACAACTTGTCAACAGCATCTGGGTGGCTGAGCAGAAGAATGATGGACAACAGATGTTTCTAGAAATGTTCCCATCTGCCCCATCTGAGTATACATCCCCTGTGGAACAGTGGGTTGCAATGGCTTACAAGAGCTCACCCTGTTTTGATTTTTGAACTTTGATCCTTCTTCCTATGAAATAAAATCCCTCCAAAAGTATAACTGAACCAACATATAATTACTTACTGAATTATTACTGAGTAATGTTCAGTCTTACTACTACTGCTGCAACAGAAAACTGACATGAATATCAAGAGGTGGTTGAATCAAAATGGTGAGTAGTGATTATGGTACTTTCAGGCACCTAAACCATATTTCAGGGATAACTGTGATTTTGACCTTTTAAACAAATCCTGACTAAACTAATAAATGCATAGCAAATAGATAGTGTCCCTAACAACTTTCTAATTTTATATTTAAAAAATGGATATAAAAAATAATTTTCATTTTTCTGTCTTCAAAAGGACAACTTTATGCTTTTCCCAAAATTGGTCTTTATAATATACGTATATAATTATTAGTAAAAACAGCCTAACTCTATCCTTGATATCCATATATGTATACATGCAGATGTATTTGTATATGTATACATCTATACATACATATTTACATATAAATAGATTTTATGTATTTAAACTCATGTATACCCATATATCTATAAAAACGTATGCATAGATATGTATATGTATGAACCTATAAATAAAAAGAACCCAGCTTAAAAAACCTGTATTGTTATCATAGATCATGCTTGGAGTCATAGAGAGAATGGTGAAAAAGTCACAATAGTGAAAAAAGAAACCAACATCAACATCTTTTTGAATACTCCCTGTTATGGCCCTATCACAGTCCTCATAATTGCCCAAAGTTTCTCTAAGCTGATTAATATTGTCTTCTGTCATGTAACAGATATATAGCACTCTGATATATATTTTATATTTTTTGTATTTTATGTATATAGAAAATTAAAATGTCATGTAATAAAAAAACTAAGTATTCAAGAAAGAAAGAACTGAAATTAAGCATTTTGAAAATATTATCTGGAGATAATAATTCTATGGAGCTACTTAAATTACATGTTTTCTTTGGCAACAGAGTTGATACTGAAAATTCCCTTCACCCTCAATCTATTCCTGTTCAATGAGGTCCACTTATACACAGTTTATGAGGCCCAGTCCATAAAGTGCTGGTGACTTAAACATGAAGGGGAAGGAGGGAGAATGGTGTGTTATTGAAAGCTGTTTTGTGTTAAAGCTGAATATTTTCAGTCAGAGTAACTTTAATGGCAGTAAAAGTTGAAAAAATTAAATAAACATCACAAAAGCTAGTTATAAGTAATTATCGCTGACTTTTTAAAAAATAGAATATTTATTAGATAAAATTATTCCAGTATTCCATGGAACATATTAAAATTAGACTGTCTCTATAATACACTGTCCTGCTCCACTGAAGGAGTTTTTTTCTTAATATGACTATTTTTACTTACAGTGGAAGTACAAATTTAAGAAACCCTCCTCCTTCTATAGACCATGAGAACAATATTCAGTACATGATTTTTCTTAGAGAAACAAATTTGCACTCACAAGTTTATGAAAACAACAGAGAAGTAAAGGAAACATTTCTGTGAAATAATACTGTCATCTAGACTGCTTTAAAAGATGGTTGTAAAATAGGTAGTTTCAAATGAGGGAATGTTAATATACAATGAAGCTGCCAATTTAATAAGGGGATTACCCTCACACAGTATTAGCTAAGTAGTTATGGTCTTTAAGAAAAGAAGTCTAAATGTTTCTTCTCATATATTTGAAATAGATAAAAAGTGATAAATAATAATTGGAAATCAAGAACATAAGACAAATGCTTTAATCTCAAAATAGAAATAAATTTCTGAGCAATTCATACGTTAACTGGTAGGCAAATAATAACGTACCTAGCAAGGTCAAATGAATATAACATCCATTGGGAAATGCATTATAAAGCAATGTAGTAAATGACACTGTTTTTTACAAAATCTAATTCTGTATTGCAAAACACATAGCAAGAGTATGATTAATACATTCAAAACATATTTACATAAAATTATTGAATACTTTACTTGGAAGGAATAAACAATTTGCAAGTAAACTTGTCCTGGCTGCCTTTAAACACCATCCTCTTGTTTTTGTCATCATGAGCACAGACTACAGAGTAAGTATATAGCTACAGAATTTCAGCAGTAAAATATGCTCTGTACTGGGTCTGGCTGTGATGGAGTTAAGTTTCTTCATAGCAGCCCATATGGTGCTGTTCTTCGTGGTTAAAACTGTTGATAACACATCAGTATTTTGGGTCAATGGTCTTTACACAGAATCAAGGCTTTCTGCCTTCCCACTTTCTGACCCAAAGCAAACAGACTCAGGCACAAGAGGTCAGGAAGATACACAGGCAGGACAGCTGATCCAAGTTGTCTAAGGGGATATTCCAAACTATAAAATGTTGTGCCCAGCAGCAAAAGCTCAGAGAAAGGGGAAGGGAGGCAGGACTTTCAAAGGTCTGCTCTTTTCCCAAGAAACATTTACAGGTGCAGAATCCCTGCTTCCCAGAAGTGGCTGGACATTTGCCTGCTGATAGTAAATAGTGAACCAATTCCTTATTTTGGTTTGCTTGCAAACACAGCTTTTTCATTCTTTATAGACTGTCATTTTCTCAATCCATGACCTATCACTTTCCTTTGATTTTCATCCTGGCCCAGTGGAGAGGAGAGTGATCAGGAGGTGGCAAGGGTGTTTGGGCACTAGCCAGGTTCAACTCACTACTCAGATAAGAATCAGGAAAAATAAGTACTTATAGTTTTATCACTTTTTTTTAAATATATATTTACTGTATCTTCAGCTCAATATTTGGTAGGGTTTAAACCTACAATCATCAATGGCAAGTGTCTCTCTTTATTATATCTAAAAATTTCTCACTGGGATGAAACTAAATTAAGCAACTCATGTACATAAAAGCAATATGTTACATCTGTGCATTAAAAGGAAGAAAAAGGCTTGGGGATCAGTGTAGAAAAAGTTGTGGCTGTTTCATATTTTCATGGGTCCACAAAACATTTGAATTTAATGTTGATCCAATATAGCAGCTAAGAAAAAAAAATAGAAATTGCTTATTTTATAGTAACATTTGGATGGCAAACAGTAATGTCAGCTATAAATTGGATCCTAGAGTTGCAGATGATGGAAAAATGGAGATAAGTGTGTAAAAAATTAGCACTTCCTTCCGAAGATTATTTCACCTCCTCCTGTCAGCTGCATTTCCTGAGGAAACATCTCTTGCTCACTTATTATACACTCAATTTAACTACTCACTATATGACAAATCAATGCAAATTGCACTTTTTCTGGCAATACCACTATTTATGAACCATCAGAATATTATTCCAGGACAGACATGACTTGCACTCATTCAGTTGATGTTGTGCTTGGTGCATACTAGTCTGCAGATCCTACACTTTCAGAAAGTCTATCAAGGAGATAGAGAGGGAAAACTGAAAAAAAAAGGAGTTGCATGGTGGGATAGGAGATGTGTGTGGGAAAACATAAGTTATGTGTTAGAATTAGAGCAAGGAAGGCAGCAGCTTAAGACAGCCGGAAATGGACATAATTATAAAATATTTCCAACAGCACCTATCATCAGTATCTCTGATCCAAACCAAACAACTACCTAGTATTACCTGGAAACCTAATGAATAAAGAGACAAGGCTAGCAGGGCAAATATGGTGGAGTATCTTGCAGTAGCCATTTGAAGGGTTGCTAGTGATGGACACATTTTTTCTGTTTCACCTGATGTCAAAAATGCAAGAACCCTTCAAAGATAAAGGGCTTCATGCTCAACACAACACCAGTGTACACTGGTGTTGTGACTGGTCTAGGGATCCTTCCCCTGTTCTCTTCTGGATGCAGATGGTGTTCCTTAGCCTTAACTGCTGAACAGTCAAACAGGTTCATTTCCAGTCCTTTTTGCTGTTCCTCTTCTTCTGCTTGATTGGCAATCTGAAGTGAATCTTTACTAGATTTAATCAATTTGTTGATGGTCTCCCCTTGACAAAACAGTTTTCCCTTAAATGGGGACAGCTTGTTGGTTAGAATGCAGTCTTTACAGAAATAGCTCTCTTCTGCTAGCTCTGAACTATCCTCTTTCTGAGCTGCTTCTAAAGACTTGGCTGAAGAAAAGAAAAAGAAAAGCAGCACAGAAGTAAAAGGCTCCATATATCAGCTGCAAATACTAACTTGGTGCACATCCATACAAAGCACTGATGACAATGGCTCAGTCCAGATGGACACCAGTGATGACAGGCGTCCCTCAGGAGTGTGTGTTGACCAGTGCTATTTAATATCTCCACCAACGACATAGACAAAGGGACAAAGTTCACCCTCATCAAATTTGCAGATGACCCCAAGTTGAGGGGTGTGACTGACACACCTCAGGAATGAGATCCCATCCAGAGGGATCTGGCCAGTCTTGAGAATTGTGCTGATGGAAATCTCATGAGCTTCAACAAGGCCAAGTGCACCCTGCAGTACCTGGGTCAGGGCAATCTGCAGTGTAGCACAGGCTGGGGGATGAACGAATCCAGAGCAGCTCTGCAAGGACTTGGTGATGCTGGCGGATGAGAGGCTGGACAGGAACTGGCACTCCCACCCCAGAAAGAAAATTGTATCCTGGGCTGCATCAGAAGCATCTTGGTCAGCAGGGCGAGGAAGGAGTTTCTGCCCCTCCACTCTGCTCCGGTGAGTGCTGTGTCCAGTCTGGGGTCTCAAGCAAGGGCCCAAAAGAAGTCTGAAGAGGAACTCTTTATAAGCACATGTTGTGATAGAACAAGGGGCAGTGACTTCAGGTTAGATATTTGAAATAAACTCTACATTGTGATGGTGGTGAGACACTGGCACAGGTTGCCAAGAGAAGTTGTCAGGGTCCCATTCCTGTAAGTGTCCAAGGCCAGGTTAGATGGGGCTTTGAGCAACCTGGGTCCCCGCCCACAGAAGTGGAATTGAAACTAGATGATCTTGAAGTTTCCTTCAAACCCAACCCATTATGATTAATAATCTTAAGCAGAGTTCATAAGCAGAATTCCACAGTTTACCACAATATATTCCGCTGATATCAATAAAGATATAAAATAAAGCAGGAAAGACACAGAGGACTCCAAAGATATGCGAAATCCATGAAACTGCTGATACAGCTTAAAGAGGCGTTTTGCTGCATCCTCATATCTCTCAAATATATTGTTGATTTTTAGCTTTTTAAATAAGAGCTAAAATAAATCACTTGTGACTTTTGAAAATGTGGAGTAGAAACATTTCTGACATTTCAATTTACAGATGAAGTAAACCATCATGCACAAATTATTTCAATGTATTGTTAAATTGCTCATTTATGTCCATTTGCTAGAGAATAAAATAAAAACATTTAAAATGATGAAGCAACATGTAACATTATTAGGTCAAAAAGCATAATTTTCCAGATTGCATTTTACATGCAGTTTTAAAATCTGTCATGCCCTAATTATCAGTGACCTATCCAATAGACTGAAAAATTACGTGACTGAGATGTCCACAGAAAGCTCCACATCTGCATTTATAGATCATTATGTCTTTTGATCACTACACTGAACAGTGTGATCAAATTTATTTACTTTTATTTACAATCAGTTTACCTCAAGTTTGACTGCTGAACTTGAAACTAAAAAGTACACAGTTCATTTACATTTCAATCCAAAGCAGGGCTAGGATGGCAGGAGTAAATAATCTTTCAGGAAAGATAATACTGAGTGACAGTGCTCAGAAATTAGATAAATAAGGCAGAGACTATGAAAAAAAAAGTACATACTATAGCTTAATTCTGCAAAAAGTTTGATCCTTTTACTGAATCCAACTGTCAAATGTCAATCTTTCAGCACAACTAAAAATTTATTTTTATGTACCACTATCTTAAAGTAAATAACAAATTTATAATTTTAAATATTTTTCTGCAAACTCCAGCTATATCCTACTTCAAAGTATTTTAAGATTTCTCCATTTGTTTTTTTGATTTTTTAAAGAGTCTTGACTTCTTAAATAAGTTTGCATTAAGCACTTAAGATTGAGATAGACGATATTAGTATTCAGTCTACCTGCTGAAATATACTTTAACTTAGCATTAAATAACAGCATTAAATAGTAATGTTCTTAAACACTAGAAACTTTCACTTTTACCAGATCATTATAAAACCATTCTCTAAAAACTTTATGTACACTGCCCCCAGGAAAAAGCTTCTGCCTTAACTCCATGTCTCTACAGTGCTTATTCCTAAAGTGCTTATTATATTTCAAGTTCAAACACTGAAGCAGTCTCTTTTCTAGCCCTAATGTTATTTTGAACCGATAAGAGCATGATACAATCCTGCTGTGTGAATTTCAGTGTCAGCTGAATTTCAGCTTTTAGGGTTTTGCCACTCTATTATATTCTCCAATAACTCCTTTTATTCCTGAAAAATATTGTAAATTATTCATATTCTTGTTGCAGAGTTCTTCAACTAGAGCTCAATTTTTTTTTCTGATGTCAGAGAGTTGAGGTTTGCATACTGAATTTCAACAATTTTCATTAATTTTCACAGGGATAAAATTATCAAAATCCCTCTTATACTCTTTTTAGGTTTTTTTTTTTCTTAATAGATTTAAAAGATGTGCTCCAAAGTGACATGACAAAAACAAAAACAAAAACAGTTATTCCTCTGCATATCTGTTCTTAAAACTTCCTTTTAATTCTGCTGGTTATTTATGTTAGGTAGCAGAAAAGAGCACCCCAGCGCTAGAGTACAGTGAGGCACCAGTTATTCATTTACAGTTGTACCAAACAGTATTTTCACTTTTTCTTATTTGCTTCCTGAGATTGCCATACCATTGCCCAGGCAGGTTTTGGGTTTGCTTTCAATAATGTACAACTGAAATCAAATAGCTCTGATGAAATAATATTGAGCTGAGTAGCTCTTTTTCCTACTGTACCACTGTAAAGTTATAACCTAGATTCCCTGAAAGATTTTAACATGCTGGTTTCATTTCAGTCAGTTAATCTCATTTCAACAATATTTTTTAAGCATAATGTTTAGCTTGTGTTAAATGTTGCTCGTGTAGTCCCATCAGCTAACACACAGCATTTTGTCACACGCAAGTTCAGTTGTAAGAGCAGAATAATTGAGGTTTTAGTCAGAAGTGTTCTTCTGTGATTTATTGTGTTAAAAAAAGTTGTTGATTACATGCTCTCTTTATGTTCCATAGTATGTTTTAACACCTTTAAAGAAGGAAAGAACACTTTAACACTTTATCCTCTAGTGCTACTCAGAAGTCTCTTTTCTTGTACTGCATTCAGGGCTAAAGAAAATAAATTCATATGTTTGGTAATTAACCTCTTGGAAATGGCAAAGACAAAAGGACTGGCCATAAGAGTCATCACCTATAGCCTGGCAGAAACACCCATTTTAAACAACTTTTTTGTGAAATTACTGCATTCCATTAAATATACATTTATTTTTAAAAATTTGTTTGTGTCAAGTAGTTTCCTGAAGAAATGAGTTTCAAGGATTAATGATATACAAATAATGTCTATTTTTTCCATTCTTTAATGTGGTCTTTAAGTAGTTTTTACAAGGTTGTAAAGGAAGTGTATCCAGCAGTAAATGTTGGAATTTTCCTAGGGCCAAAATGAAAATTTAAAACGCAAAATACAATAAAAGATGGTCTTTTTTAAATCTACCTTTCAAACTAATTTCTTCAGCATATTACTTGATATGTGAATATAAATTGAAATAGCCAACCGTTCCACCACACAACTTCATACTTTTAGTCTTGCTATTCTCTTCCAGATCAAGAAGACTCATTAGACTAAAGAACTTAAATTAGTGCATGACTAAATCAGTTTTCAGAGTTCCTAACTTCCTCCTTTTTTTCATATTTCCCAATGGATATGTATCCTTTGTTAAAAATACGTGGTTATAAATGTATATAATATTCTGCCATAGCAAAATGAAGTTATTGACTCCCAAATAAGGTTTGAAATTGAATTCTAACAAGATATAATAAAGTAATCTCTGTTTAATAAAATTACCTCATGGGTTGGCATCCTTTTCTTCCAGGAAGAGGTAACTTCATTAATAATTTAATAATTAATTACTTAAGGCTGTATCTAATTCTGAGTAATTAAAAAGAGCCCCCACCTTATTTTTTGTCTTAAAATTTGTCTGATAGAATTATTTAATAATTTTTCCATCAACATTCTAGTCTTGGCATACTTAATGAATGTATTTTTACCATGTAGGTATATTAGTTGCATTATAATTTGGTTACAAGAAATTATCTCTGATTGTAGATGTCAAGACAAAACTGTTGTATGCTACATGGTGGAGAATGCTTATAACCACCATGTTAAAAAGTAATTGTTTACTGGACCTGGATATTCATGAGTAAATTATCAGGATAGTATTAATTCAGAATATGCAATGTAAATGGCACCTTTTGTACTGCTCTAAGCCTTATTATGAGCCTGATGTGTACCAAAGACTTACAAAGTCATTCATGTTTCAGTTTTATATGCACAAATAAGTCATGGTGCTCCTGAGTAAAAAGTTGCAGATATTTAGAAATATTTTCAGATATTTATTATGAAGCATGTTCTATGTATGTACTTCTACAAGCATGAATATCAAAGGGATTTTGTGGTACTCACACCCTTTCTATTAAAAACACGATGATTGTTTTTAATAAATAATGTTCATACTTTCAGGGCATGTAATTTTTTTTATTAGAAGTTTTATTTTGTTTAATGCTGACAATTTGTGGGTTATTATTTAATCTAAAAATAAAATCTTCTCTCTCAGACATCATCATATCTGAGTTTGTACCAAACCATGTAGGAAGGTAAACAGTAATAGAAGTACTATAGTAATTTCAATTTTGCTTAGCTATGTTGTATTCATTTCCCCAGTCAACCGCTTTCCATCTTTTCTAAGTGTTCCTTTTACTGAAAATCTCATTGGAGAAATGGTAAGAATATGTTTGCAGGTATTCCTCCAGAGCACTATACATTTTTTCATTTAGTGGAAAAATTTTTCCTACTTTCTTTTGTGCAAGGTCAACAAGCCTTTAGCTACTGTCTGTAAAAATAATTTTTCAATGTGACCTTAGTAGCGTTACACGCTTTGTTTAGCAACTTTATGAAGGATCATAGAACAAGATCAAAAGAAAAAAAAGTTTGTCAACACAGAGTACATGAAAACAAAAGCTTTAAACCTACACAGAACAGACGTTTTACTTTTCAAGTGCCAACACTATTAGAAGAAAAGAAAACTTTTTGTGATAAATAGTTTTATTTCTCTCCTTCTCACTCAAAAGCGCTTGGCTTTCTCAAAGCAAGAGTTAATATTAAAGTATATATTTGTGCTCCTTGAAAATTTTTTCTTCTTCAGGTAATCTTGCTGCCTTCTGCAGTATATTTGATTTGTAAAAAATACATTTCACATGAAAGTTAGAGCGAATGAAGGATATCAGCATTGCATCAAGTTGGCTTGACATAAGAAATGCAGAATTTGTGCCATTTCATTAGCAATTATGAGACTGAAGCAGGTATCATTAAGTTCTGCTGAGAGCTAAAAACCTGCCAGCTAAGAGGGAACACAGGTGTGTGTGATGCATTTTGCTCACATCTCAACTGAAGGGGTACAAATAATCTGGCATATTATCAGTGAGCAGTAAACATTGTAATGACCACATTCTTGTTGAGAAGAGCCAGAGATAAATGAGTCATCACAGTTGAAGCAAATGGATTAACTCAAACAACAGATACTGAAAGCATTATTTTCTCTTAAATATGCCAGAGGTAATGCTTTTGAGTATCAGGAGTCATTAAATCAAATTAAAATGAGTTATCTCATATGAACTGACCTCTAAATCATTACATCAGTTAAAAAAAAAAAAAAAAAGAGAAAATAAAAATCGTAAAATTAAAATCTTAGTGTTAGTTTAGCCTTTTGGCTAGGTAGCAATTCAACAAGCTTCAAAGGGCTGTCTTCAATATCTTTATCGTGTAATTGGAAGATGAGGACAGAATCTTTACTTTTTCCTTTCCTCCTACTGGTAACAAGGGAGCATAACTACAAGCCTAAATGTTGTACCAAGGAAACATTTATTCTTGCTTCAAATTTCCAACTGCAAGTTCTTCATTGCAGTTTTGAGCTCAGTTGTTTGCATCTTATAGGACTGTAAGATATATTAATAGTTATCTAGTGATTTTTTTTTTCTCAAGATGATAATACCAATAATAAAATATTAAAGAAAAAATGTCTATGTCAAGTCACAGCTGGATAAGGAACTTTTAAGCTCTAAGGCCTTTTTAACCTACACCATAAATGACATTTTAGAAGACCCATTTCAAGAGTAACTGTGGGATGCATAAGTTTTGAGCTTTGTCATGACCCAAATTGAGGAAAATCTTTATAGTAAAGTTGCATGTTTTTTAACATCTCCAAATTTCAAGGAGAAATAAATACCACATAAAACCAGCAAACCTGGGATTTGGAAATAAGACTGAGTGGCAGGGGACTGGATGCATAGCATTATTACTAAGAAAACACATTTGCTGTCTGACATGGAAAAACCTGCAGCTAAAACTTTTTATTCATTGAAAGCTGTGCCATATCCTAAATCAGAACTTAAGTTCTACCTTCATTCCAGTAACACTGATCTTTTTTAAGATCAAGACTCAAACACCTTTTTCAATCAAAATCAGTTTATTTAACATTCATATAAGGTTTTTATTTTTACTTGGTCCAGAAGAGTTAAAAATTCGATGCTTAACCTGTACTCGTTTGCTGCTTAAGAGAGTGCTAGTTGAAATGTATGCTAAAAAAGTTTTTAACCTTTGGACAGAATAAAGAATCATATTGTACATGGTATATTATTGTATGCAAAATTGACATGGGATTATTTTTTTCTTATCCATTAATTAAAGCAGTAGTAGCAATGTAATAGTCACTTACCAGTACATGCCATACAGTCTGAATGCAGCATCTGCATGAACTTGCTAGATTGTGTCATTTCCATCCATATAACCCTGAATCATCAAAATATATTTGAATAATTTAGGCCATTAGAATAAAACTTTATTTTCATTTAATCATTCAAGAGCAATTCCAACGTAACTGACATTTTATTAACCAAGAGCTGAAAAGTCTATTCTATTATGATTAATACTAGTAAGTACCATCATATTTTATGGAAATCCCTTTGCCAGGATCTTCTTCTGAGAAGCTTCAGAAAAGAAATGTAAATAATAACTATCTGATGGCTATGGAATGTGGTTTGGAGGTTGTTTACCAACAGGTGCATCTTTCATTGATCCATGTGGATTGTTTTTGCTTTATGGCCAGTCAGGGTCCAGCTCTGTCAGACTCTCTGGCTGTCATGAGTTTTTGTTGTGCATTCCTTTCTAGCTTTCTGATGGATCCTTGCTCTCTATTCTTTTTAGTATAGTTTTAGTATAGCATTTTAATATAATATAATATCATAATATAATAAATCAGCCTTCTGAAATATGGAGTCAAGATTCTCATCTCCTCCTCCTCAACTTGTTTAACTACTACCTGGAATGTCCATCATGAAAGGCATGAGGACTGGATTACTGGATTATAAAGGTAGTTTTTGTGTCTTTGCCTATTTGATTGAAAATGTTATTTTTCCTGTTGCATTCTGACATCATTGACATTGAACGGCAAAATAAATAAATCCTACCTTAACTTTTAATTTTTAACTGCTGGACAAGTGATGGACAGGTGATTCAATGAATTGTAACAGGCTAGACTATAATTCAGAATTATTTTAATAATCAGAGAAGATTTTTTTTTTTATTGTTTACAACTCTATAGCATGTTGTTTGTTCCAGGAAGGGTGATATCCCTTTGCTTTGTTAGTGAGTCTGGGAGGACACAATACTGATGAAAGTGCTCACTAGACCATATACATGATCCTTAATAAAATACAGCAGGATTGAACAATTTTGCAATAAAATACAGCAGGATAGAACAATTTTGCTTATTACATTGTATAAGAGATTTCTTTATAACTCTAGAAGCTCATATATTTCATTTTCCAGCTCCTCAAGTACAAATACACTTTCCTTCATTTCTCTCCTACTGTGACATCTGACAGACTCATGCTGTGACCCAACATCACTAATAACTTCTTCCCTCCAGGCATTTCTCCTAGGCTACTTCACTTCCATGATATGTTTCCATTGCTTCTTTCTGCTCTAACAAACTCCTGATAATCAACTTGTATTAAATTTTGGTTTCTGATAGCCAAATTATTTTTACCTTTTTATTCCTCTCTCTAAAACCTATTATTTTCCTCTTTTCTTTCCACTTAAAAAGTCCCACTCCTACTTTTCCCCCTCAAATATCTCAATTTCATCTCCTCCCTGTGGTTTTCCCCAAAGATTCAGACCTCTGCTTCTTTCCATGTGCACTTCTCATGACTTCTTTTTTTTTTTTTTAATTAAAGAATAGAGGCATTTTTTTCCTTTCAGTCCACAGACTTTTAATAATTTTAAGGAAAGGCCTAAGCTAGAAAGGCAGCGAACTGGTTGGTCCTGTCAAAAGAGAAGAAAATGGAACTCTTTACAAAAGAGTGTCAAAAATAAACCAAAAACCATGCAAAGGAAAATCCCCAAATATTTAAGGTACTGAAGCACTGAAGACTTGTCATAGTTTAGCATAGTTAAGTACCACACAGCCACTCACTCAGACCCCATCTGGAGAGAGAAATGGAAGGAAAAATGTGAGAAAACCCATGGGCTGAGATAAAGACAGTTTAATAGGGAAAGGAAAAGTTGTGCACACAAGCAAAGCGAAACGAGGAATTAATTCAATACCTCCCACAGGCAGGCAGGTGTTCAGCAATCCCCAGAAACACAGGGGATAACACCCATAACAGTTATTTGGAAAAACAAAGATGATTACTTTGAATATCACCCCTTTCCTTTTTATTCTTCCAGCTGTATATGCTGAAACTGATGTCATGTGGTCTGGAGTATCCCTTGGGTAAGTTGGGGTCAGCTGTGACTCCTCCCAAAGTCTTATGTACTCACAGCCTGCTCACTGGTAGGTGGGGTAGGAGGCAGAAAAGGCCTTAACTCATATACAAAGTTTCCCTGTTTTATCAATAGTTTTCAGAATAAATAAAAAATATAGCCCCATGCTATAAATTAGGTCTATTTCAGGCAAAGCAAGCACAAGAATATTTCAGGTCTCTTCATGGTCATAAATAATTACCAACTTAGAAGAGGAAAAATATCCAACTTTTTTCCCTGAAATTGGATCCATAGTCTAATGTAGGATAATTCTCACCAATTCAATACTTTCCCTTTTTTTGTTTTTACAAGAAAAAGAAACATTTTAAATTACACTAAAAAAATACATACTGAAAAATTCTAAGTAGCAAATATTTTTTTTCAATATCATCATTAAGAAACCAACAGACAAATAAAGCCCCAGAAGTGCTTTGGCTCATGCTGTAAACGAGATTAAAACCAAGAAATTATAATTTTATCTTTTAGATGTCCTGAAAATGAGTCAGTTGTTGTAAGCAAGTTTTTCAGGCACTGCAGATGTTGTTTAGGCATTGTCCTGGGTAAGGTGAAGAAATGGGTCGGAGTTGCTGTCACTGTTTAATTCCATACCAGCCATATCATTGCTGGGGGTGTGGTTCTGGTGGGAGTTTGCTGGTGTTGGGAAAAGGGAGATGCCAGAGCTGAAAGGAGGATGCACACAGTTTTTGCCTGATTCAGGGGGAGACGATCTGGGACCATGCCGCTGCTGCCACACCCCAGAGCAGCACTGGGGCCTGAGCCCAGCTGGACAGCACTTCACCAGAATGACTCATTATTCAGACAAACTGGCTTCCAGGTTTTGGGTCATTCCTGCTTCCTGTTGTATTTGGACAGGCAGGGGGGGAATTAAGTCGCTGAAGCTTCTCTTTTGCCATATTGCCTTTGTTGGAAACTAGGCAGCTGAGTGCTGCCTGGGGGAACATTCAGTGGCGAATACCCTTTTGTGGGTAGAACATCCTTTCTTTCTTCTGTACAATAAATTGTTACTCCAATTTATAATTTCTCCTAGTGTCCCTCGATTACTGGAGGAGGTCAGGGAAAGGGAACATCTTGAGTGGGCTTAATTTTCCAGACAGGTTTTAACACACCACAGGCATCTACTATTTTCTGTTTTCTGTCATTGGACTTGCATCATCTTTTTCTTTTTAGGAGAGCAATGGACTTACAAAAACATAACTTTAATTATAAAGCCTGGATCACAAGTGAGACAATAGTGCACCTGATAGCTACAGTGAGGCCAAAGGAAACAAGATATTAATACAATATATTTGTTTGTTTTTCCTATGCAAGCTATTGAAAAGATGAGCAACAAAAGAAGCTACAGGATGATTATACTCATTGAGACTTCTGTGTGTATGTCCACATTGTGTATTCTACATCCAAAAATTCCTTTGAAACACCTCAACCAAAAAAAAAAAAAAAAAAAAAAAGAACAGGCACCTGAATAGGAAGAAGTATGCTGCCTTAAGTATGCTGCATCATTCATTGAAAATTTATTTAATTGCATCTTATATTTACTGCCAATGCAACACTGCTAATCTGTATTCAGGGCTGCCTTTCATAGTGTGTTGAATAGAAAAATCTAACCAGAGATGGAACAGTAAGCAGGTGAAAAATGCTTTATAGATACAATTATTTTCGTCCTCCCCTTCATAATTATCATGTTTCAATAACATTTTAACAACAGCTGAAAAGAAATTCCTGAAGAATAAAAATTATTACTACTTTATAACACCATGCATTTGCATAGTACTTACACAGCATTGAAATGTCAAGAAACTCAAAACCAGCTAATCAAGTATTAGGGTGTCATTCATAGGTACAGGTCTGCTGACATTTAGCAGGGTAAGCATGGGAAAAAAATATGTGGGATTTGGTACCACATTAGGACATAGAATTGCTGAAGTTCAATGTGTGAGAACATCAGCTGAGGTAGAGAAACTACTAAACCTCACATGCTTTAATTTACACTTCCAGGTTCATAAATATTTTATTTTAATTTCATGAAATTGGCCGTGATTCTGAAAAACCCTAAATTTGGCAAAGACACATATGTCACCTTATATATTTTTGCCTAGCAAAAATATATGATGTTTCACTGCACTTCTTGCCTCTGTACTTGGCACTTTCAAAAAGATCTGCATTCTCCTTCACATTTAAGACAAATAGGAAATTCTCACAAGCAAGGATTTCTGAGAAAGTTCTCTCCTTTCTCTCTCTTTTTTTGGAAAAGCAGAGTTTCTATTCATAGTGGTTGTAAAGAATCCCTGTAAAGGCATGAAATGAGATGTTATTGCTGCAGCTGCTGTCAAAATTTGAAAGCCCTGGAATCACTACATAATTTTACTGTTTATAGGAATTGTGATTTGGCTTACATCTAAGAGATGAAAATATACAATGAACTTCACAGAACCTCAGGACTTCTTGGTTACTCTGGACTCAACCCCTCTCTGATTTCATGGGGAGGCATGCTTCTTCCTCATGATAAGGAGGGAGCCATGCAGAAGAAGTCTTCCCACCTAGGAAGACTGACTTCTGTCCCCATAGAACAGAAAGCTAAAATATCAGGCTGAATTGACTGTGCATCTGAGCAGGTTTCTATGGGAACTGAAGAACCACAGTAGACAAAAAACAAAGAAAACAGCATCTGTCAGAGTGAGATGAGTTAATGAGGCAACTGCTGTGACCATGTAGAGATTTAGCCCAGGGACAAAGAGTCCAAGAAGGATCAGGGAGGGGAGAAATTCTTAGGAGACATCCATGTTCAAATAATCATTGCCAAGAAGTCATAAAATATGCTAGGACACGAAAAGAAATTACTGCAATTGCTAAAATTGTGGAAAGCAGAGGCTGAACAGAGAAGCTATTTACTTAAAGAAAGATTAATTGCAAGTTAGAATGCACAGTCTGTGTACAATTCAGGTTAGGGGAGAGGATAATGGTGAGGATAGGAGGGGAAGCTGAATTAAAATAGAGTAAATATAACCAATTCAGAAGGATTGTGTAGTGAACTAATGCATAATATGAAGAATTAATTACTCAAAAGACATGAATTGCATAGAAGAATTAGAGTATTTCATTAGCTATTGTATGTATTATTTTTATTAAGACTGTTTTGACAGTCATAGACTGGATCACTGAAGAAAAAATATCTAAGGACTAAAAATTTATATACCAATATTTCAAATTAGTGAAAAAGCATTCAGATACAACATTTTTTCCCCAAAAAACATGGAACAAAATCAACAAAACCTTTATTTTTTAAATTTCATATATCTGGAAAAATTATTATCTCCTTCTAAATATCAGCATTTTCAAATATTATCTTGCATTTTTCTAGCTCATATTTGTCTCCTAGAGTAATTCCTTTTGATATTCTCAGCCTCAGCTTTTGTTAACAGACAGAATAAATTCTCTACAATGAAACTGGACTTTATAGAAAACCAAAAAAGGGAATTTATTTTACCAGTGACACCTGTTAACAGCAAAGGAAGCAATCGACAAAAGTCACCACAAGATTTCAAAAGAAAGAAATATGTCACATCACATCCCTAGAGAGGAAAAAGCTAAGAAAATTGGGTCTTTCCAGCATGGAAATTAGAAGTCTTCAGGGTGACCTAATTTTGGCCTTCCAGTAACTGAACGGAGCTGACAAGGAAGATGGAGAGGGACTTTTTGCTAGAGCAAGTAGCTATAGGATAAGGGAAATGGTTTCAAACAGAAAGAGGGCAGGTTTAGGTTCGATATTTCTATCTATTTTTCAAAAAATCTAATTCTTTACTGTGAAGGTGGTAAGAAACTGGTACTGGTTTCCCAGGGAAGCTGTGAATGACCCATTCCTAAATATGCTCAAGACCAGGTTGTCTGTAGCTCTGAGCAACCTGAACTAGTGAAAACTGCCCCTATCTGTGGCAGGGAGAGTGGGACTAGATTATTTTAACACCCCTACTAACCCAAACTTTTCTAGGATTATGTAATTTTTAAGGTCCCTTTCAGCCCAAACTATTCTGTGACTATATTGTTCCATAAAGGTTTAGCATTCTAGACTAACCTGTGTGAAGAAGTACGGTTTCTGTTTGAATGTTTTCTCTTTCATTAGCCTTTCCTCATCAAAATGCATCAATGTCTTTTCCTTTTAACACCAATACATCTTTGCAGACATAATAACAGTTTTTAATATACAAGAATGATACACTACATCACTGGATATTTAAACTGGAAAAGACTTTTCCATTTCCTCTCTTCTCTCAAGACTTTAAGCAGATTAGTGAAATAAAAACTTGACACTAAGCCTTTACTACACAAAGCTCACAAATATCTGATACTCGTGGTGTTTTCCCCACATGATAGAGCTATTTTTGTTGTCTTCTTTTTTGCTTTGTTACTACTTTAACTTCAATGCACCTGCCACTTTTCTTGAACTAGAAGAGAGGGAAGATTCTTTCTGAGATGGTAGTCAAGAGTTCTGATACAGCTTTTAAATGAAGGAAAGTGTTGTTGAAAGAGCACAATATGACCAGTAGCCATTACACGACAAAGTTATTCCGTCAATTGATGATGATGGGCTTTATCCATTGGTCTAAGGTTAATTACACTGCCTTTGATAAAATATAAAAAAAAAATTCTAAAGGACATGTTGCTCGCAAACAACTCAAAATCTATTTCTTTTTGCTGAAATGTCAATAACCTTTCAGGACTTGCATTATTTTTACAGAAGCAGAGATGGCATCATTTTTGAAGGAATCACTGCTTGATATGTCAATCAAAGCATCCTCTGTTGTGTATTAAAAACCAAAAAGTCAAGAAATTATTAGGTAGTTGTGGTTTTGCATTCTAATTCAGTCAAACTTGTTATGAAATTGAAGGGGAAAACATTGAAGGTTTCCATAAAGTTTTTTCTGTATGTTCCAGGATGTCTCTTAAAATAACAGTTCTAAATCTGAAAAAAGTGACATTTCTAGCATGGGAAACTGAAAAACAATCTGGCAGAGACTGACTTTTGAAAAATGAAAGAATTGCAACTGTGCTAGTGAAATAAAAATATAATATTAGTATTAAAACTTGGGTCTAACCATTTCTTTGCAATAAAATATAGGTCATTTTGCAAAAGAACTTGTACAGTGGAATAAACCCCCATACGTTGGAGAAAAGCAGATGGATTGCAAGTTTAGTAATGGGATTTGGAGTGCATGGGTTATGAGGTCATGAGTTCAAATTGAGTCTAGTTTAGAATTGGCCAAGTACCGACCTTTTATAACTTGTGTGCAAAAAGATATAACAATGTCATATCACTTTCTACTGGATATTATAATTTTTAAAACTACACACACACGCACACAAAATTAACCCCAAACTAACCAAAACCACAAAGCCCAAACCTGATATACTGTAGACATCTCAATCTAAGACATACACAATATACAAAAAAAAGCAGTCTTCTTGAACACTCCATGGTCTAGCTATACTGTAATTCTCATTTTGTTTTGAAAAGATCAACTTTTGAAAAACAAATAATATAGAGGTTATTGTTTTATAGTGTTGCATCAATGCTTAGTGCCAATTCTTCAACATCTGGTCACCAGCATTCCTATGATGTTAAATTCAACACATTAGTCACTATTGGATTTAAGATCATAGTTGTTGAAACAAGATAAGCAAGGCAGGAATATGCAGATGGCTGCAGGGGGTTAAAAAAAAAGCCATCCAAATTTTGTCCAGGTACTGATCAAAACACGTCGAATAACAGATTATAATTCCTGTTTTTGAAAAGTAAGATGATTTTTAACATAGAAAGGGAAGAGTGAAATCCAAGTATTACACTGTATTAAAATTCACTGGAATTGAGCTGTGAAATGATTAATTTTTTGGAGTTGCCTGTCTTTATCCATTGGTTATGATAGGGACCAAAGATAACATCATCTTTGTTTTAGGCCCTTAGAAGTTTTCCTGGAAAAAGTGAATAGGTCTTATGTATAATTTTAAAGTCTAGACCTCAAGTACATGCAATCAGCAGCATTATTCTCAATAATAACTATGTTTTTTATTATTAAAATTAGGTACTGTATAGATTGCTTTTTCAAAGAGCTTTTAACTTTTAACATTAAGTCTGCTAGGTAAACAGCAGACACAGTCACTGCAAAATTACAGAGGTTTGAATGTTTTCTGAGATTCTGGTTAACTTGCGCTTTTGTATGTGAAGCCCTTACATGCTCAGAAGGAAAATGCACCTTAAATTATCAATGCAATTTTCACTCAATCTGTCAGTTGTGGATCTTTTTTTCTTTAATAAGTTGCCTAAAGTATCTTGCAGACTGTGTTATTCCTCTTTGATGTTACTTCAAGTGAGGAAGATTAAAGTCTAGCTTGAATTTATCACCAATGACATTTCTGTGACTTTGGTCCCTCAATCCTTTTTGATGGGAAAATGTCAGAACAAAGTCATCACAAATTATGTAATGTCACTCCACCTAAGCCACAGTGCCAAATAAGCTGATGAAGCACACTGTTGTGGAGTCTATACCCTTCCATACCGCACATTTATAGCTACACATGTTTGATTTATAATTCTCCTGCGGTGATGAAATTCAGAAGCACCAAACAATTTTGGACTGATCATTCTATATCCTGAGTGATATCTTGATCCTTTGATATACTGGACAACCTCAGTTTCTGAAGTGTAATTCCCTTCTTTGGCCTTTCAAGATTAATTAAGTTGTAGAAACAGGGAGGAATCAAGCAGGGATTAAGGAATAAGTATTCTCTGTTTGCAAATTTTATGGGGATGCAGTTAAAATTTTAGCTGTCACTTACGATAGTCAACAGAGTTTATCATCCAAACATTGAAAAAGGCAAACAAATTTCTACATTCAGTTCCTAAACCATCAACAGGGAGACAGATGTAGATAGATGGCTGTTATGAGAGAGGTGCAATAATCCTTTTCCACAAACAGCATTTCACATTTAATCTAATTCCATAGCCTGACTCTCTGCTCAACTCCTCATTGAAGATGCCCATGTTTTCTCTGAGTGATACAGGATGGTTTGGTGACTCTTATGCCTAAATGGCTTATAGAAAATGTATACTTTTTTACTGTATTTCTAAACATTAGTGGAAGTAGTTCTCTGAGAGTAGCAGCATTGCAGTAGTGTTCTAGAGATGCGATGTGGCAGAATGCCACAATACACCACTGGAAGAAGGCTCTGGGTCACAAGTCAGCTTGTGGTGGATCAGAAAAATAAAACCAGAAGTAAAGATGCTTATGTGCATGGGCATAAAGAGAGAGATTATTAGAGACTATTGGACACTAAAAACAAATGGCAACATGGAAGTTCCACTGGCATTCTGATTGCCTTGGAATGACTTATGACAGATTTATATAAACTGGTCATACATAGATCCTGATTCGTTACGCTATCATAAAGGAAGAGTATTGGGTCCTTTTCCAGCAAAAACATGGAAGCAGAAACAGAAGGAGGATGGTAAAAGAGAATTTAACAGAGAAAATTTTGTGAGTCATTATTCATTTCCTCTTTTTCATAAAGCAAACTACCTATCAGAGCTGCCAATATAAAGAAAAACCTTCTGGGGACAGGGAGAACTTCTATTTCAAAATGAGCAATCAAATTATCAGAGTCTCTCCACTGTAAAGCTTTAGTGGATGACTAACTGCAGCCTTCTGCTCATTACTTCTCTCAAAAGATGAATTGAGGCCCTTTGTATTTTCTGGTAACTGAAGTTTCCGTTTTGCCTTTTCTATTTTTAAAAAGTAGTTACAGATGAAGAGAAAATGTGCTGTAGTAATAGAACCACATCAGGAAATATCCTCCTCAGCTGCTGTTCAGAAACATTTGAAATGCCTTCTAATAGAATGCTGCTTGTCCCATAACATTTGTAAGTGACTGTGCTTCAAATGCAAATTTCTTCATTACATTGAATTGCATTAAATTTTGTAAGTGCTCTCTGCACATATCCCCTCAAAACAATTTGCTGAGAAAATAAGATTATGTGGTATGATGATATCCATCCATTAGATAATACCTGAAAATAGCTTTATAAACATATTTCATTTTAGTTGCTGCTTAATGATTTAGTTTTAGTGGGTAGCTTATGGATTCAGCCATTTCAGTGCAATGAACTAGAATCATCTTCAGAGCTAGAAACTTTATTAGTTTGATTATTATGCCAAATATGATGAGAACATGTAGATTTATAAAACCAGAAAAAAAGTTACAGTCCATTGACTATGCCCTTTTTCAGCCTTAAAGGCATTAATCAGGACATCTCAGCACTGTTAGCAGTGCTCTTCCCGCAGAGTACCTTACTATTATTTTTGGTAACATATAATACTATGCAGATACTTTCTGAAAATATTCAAGTTCTAACTTTGGGATGAGACAACAAAATTTAGACTGAAAACACTCATGCTCGTTAAAGATTCCTTTACAACTACTAAAAAAAAAGAGGTGTTAGAATGGTTTATAAAAAGCCCAACACCCCTAATTACATTGTAGTTGTCTAAATTCACTAGAAATGCAAACAGATAAAGTTGCCTTCATGGATTGCTTAGAACTACTCTGCAGTTCTGCTCATGCCAGCAACTAAACTGCACCTCAGACAGAATTTTACATAAGTCTACTGGTGAGAAATGCATTAATTCAATTTAATTCTAGGCTGCATTTTTTTTCTTAGACAAGCCTCAATATATATTTCAGCGTATATACATATATATATTGAACTCATTGCCTTTGAGTTCAAACCTATTTCCCTATTTCAACTAGTCAACCATTATACATATACAAGAAAAGATAGATAACCATTGCATACTTGGACTGCTTGGCAGACATCGTAGTAATCCAATAATATGAAAGATGATATGGGATTAAAATCATAGTTTGACCAGAAATAGTACAATGGCAGACTATTTTCCTGTGTTTGCCTAAATCATGTCTTTAATTTATTTACAAATACCTATACAAGAACTTACCAACCACACTCTTTGTCTGTTGCAAAAGGGTTTTAAGAGTCCTCAGTATTTGTCCTCAAAAGCATAATTTTGTTCAATTAAAAATAAACTACAAAAAGTAATCACTCAAACCACCAGCATATTAATATTGCTACGAAAACAATGACAATATTCCCTGTTCATTTATCTTCTAATTGTGCAAGCTTTGGGAAACTGGAGTATTTTTGCAATGACAACAGTGGTATTTCTAGAAGACTTTGAGTACCCATCTGTGTGATAATGGGCAAACATGCCATTCCTTTCAGAGCTGCAATACAACAGGCCTTTCTTAATTCCACGCTCACTGTCTTCCGGAATGTGCTTTCCTCACCCTCCTCCTGTGCCCTAATTCCTAGTTCTCCTTGTTCAGTGGCCAAGTCCCTGAAAGCACTGTGAAACAGGCAATAGAACTGAAGTTGAGCCAGAAACTGAAAGAAACAGTACTATTACACATTAGCTGCTAACACTGGTTTCCATATGGACTTGCTTACTCCTGGACACCTGACTCGTTTCCATGCAGTGCAGCAACTTCTGTGAACTTGCTAATGCAATTTTTGCTCATGCAGTCTTCTGGAACTGACTCATTTTCCCATGTGTCCGCAATAAAAACATTTTAGATCACTTTTCTTAGGAAAAAAGACCCCATGATTTTAATAAAAATAATGTTTCATATACCAACTGACTCAGTATATACTGTAGAATAGATGAGTTCTTTCACATGAAAATTTTTTATCTAGTTACCTTGAGACATAATGCCTTAAAATAATTGAATAAAACCCTGGTTGCTGGGGAGCAATCACTCTGCTTCAGAGTGAGTGGCAATTTTTCAAATATCAAGAGAAAAGCTGCAACAGATAGCATATGACAAACAGGTAGAAGTAAGAAATTGTTAAGAGGAGAAATCTCCTGGATGAGGGTTTATATTTTTGTGATAGATAGATGACAGGTAATGCCTTTTTTGAGGCACTAAAATATTGTCATCATGAATGCAGGCTAAAGTATTGCTCCTTGATGGCATAGAAGTAAAGAATTACAAAGTGGATGCTGTCAAAACCTGCAATTACTCCATGCCTTTAAGTATTCAGAAGTACTGTGCTATTTACAGGACAGTGGTGAATATTTAATTGTTTAATTAAAAAAAAAAAATCAAATATATCTCTTTTCAACTCAGAGTTTAGTAGTTCAACATGTCCCAAAGAAATCTTTATAGTATTTTTAAGTAAAAAAATACTGTAAAGATTTCTTTATAGTATTTTTAAGTAAAATACTTATAGTATTTTTAAGTAAAAATAGACTATGTACACATACCCAGTATACAGGGATATCTATGCTGAACATTTACCCTATACCACTAGCAGGGATATCTTGTTGAATATTTGAGTGTTTCTTGGTGTATACACCTAGATATTCCAAAAACCATCTTGGTTTACCCTCAGGGTCAGGAAATGATTCTGACAGAAAAGAGATCAAAGACGTGGTTGCAGTGACAGGGAGGTTGCACATGTTTCACACCAATAAACAATATACATAAATCCCCTTTTTCGTTTTTTTTTTTTTTTCTTTAGGTTACTCCTTGTTTGTATAAGCCATAGTACATATCTTATGATGTAGGATATAAAAGCAGTTTTTAAAGAGAACTCTTGCTGCAGAAAATTACAGATATCATGTTATTTACAGTTCCGTTATTTTTTCCCCCATCCAGATATTACCACCACACATAGAAATCTTACCTGAGAAGAAAATTTTATTGGAAAAGAATCCATAAGCATTTAGTTTTGTTTTTACAACTTGCTAATTTTCATAACATTTTAGAGGGACCAGACAAGGAACTGTTAGGAACAGATATTTTACTTTCCACACCATTTTTGCCAATGCGCTTTTTGGTAATTGTAATTATGGAACCTGGGTTTAGAGAAAAAGCTGGAAAAACCAGAGAACACTTTACTAGAAACTAACTTTGAGAAAAGGCAGTTTCACCTGTGGAGGCAACACAAAAACTGAGCACTGAATGATGTAAAGATATGTAAATATTTAGTTCCCTGAAAACTGTTAAGTATTTTCTCTGAATATTTTGGTGTTTCTTTTTGTCTGCCCTCTAAAAAGTGGCCTGTAATTCTTCTTGAATACAATAATTTTGCACAAAAGCCTGTCAATATTTCAAAACACATTCTTTATCCTTCTCGCAGTATTCTTGGGGAGCCTGTGAACAACATCAATAGCTTCCTGTACCATCACAAAGATCCAGAGTTTAGCACTTACAGGAATTGTGGGTTTGGTTATTGGCAGTGAATGGAAAATTACACTTCAGACACACAAGTACAAAGGAGTTTGCATGGGATATTACTGCTTGAAATGGTGGCAAGTGTAGCAGTCAATATCCATTCCAACAACATTTCAGTCACGACACATTTCTGTAGCTGAAGAGATTCTAGAAAATATGCTCCCTGGCTGTCCTGTTTAAAAAACTGATGTGAATAATATGTCTAATTCAAAGAGCATTGCAAACTGTATGATTGAATATTCATTACTGTGTGTGGAATGAATATTGCCAAATATGGATTTTGAAATGCTGGCAATATATTACTTAAATTATCAGTGTCATTTCACATTCACAAATAATCTATGAAGATAATGTCACAGAAGTCTCACAAAAAGATAAATCTTACTGTCAGGTTTTAGTATCCTTTCAAAAAAAAACCCAAAAAAAAAAAAAACCAAAAAAAAAAACCAAAAAAAAAAACCAAAAAAAAAAACCAAAAAAAAAAACCAAAAAAAAAAACCAAAAAAAAAAACCAAAAAAAAAAACCAAAAAAAAAAACCAAAAAAAAAAACCAAAAAAAAAACCAAAAAAAAAAGGCAGTTTTTCTGTATCCCAAGCTTTGCCTCACTTATTGTCTTTTCCTCACACATACATATTTTTATTCAGACAAACATAGTTATGCACAAGAAAAGTGGCAAGTCAAGGAGTAAATATATTATATTACATTCTCATTTTATTAAAAAAGAACATTAACATTGCTTAAGAAATTAGGTACCTTTTTCCCCCATTATATGCAAATATATGTATAGATTAGACAAACCCCTAAAAGTTAGAATTTTTTATGTCAAAGATATGTGAATTGAGAAATAACAACTGAAAGTTCCAAAGCAGTTGGTTCACCCTCTTTCACTCTGTCATTCTCTGGGATGTAATTGCAAAAACGTGATTCATTTGGAGATTGTGATATATGGCTTAACTATCTTTCAAAAGTTAATAAGCAGCTAAACAGTTTCAGAAAATGATAGAAAACTAGAATTTCCTCTGACTTTTCCTCTAAGTTATACAAACATTTCAAAGAAAGATGTTCCTGATATGCTTCATAAAATAAAGTTTTAGCATAGGCTTTTAAGATCTTTATCTACAAAATATTTAATTGCCACCTTATTTTCGTGACTAAACATGGACATTGGGGTATACACATTCATGCACCCATACACACCTGGGAAGAATTTAGTAAAATAGTTAAAGATTCAACTACGTAATTTGTCCTGAAAGACCTTCTATTTACTTATATGTCTAAAACAAATCTTGCCAAAACCTGCCATCTAGAGGAAAACATTCACACTCCTGGCCCATTCAGACCAAATCTTTAAGGCTACAAAAATTCTGCATAACTACTGTAGCTCCTTTGTACTCCATGAAGTTAAGTGCATTGCATTTTATCTTTGAGTTACAAGTCCCTGATTCTACTTTTCCTGTTTCAGGTCAATAAACCTTGCTGTCCTGTGCAACACCTTAGCAGTGAGTGACTAAGGAAACTAGCAGTGCAACATCTCAAGGGAATAAAGTCTGGAAGTCAGATGGGCACTGTAGTGAAAATCAGTATTGAAACAGAGAAAACAATTATAGCTCTATAAGAGGGAAGGAGGTGTTTCAAGATGGGTGAGGGATTTCCAACTAACAAAACATATTCAGAAGTAAATAGAGAAAAAACATGTTGCGCATTAGAAGTATAAAATTAATTACTTCATTCACAAGTCCAAAATGAAGTTAAGAATCTGCAAGTTGCTCCCCTTGTGCGCTGTACCATTTGGTCCAATGACATAACTCTATATATATATATATGAGATTTGAAGGGAGAGAGATAAAATAATACTAAGTAAAGCAAGGCATTTCACAAATGGATGTGCTGCTCTCTGATTGCTTCAGTTATTTCTTCAAAGAAAGCCACCATCTCTGGAAGGAGAACTGAAATTCCTAGTAGAAGGGAGAATATTTTAGGGAGGTAGCTCTACATGCAGCAACTTCTCCAGCATATTTCTGGCAAAAGAAGAGAGTAGCTGCCCTGGTGGAAGTAGGTCATAAACTGTCTCTTGTTTCCATGAGAAGCAAGGTCTGAATATATTTGCATACTCTTTAGCTGATGGTCTCTCAAAGCATCAATTAACTGTCAATTAGCTAAAGAACAAGTGTTCTAAATAATTCAGAATGCAGCTGTTTGCCTATAAATTAGCAGTTTATGCAATGAAAAATTACTCAAAAATTTTAAATCGTGGCAGTATGTCACATTGTTACATAATGCCTCTCATTAACTCCCAAGAATATGAATACAATGTGTTTGGCATATGTATCACCTTCTAATAGCTATCAGAAATGAAAGTCCTCTGGATACAGAAATAAATCCCTGCAAAATACAGAAACAGCAGGATATTTCTTATTTTGGTTCTTTTAAGCTCAGAATGCTCTCAAATAAATTCCTTATTACTAAACCTGGAATGCATTAACTCATAATTAGCTGTAAGATATAATACTAAGCTATAATACCTTGGGAAAGTAAAGAGACCTGGAAATGGACACCTACGTTTTTCAGACTCTATTCTCAGAATACTTCAAAAAAACCTTTGCATTAAAGGTTGTATTTGTAGTAAGGATACAACTGATAGTGTTGGCTTTGTTTACAGATACATAGTTTACAGAAAACTGTGTATCTGTAGACTGTTTTAAAATAACATGCCATTTTTCCATGTTTTTTCATGTATTAATGATATTTACTATATCTGTGACATAGCTGTGGACCAAAACTCAAAGTCCGAATATCAGACAGACAAAGTTTTTTGATTCCAAATATCTGTGAGAATACATATCAACTGCAAATAATAAGATTAAGTTGAGACATTTAGTTTTGGTGTGTTTTGGTTCAAAATGCACTAAATTTAAGGTATTCGAACTAGATATTAGAGAGCAGTCAGCAGAAATGGGTGAGGGTGTAGGGGCTGTAGAAGAGACCACAGCACTCTGTAACCTCATTGTTTCCACTCTTACTGCCTGCAGAAAGACTCCAGTTTTAACAGCTGGTGCAACAGTGGATATCAAATCCACCTTTTCCTTCACTGGCTCTGGTCTGCCAGCATATTCTGCTTGCTGCCATGATCTGATTCAATACTGTGTTCTTAATTCAATGTGCACCATTTATCTTGGGTTTCCATGTATTAATGAGGCAGGTACTCCACAATTACACCTCAGATGACTCCCTTCTGCCTGTGGATAACCAGCTTCTCCACTTTTCCTGTAAGAAAATGTTAAGGCAAATTCAACAACAATTAACAGATGCTCTAAATTCCATTCAGTTACGAGCCACAGCAGTACTGCTGTACTGCCTATCACATATTTATTTTGCTTCTCTGTTTTTTCATTACTCCAATAATTTTCCAATAACAATGTGTTTTCGTTCATTGTTCTTTACACTGCAAATCTCCCTGGATGTTCCCTTTTTTTTCCATTAATTAATTTTTTGTTTCTTATTACTTTCTTGTTTCTGATTTCAGCTTCCTCCTCTCTGTCTTCTCACATGTTCTCTTGCAATGTGACCCTGTGTTGTTTTATGTGCCTCCAACGTGACCTTTTAACTGCTATCTGCCATCTGAATTTTCCTGTCTGTATTACCTTTTTTTCATTGGAGAAATGCTGTTGTTTTTCTCTATATATGATCTTCATTTACTTTTCACAGAAAAGAAATACCAGAACTTAGAATATCTCTAAGTGTTAGTAAAATTGTCTTATGTCATTATTAGATGTATTAACTGCCTTGCATGAGAAATTTACTATGGCCATTAATGATTACATGATCAATATATTTTGTCTTTTCAGCTTTTCTCGTCCTTGCTATGCAATACTTGTTGCAAGGGCAAAGGATCTTCATTTGCCTACTTAATCCATATAATGCAAGGCTAACATTTTGTCAGCATTCAGGTATGCATCTCTAGTGTGGTTATTGTTAACTTAAAAAAGAAAAGTTTTCCTAAATGGTGGCTCACATGGGGGCCAGAAAAATGTCTCATACAGCCAAAACATCCTGTTATTGTAGAGACAATGAGCTCAGATCATTGCACCGCATAATGATGAAATACTGCCTGAATATCTACAATTCCCAGTACTGGATAAAGCATGAACATGAATCTTCCCCTTCCTGCAGCAGAAGAAAATCCCTCATTGCTCAGTTTCCAGGAAGAAGGAACATATTCAGCAGAATCTTTCTGACAAATCCTAGTTCCTGGTCCTTCATCTCTCTGTCTCTGGAGTGTTTCCATCGTTGCACTCATGTCCTTAAATCCTCCTCTTCTCCAGCTGATCAGATGGGTGTCCCCAAATCTCTTTTCTTTTTATTGCAGCCACCTGTCATCTTACACCTGTTTTCAACACTTCTCAACCATTCTAGTCCCCTCCTTCATCTAATTCTCTTTTCTCCATAGAAGCTTTTGTGTAAAATGTTTTAAAAATTATTTAATGCAGACTATTAAAAGAAATTTACACAGTCAAGACCACATGCCAATGTAAAATGTCTGAATGTTGTCAGCTTGCCTCACATTGGTAATTGCATCACCTTACTCCTGAGACAACAACATGGCAGACTTAGCTTATGGACACAAAGAAATAGAGTGCTCTCTTTCTCCCAGAATATATCTGAGAAATATTAAAATCTGTGTTTTGAAATTTGCAGCACATCCTTATCCAAATATGTTGATTTGGAACTGCATGTTAATAGCACTTGCTTTGGTGGCAAGTTTTCAGTATCGTACATCACAAATTACTTATTAGCAGAAAGAAAAAAAAAGTGCATCACTGCTTCTTCATTTTATCAGAGAATATGGTATGAAAGCACTCTGTCTTCCATGATTTTTTTTCCCCTTCTTTATAAAAAATGCAAGTTTTTGCAGAGACTATATGCCAGCAAAAATAGTATATCCTACCAACCCTAAACATCCAAGAAGGGATGTTCTGGCACCACCCACCTTTTTCTGGTATATCTGGAACCAAGCTAGAAAAGGGCTGAGGAATTGGCTGTACACCTGCTCTGAGACCAGGTTTGAACCTGCACACTTCTTCAGAGAGGTCCCAGCTAACAGGAAGCTGGCAAACATTGTTTCTATTTTGATGAAGAGCAAGGAGGAGCCTGGAAACTACAGGCCTGTTTGTCTCACTTCAGTGCCTGGTAAAGTTATGGAGGAGATTGTTCTGTGAGATATTGAAAACACAGAAAAGACAATGCAGTCATTGGTCACAGCCATCATGGCTTCATGAGGGGAAAGTCCTGCTTATCCATCCTGATTTCTTTTTATGACAAGGTAACCCACCTAGCTGACCAAGGAATGCTAGCTGAAGTAATCTTGGATTTCAGTAAAACTTTCAATACCATTTCTCACAGTATTCTTCCAGACACAGAGCCCAGCACAGCTGGATAAACTCATCGTGTGATGGGTGAGCAGCTGGCTCATGGGTTGGACGCAATGGATTGTATTTCTCACAGTATTCTTCCAGACACAGAGCCCAGCACAGCTGGATAAACTCATCGTGTGATGGGTGAGCAGCTGGCTCATGGGTTGGACACAATGGGTTGTAGTGAATGGGGTGACATCAGACTGGTGACTTGTCACAAGTGGGGTTCTGCAGGCCTCCATCTTTAGGCCTGTGCCCTTCAACATCTTCAAAAATATATTGGACACAGGACTGAAAGGGATACTAATCAAGTTGGCAGACAATACAAAACTGGGAGGAAACATTGACTCCCTTGAAAGCAGTGAGGCCCTGCTGAGAGACCTTGACAAATCAGAGGGCTGGACAGTCACCAACTGTATAAAGTTCAGCAAGGGAAAGTGACAGAATCTGCACCTGGAATGGGGCAACCCTGGAGACTGGGGAATGAGAAGCTGGAAAGCAACACTGCTGAAAGGGACTTGGGAGTCCTGGTTGATGGCAAGTTGGACAAGCCAAGAGAGTCAACAGTGTCCTGGGGGGCATCAGGCACAGCATTGCCAGCTGGGCAAGCCAGGGGACTGTCCCGCTCTGCTCTGCACTGGTCAAGCCTCACCTCCAGTGCTGGGGGCAGTTTTGGGTTCTGCATTGTAAGAAAGACATTAAGCTCTTAGAAAGCATTCAAAGGAAGGCAATGAATATGGTGAAGGGCCCAGAGGGGAAGCCTGATGAGATGAAGCTTAGATCACTTGGTCTGTTCAGCCTGGACAAGAGGAGACGGAGGGGAGACTTCATTGCAGCTACAACTTCCTTGTGAGGAGAAGAGGAGGGGCAGACAGTGATCTCTTCACTTTGTGACCAGCGACAGGACTCAAGGTAATGGCCTGAGGTTGTGTCAGGGGGGATTCAGGCTGGATATTAGAAGAGGATTCTTCAGCCACAGAGTGTTTGGGCACTGGAACAGCTCCCCAGGGAAGCTGGTCTCAGCACCAACCCTGACAGAGCTCAAGAAGCCTTTGGACAGTGCTCTCAGGCACATGGTGTGACTTGGGTGATGTGCAGGTCCAGGAGTTGGACTCAATGATCCTTATGTGTCCCGTACAACCCAGTGTATAATGTGATTATGTTATTCTGCTACAAGAGTCAAGTGAAGCAGTAGTGTGGATAATGACAGACATGAAAAGAACATAGCCTTGCTTTCTTTTTTTTATCTGACAGAAAATTTTTTATTCTCTTCAACTGAAAATATTTGATCAAGGCAGATACAATTACAGAACTTGAATTTCAGGTGTAGATGATTGGTGCTAATTTTTATAGAAGTTGCAAATTCAAATTGGTTTTGAGATGATGTCTGGCCCCAAAGATGCATTTTGTTACATGTAACAGATTCTTCTAATCTTCAAAGGAATTAATTGGGAATCTTTTAGGCCTAGCCATTAAACATATTACTCAATCTGACAGGCAGGCAACTATTACATGTAACAGATTCTTCTAATCTTCAAAGAAATTAATTGGGAATCTTTTAGGCCTAGCCATTAAACATCTGACAGGCAGGCAACTACAAAGATACATAATTCTGTCTAGATGAATGCTTTCAAATGTGTAAGTTTTGACAGATGCTAGAAGAATAATCTATATATATCACATCCTCTGGGAAAATCCAACAATGAAGTGGACTGTTCAAAACTCCACTGGGAGCAATGGATGGTAGGACTTTCAAACACTGGGATACACATTTATCAAAGGCCACTTGGTTAGTCAGCACTAGAGAATCTGCCATTTGAGCTGGCCCTGCCCAATCAAAACCAAGAAGGACAGAGTTCCTCTAGTACATACTAAAATATAGGCTGGGGAAAGCAGTCTGGGTTATTCCTGCCTCAGACAAAGGCAAATCCACCTGTGGGATCACTTTTGCTCGAGGACCTGGGTGCACATGGTGAATAGTGCAGGAGTCCAGTGTGTACATCTAGGGACTTTAAGTAAGAAGAGACAATTAATTAAGCTGTACATTGTTAATTGCTATATAGCATTGTATATCATTACTTCCATGGTGACTATATGCCATGTTAAAAGTATTGCAGTAATAATAACCCAGATTAATGAAGAACAAATTGATGGAGCTGGACAAGTGGAACAGTGATGGAATCAGAGCTGACTTCAGCTTGCAACAATACAACATCACAGGCCATCTTTCCTGCCCTGAAATTTTATGTCTGATGAAGCCCAAAGTCATGGACTAAATGAACTGGACAGATTTTATCAGGATAACACATAGCTTAAGGGAACAATATTGTGTGTATATATGAAAAGATTGGAAAGGTGATGATCATTAACTGGGATGTAGAGAAGGAATGGGATTTAGGCATGATGTCAATGGTATAGAATAAGGGATGATGTGGAACCTTCCCATTCTGAGGAGGGTGTAATTTGATTTTAAGACACCTCCCATGGGACACCTGATAAAATCCCACAGCTCCCTGGGTCTGGGTCCTCTCTCTGCTCTCTGGGCTTTGCTTCGGCTCCTGGGCCTCTGCCTCCTCCTCCCCCTGGCACAGGGTGGGGGGAAAATAAAATGGATTCTTGTGCTAAACAACAAAGAGACTTGTCTCATCTGTTTTCCCTGCTGGGTTGTGACCTCCCTGGACGTGATTGTCACTGTAGCCACATGCTGCTGCAGGATGGATACTGTTCTGTTTTCAACTGGGATAGTTATTTTACTTCCTAGCAGCTGGTACCGTGTTGCGTTTTGGATTAGTAGGAGAATAATGTTGCTAAATTGTGCTTACACTATGTTGACACCACTTTATTTTTTCTTTCTGCATTCAGCTGGACAAACAAATATTTCAAATGTTTAAAAAACTTGTCCAAATTTAAAATTTTCATCTGTAACATTAATTTACACCTCTTCAAAGTGTTCTAACATAAAATACTTAAATCAAGATACCATCCTTCTCTAATAAATATTAATAAATTAAAATGTTGTGAAAAAATAATAAAACTATCACACTTAATTAAATTAATTAAGCATTTAAAAAACATCAACTTTTCCTCATGAAAATTTAATTTTCATAAGGCGATACATCCTTGTGAATATTAATGTATAACTCATCTACTACTGCATCATCGAGTAGTTTTGAAATGTACATGATGTGTTATATTACAGCCTTCTCTTCTGTTTGGGATCAAATACCAAACTCATGTCCTAGAATGAGTTACAAGAGAGATTGTAAAGAATTAACAATATGTGTAAAACTGTTATATTACAGCCTTCTCTTCTGTTTGGGATCAAATACCAAACTCATGTCTTAGAATGCGTTACAAGAGAGATTGTAAACTGGCGTTTTGAAAACACTAGAAAATTTATGGTTTCTAATGCCATTTCTTGCTGTCAGATACAGAGGCTAATTTTAAATTATTTTTCTCCATTGTGTCTGCCATATATACACTACCAAAGATGAAAATGAAAATTCATCTCTAATAGATTCTGTTGAAGTCCATATAACAAAGTACATAAGAATCTACTTTCAGAGATTAACATGCTTGATTTTTGAGAATCATAGGAAAACAATTATATGCTAAATTACTTCAAATTTTTTAGTAAAAAATTGCTGCTTTCAAGAAGAAAAAGAATAGTAGTACAGGAGAGCAATCAGCGCTGTAATGTAAAGAAGAAATTAGAACTTCTTCCTCCCACTGTTCTATTGAGTTGTTCTTATTTGTTCAATGGGAGGAATATGACTTATAGTCTCAGTTTTTGAGGTAGCAGTTAGCAGATGCAATGGTATGGTTTTTTTATTTGACTGCTATGCACAAAGCCAAGAATTTTATCACACATGGAAGCATGCAGCAGCTGCTCATGTAAATGATCACATTTCTATATAAAACAATTCAAAACCACAGAGGAAAAGAACTCTAAATTGATATGTGGTTCGCATCGTAACTCCCTGTCTTTTTGCATAGTGCAAAAATGATCAAAATGTCTGTGTTTCTTTTGCACAGGAAGCAAGAATGACAAGGTGAAGGAAAGGCTGCTTTCTTCTAGTTTCAATACGCTATTTTAAATGTGGGTTTATCTTATCTTTTACTATTTTAGCTCTCTGATCAAGCAGCAGTATTACACATGTGTAGGTAAAGGAGCCTCATCCCAGCTCTTCATCATGTTTAATTTCCTCCTTTTCCTCATGACAACTCTCGCGTTTCTGTGCTTTTCTCATGCTTCTTATCTATTTGTTTGAGAGCACTTTTTGTGCAGGTTATCCAAATATCATGTTATATAAAGGAATGCAAGGTATGTCTGGTTTAGAAATCATTATCTATCATTTTCTGTTCCCTACTGAACTGCTAGCACTAGCTCTTCGCACAAAGATCCCATGTTCAAGGTTGCTGTATTGATTTTCAAAGAACTACATGCTTTGAATCTTGACTGTTTGTAAGATCCTTGCTCCCTCTTCTGCAATTACTTTGCTCCATTGAAAACCAGAAGGTAAGGGCAAGCATTTTCAGTCATCGGGAGAAAATAGAGTTCTCATGAGAATTAGGCTAAAAATTCAGAACCCAGCACAAAGAGCTGCCCTAACCTCGTCTATCTTCAAAACAAAATGTGAAGCCTGCATCTTTCAATTCAGATGCAACACCTCATCTTTACACTTTCATCATCACTGTATACTGTGTTCAGTGTCTTCTTTCTGGTTTAGAAGTGGGGTTTTTGAAAGTGGGAGGGTTTTGTTGTTTTTTGGGGTTTTTTTTCTTTTTTTGGGGATTTTTGTTTGGGTGGTTTCACTTTTTTGAAGGAAAGCTAGACAATTATGAAATCTGGGCTACTCTCATAATAATAACAAGAATATTGGAAGCAGTGCTTTTTGCAAGCTGAAAAATCAATAAAAGTTTTATGGAGTACCTTTCTAAAATGCAGTATTTGAGGTATAAAGTAGTCAAGTGCACAAATCAACTTCTCTGAGGAAAGCTGCATGCCTAAATCAATGACAGGATTCCATAGACACATGCTACAAGTAGATTTTTCCTCTGGATAGACATTCTGTTTCAGATTGTCTTAAGCATTGTGGTTCTAAATTCCATTTAAACTTCTTGATCAAATTTGCTGACTGGTGATCAGAGCACTGTGAAGAACATAAATACAAGGAAAGCTGATAGTAGGGACAAGCTATGTAAAATTTAAGATTCATTACATAATTTCATTCATGTAGTATAATACATAGTGTCTGCAAACTGGTCAAATTTCTATGTAAGTTATAATCAGATTGGAAAAAAGTTCAGCTAAAATGAGGTCATTAGGTAGTCCTGTAATTATTTCAATATGATGCAGACTATTTAATGCAGTAGATATATTTCATCCCTAGACAATTCTTAAGTGAATTTTTCATGGATATATTCCCAAAATCACAGACTTAATAAGCATACCAAAACTGAAGATTCAAGAATATAGTAACTTTCATAAGGGGATTAGAGATTTCAGAAAAGCTTTTTGTTATAGATAACACCATTGGTTTTCTCCTATTCAAATTCTGCTGCATTTGCCTAAAGTGAAACTGTCAGATATTAAAGCAATTAGTTTTTCTTATTCAGCAACATTGGCAGTCCAAAGGCTATGAAACTGAAAGAAAAAGAAAACGGTGGGAGAAAATGACAGAAAATGAAAATGCAGAATGTAAGAAAACAGCTGTTATTACTGGTGAGAAGGTGTTAGTCTTCCACAAGAGATGAAGTCTCAGAGGATCAAATATAGAGAGGAAATTCACATACTGTTTAAATCAGTGTGAAGATCTTGTCATACACTCTTTTAAAAATCTTTTCATAATGTTGTCCACATTCTATTTCTGGGACCTCAGCTCACCAATCATTCATTTTAAACATCCTTAATCAGCTTTTCTTAGCATTATATGCTCAATACTACCTATCTTCAACTGTTCCTCACATTTTTTTTTTCTGATTCAATAGTTGTTTTATCATGTTTCAATTTCTTTTCATAGAATCATAAAATCATAGAATGGCTGGAATTGGAAGGGACCTTAATGTTCATCTAGTTCCAACTTCCTTGGCATGAGCAGGGAACTTCCATTAGACAAGGTTGGTCAAACCCCTGTCCAACCTATTCTTAAACACTCCAAGGCATGGGGCATCCACAGCTACTCTGGACAAACTATTCCAGTGCCTCATCACCCTCACAGTAAAGAATGGTATTCCAATATCTAATGTAATCCTACTCTCTTTCAATGTGAAGCCATTCCCCTTTGTCGCTATCCTGGACACTACATGTCCTTGTAAATAATCTCCCTTCATCATTCTTGCAGGCTTTCTTCAGGTACTGGAAGACCACCAGAAGACCACCATAAGGCCTTGTCTTCCTTTAAATCCATTGCCCTGGTTTGGGACAGGGAGGGATACCAGCATCATAAAGTCACCCCAGGACATCCATATAATTTATAAGCTTCACTTTCCTCAAATAAAAGATACTCTCTAAAGAAAGATGCGTGGAGGTGACTGTAACTTTATGAATTCACCAGTTGAAAGATTTCATTCTTCTGTTAAAAGAAACAAAAGCCTTCATTTGAAGATTTAGTGACTCTGACATGATAATTGCTCTACAAACAATACTTCATTGAACTACATGTAGGTCAGAGGAGATCTCAAAATTTCACACACTTATACTAGTTACTAATTTCTGTTCCATATTATGCATTTATATCAGGTTGCACATATACAATTCTGGCTACATAGTAGGACATTTTAATCTTCTTTGTCATGAAAGCTTTATTTCCCCTTTCCTCATTTAAACAGCGTGCTACTAAAATTTTGTTACTGTGATGTAGGAGTTGCAATTGCTGTTCAAGATGACAATCAGGTCAATATCTCCATGGAAATTTGAGATAATGGAGTCTCTTCATAGCAGTACAATTATGTGAGTCAATAGATTTAATAGTCAAACTGCTAGTCCATTGAGACAGTATGCTTTTCATTGGCTTTTCTCCCCACCCCAAACATGGCAAGAGATTTACAGCTAGATATATTTCAACTAATTAGTATCTTTACAGAACCATGAGCACATGAAGGAATACATAAAGTGCTACACAAAAAAAACTTCTTAGATGCAATGGACCAAAATTGAACATAAGTAACAGTTTATTTAGTATTTTAAATACCTCAAATCTTCTCCTCTCAGATAACAAAAGCAAAACTTCCCAAAACTTTACTTTATTCTTAACTTTGAGAGACTTAAGGAAAATGTGTTGTCATAACACTATTGATTAGTTATAGAGGATTGCAAATCACACACAAGAGAGAATATTAAATTGAGTAGAAGTTTTCTTTCTGTCATACAGAGAACTCCAAGCTACAGTTTTAGATTACATGCAAGAAAGGAAAACAAAGAAACAAACAAAAACAACTTAAAAAGATAAACACTGACATTATCAGGATTATTCTGAAGAACATAATCATACACTGGAACTGCTACAGCTTCAAGTGGGTAATATACAGTCACATTGGTTATGGGAGAGGAAAAGTTATTTTAGCATAAAAAATAGAATTAAATTATAAAGATGACTCTAACTAACAGTATTTTACCAGCCCAAACTAAGGAATATTACCAGTCTTTACAGATAGGCAATGACTGTGATACTGGTTTGGGTTTTGCCATGTTTTTTCCTTTTATATGTTTTCTGTATTCTTCACACATATATTTGTAGCTGTGTAGCTTATTGTATAAGTGGCTAGTTTTCCCAGTGTTTTTCCATGGCTTTTCCCTAGGCAGAAAGACAAAAATTCCAGAGCTCCAAGCCCTGGGAGGTACAACCCCCCAGTGCTTTCTTTGTTCTTTCTGGGAACCAAGGCCAAGAACAACTGTTCGAGATACATTTTGTGGACAAAACACAGCTAGTGCTGAGGGAGGGCTCCAGAGAAGGGGCTTGACCTGGGGGGGAACTGCTTCATCACTTGTGCTCCTAATTGGTGCTTTTCATCAATTATGCTAATTTCCTAAAGCCTATAAATGTGTATTCATCACTGTAGAGGTAGGCTTTTGTGGACACCTTTCCAGAACTGCCCCTGAAGGTCTTCATTAATGATCCTCTTTTATATTACCTTCTTACTAAAATTATCTAGAGTTTCATTTCCAGGTTGGGGAAAAGGCAGCAACTGGTACTACTAAAAGAAGTGGTTAGTTAGGAGGTTTCAAGGATCTGAAATGCAGATATATCTGTAGGGACCAAGATAGATACTGAGCTCTCTAAATCTAACCCACATTAGCATTCTAAAATTTATCAGTTGTAGTAAGCCCAAATTTAAAATTCCAGAATTAATCCCTTGTTTTCAAAGGAGGAGGGAAAGGGAGATAATCACATGTTGTCCTCCTGCCACTGAGTCAGACTGTCCTCCAGAGAAGTAATCATTAGTGATGGTGCACACAGTGATAAAATGTAGTCTTCACAATTTTTCTCTTACTATTTGCGTATTATTTACCTTATGTTCCCTATGTGCCAAGACAAGCATACTTAACTTTTATTCTTCCAAAACCTAAGTATTCTGTAACTGGGAAAAAACCAAGGACTAGTAACATCATGCATTCTCTTGGCACATTATAATAATTAATTTTCTTCTTTCAAACAGCTTGGAAGCTGTGTTTATCCTGCTCAGTTGACATTATTAGTGCAAGAAAAATAAATTTTATGCAATCATTTTTCACATTTTCACTTCTTTTTTGAAATCCAGTGTAATAATATGTTTCATTAGTATCTTCCCTCTGTCAAGTTTGGCATCTGATTTTAAGTCCTGGGATAAAAAAAGGAAAAAAAAAAACCCATAGTGGTGGAGAACAAATAGAACAAAATTAGCTTGAATAAAGAGAAGAAAAATGAGGCCAAAAGAGACCTGTCCAATGATACCCTTGAATTAATTTATGATACACTTCTGAATGTCATAGCAAGATTTCAAATACCAAGTTAGCACAGAGTCAAAATGTGTATCTAATACATGAAGATCTACTGCAGCTATTGCGTCTGAGTCAGTCTTGTAAGCCAAGCCGTGTGGTCTGTTATTCCAACAGGAAAAGGAATGTCTGTTCAGGTGGAGTATTTTTACCATTACATACCTGCATCTGCTCAGGCTGTTGGAAGTAAGTTAATCATCTGCTGGAAGCAAACACCATAGGTAAACAATATTTTTTAGTAATCAGTTACTGGAAATTGGGCATGGAAACTTTTGATTTGTTACTACTTTATCACATATTTGTTTTTCTTGTGGTAAATAGGCATATTTCCCAGATCTAAACCATGCCACTCTTACACCATCCCAGTAGATATTTTATACAAAGATAATATTGTCATAAAAATTAAATATATGGGTAATTTGAGGACAGGAAGGCATGGACATGTATGCATATAGAAATGCATATATGTTTTATAACATAAATGGTAATCTAGAGGGAAAAAATTTGGAAAAAAATTGATCCAGATTTGCAGTAATATAAAAAGATAACACATCTAGGAATTTATGGCATTGTGATGAATTAAAAGTATTCATCGTGTTATGAGTAGACTGGTACTGCTTACAGAGATAAATTAACCTTCACAACATTCTAATTTTACATGATATCAACTTTAAGTGAAGAAAACTTTACTCAAACGTATCTGCCCCTGAAAGACATGTAAGATATTGTAAGATAAGAGGTTCTTTTGGTAACTATGTTCCACACCTCAGTAAAAGGGGGGTGGCTCACTATGGCACGTAACATGAACATTTTTTGTTTGTTTGTTTATTTTAGATTATTCTTGGTTTATTATTTCAAGATAAAAAGTTTGAACCCAAACATAAAATCAGGTGGTCCTTCCCTCTGTGTTAGAAAAAAACATGGAATCCTCAAATGCAGGTGAAATTACTTAGGCAGCAAAACCTGGAAATATTAGCCAAAGCACATCATTCAGCTTGTAATTTTCATATAAGGTAAACTACATGATCATGAATCTATCCCTAAATATGAAGTAAATTTTAGAATTAATTTCAGAATAATTTCTGAATTCAGCACAGACAAATAGAGATAAAAAAAGTATAAAATATAGATTAGTAGAAAAATAAATCGTACAATTTACCTTGACAGTCTGATTAAGCAAAATGGATCTTCCGTTGTTAAAGTTTGGAAGGTTTCAACAGAGACTGTGCAGGAGCTGGTCTGTTGAATATCTGAAAACTCTGTGCCATCTGCATACCATGCAGAAAAAAAAGATGGTGCAGTATGAATATCTTAAAAGCAAAATCTATTTGTTATATAAATGGTGATAAAATTTGAATTGAATTTTCTTCAGCTTAGAGCTAGACTTAAATATTTTTTCGTATAAAATCTTTTGGTTCACAGGCATTATTTTGGCTTTATTTTAAGTTACAACAGTTTGTATAATCATAGGAAATGCAGATGAGACAGTTCAGTTGCTAGGACTTTTCATTAGAAAAGGGAAGCTGTGGATAAGGATGTCTGCATCCAACATAATGCTAGCAGACACCACGTAATTGTACAAACAACTAAAATGTAATATTTGTGCCACATGAAAATTGTTGTTGGATAAAAAAAATCTTTCCCAGTAAAGTTATTCATGCTTTTTGCTTTGTTTTCGGGTTGATAGGTAGTGGAAAAGGGAGTTACAAATTCTACTGCTTCCTATTTGAATATAATTTATTCTTATTAAAGCATTTCAAAATTACACTAATTTATCATGAGCAGAAGTCAGCCCTGTACGTATATTATTGCAGAAAACTTGCAATTCCATATCTGTCTGGAGAAAATGTCCTTGAATAATTAAACATCTGAACTCTTTGATTGGAGAAAACAATGTCACAAAGGGAAGAGAAAAAGAACAGGCTTTTCTGAAACAAAGAAAAATACTAGTTGGCAAAGGAAAATGTAAGGCTAATCAGAATCTTAAACACCAAAAATATTCAAAGACATCGCTTTGGAATTTGAACAGTTTATTTTGCTAAATAAAAACCATCTTTTTTCTAGATGTCTTGAGATTTGTTCCTGATGCTACAGTCTTGAGGTTTCAGCATGTTTGATTTGTCCATATATAATCAAAGATCATATTATATAAATCCCAGTGCAGAATCTGACTACTTAATTTAAAGGAACCATTGTCATTGTCTGAATAATAAGTAATAGCCCATAAAGTCAAATTTCTGTTTCTTGTTTATCCTTCCATATCAGAGAAATGCAATCTGAACATTTATCCGAACTAATTGCAACACACTCATATTATTAGCTGTAAGATCTGCTGCAAGCCATAAGCAATACAATTCTACTTAACTAGCCATTAGTTTTTGTTTTTATTGTTGTTTTAAATAATCAAGATTAGCTGGCAGCAGACACTACCACTGACAACTGTTGAAAAGAAATCAAATTACTAAAGATTCTTTAACTAATGAATTAATTCAAACTGACTTCGATGTAATATTGCCATGAGATCTGCCAGCCTGCCGAATGACTGTAAATTATAGATGTCATGGACAAAAAACCAATAAATAAATCACACTGAGAAAATCAAACTGAGGTAAGTTTGCAATAACAAATTAGGGTTTGTGAAAGAAATAGTGAAAACTTTGCCAAATTTACTTTTGTGGAATATCTTAAAAGCACATAAATATATAAAAATCATAAAAAAGAAAATATCCACAGACTGCTATGATTAGAAGGAATTGTTGCTGATGATAAGATAAAAAAAAATCCATCTTACTGAAGTAACTCTTGTTCTTCCAGATGCAGCAATAGTGGATACTGTTGTAGAGTTACATACATTGTGCATGCATGACCTGGAGAGGTCTCAGGTTTGTTTTTGTATCTTTTGAACCTTCATGTTTCTTTTTAGCTGAGAGCACACAAGCCCCGCCATGAATAGAAAGAAGTGGTGAATTCTGAAGGCAGGGGTAACAGGAAAGGTGTCCAAGGCAGCAAGCACTTTGATCCCAGTTCACATCTTCCTTCTGTCACACAAAAAAACTTGAAGAAAACCCAAACATTAATAATATGTTTGCCTCTGCAGAATTAAGGTGTATGTGAGTTTCTGGGTATGGAATTTTCACAACTTTTAGGGATTGGAGTATCCTTATTCAGTGAAATCTCTATGGCAGTTCTACTGCGACTGTCCAAAAATCACCCAAAGGTGCTTTTTCTTGCTGAACCAATAACAAACAAAAGAATGAGTTTTGCATAGTATGTTGAATGAGAATAAGCAAAAGAATTGCTGGAGTTAGATATCACTTTAATATCAAATAAGGAAGGCAAGGGGCAAAAGTAGATCAGGAAATATCAAGGAACAAAGAGCCGAACACAAGCTGAGTACTGAAACCTCCATTACACTTATTCCCTTTTGTTGCTACAACTATAACAGGGATGACCTTTATTTTATGCTCTTGTGAAAGCAGTAGGGGCATATGCATTTCCAATATAGTAACAATTTGGATTTTATGGGTGAGGTGTGACCCTGTTAAAGAAGATATACTCAAGGATTTATAATAGATGTATAAATAAGTAAATTATTACATTTATTAGTGAAGTATATATACTACTCAGTTGGAAGACTTAGGAAGAAGTTAAAATTTTCTTTCTTCCTCTGTAAAAAATGAAAATCACTAATAGTGTGGCAATAGGCAAGGAACTGGATGTGAATTTCCCATTAAATACATCAGCAAATGAAAATAGACTGTTGTATTTTACTTCGCACAAATATAATTTACTGTTTTGTTATTCACTAGAAGAGAGACCTTCACAGAATATTCACAAATTCTACAGAGATCTACAAAATACCTGATTTGGCCATTTTTGCTTTGGATTATACTTTTCAATTTTGTCATTTCAATCTTTGAATATTTTGCTATTTTCTTAATTTGTTCTACACCTTACAATGTTCTTTAAAGGTCTTATTTTTCCAATTACTTTCTCTTCACTAAAGAGAGGTTACTTTTTTCCCATACATTTATTGTCTCCTAGAAAGCCTTTGGCACTTGCAAAATCTCCATATAACTCCAAGCTGTCATTGCATATTGACACAATTATATATTAATAGTTATTCTGCAAGGAATTTGGAGATGAAGAATACAATCTTATGACCACATTGATTAATAAAAATTTAGAGAAGCAAATGTCATTTGCATCTGAACAAATATTACCTTTCCTGCACTGTTTGATCAGTCCTTCTAACTAGGTGTCAAGCAGCTCATTTTCCTGGACTGACTTTAGGTTAAAGGCATTCTTTCATCCACTCATACAAAATTATGTCTGTAATCTTTACCTCTGCTTTTCTTAATTATGTGAGGTGAATATATGGCTAGAAGGAAAAAAACCCAAAACAGCTGATCCTATACTGAAAGTTGTATTTTACCAGACTCCACCAATCAGTGGAATGCATTAACATGGATTCTTATAACAGGCAACACCTCGCAAAAGGAATTATGAATGCCTGATCAAATGACATTGCTAAGAGCACTTTCAAAATAAACATTCATATGTTGACCCATGAGAGGTATATATGCAATAATCTGAGAAAAAAAGGCACTGCTGGCAGTTCTTATTTTGTAGATTTATGCTGTTAGCAAAGCATTTTGAAAGAGTTAACTAGCTGACAGCTTTTACATCAAGACTTACAGTAGGTCTTTTTTATATTACAAATGAAAAAAATAGCCCTTAGTTTTTTGCTTGCATAATTTTTGTGAACATACTCAGATCTATCACATAAATAGTCTTGATATACAGAGTTCCATCTTTGTATGACATTTCTAGAAATCAGATCTAATTTCAAATATACTACTTCAGGCCATCTAAATCCATTTCTTTATACACAAACAAAAACACTTCATGCATTTTTTCTGTTCAGAGTTATGCACACATTTTCCTGAAATGTAATTTTGCTTCCCCCTAAGACAGGTGAGTACAGAACAGTATGTAGTTCCTAAATTCCCTCTTAATAAATTTTATTTATGCCTTTACAACTATACTAGCACAGATTGGAACTAAACTTCAAATCCAGTATCATTCACTGAGAAGAAAATTTTTATCTGAAATAGATTTACAAAAAAAGTCTGCTTTCACCTTTGGTTTATATAAAAAAATAATCAGAATTTTACAGAATTAGCATCAGATTAGAATTACACTTCAAATGAATCTTTTCTCAATTGTTTGAAGGGCCATCCAGAAGGTTCTGTTTATGATGAACCTAAAGAACTCTTGGTTTTGAGCTATTCTCAGGACTCCAGGAAATAGGTTTAATTAAAGACTTCGACACCAAAATCCCTCCAAATGAAGATGTCTCAAAGTATAATTACATATATTCATTGAATTGCAAAATAACAGTATTTAAAATTTAATCTCAGTGTGCTATGGTGTAAAATGTCTTCCTTTTTAGATCCATCCATGATAAAATTGCTCCACTCTCTACACTTTTTTGAAAATGTCTCAGTAGTGCCTAAAGATTTTAGCTTTTATGTATTCTTCATGTATTTGTAGCTTTGTACACTGTTAAGTGCCTATGCATAACTTCTAGTGCTTTTCCAGCTTTTTCCCCCCAGTGAATAGACACATATTGGTGCATTCCTAAAATTTAGTTTAATCTTGTTAGTTCACCAAGGACTTTTTATTTTGCACCATGTAATCATAGACATAATAAAGGCAAGGTAAGAGATTGAGTACAGAGCTCCAATAGACCAGAACCTAGGGTGGAAATTATTTAACCAATTATTCCTCTTATTGGAAAATATTGGCTAGATATTCTAATTGCCCAATCTTATAAAATTGTACTAATCTGATTTGGGGTGTGGTTTCTGACATATTGTGTACCTGAAGGCTTTCAAATAAAGGTTTGCTTTTATATTATCATTCTAACATTGTCTGGAAAGTTTGCATTCTATTTCCATTTCCAGGCATCATCAGCTTGTACTTACACTAGGGTGCTGCTGTTTACCAAGTCACTTACCTTCCCTGGAGAATTTACCTTTCCCTGAAAACAGCTCATTAATCCCCATTTGTGCCCTCTCCTGAGTTTTCAGGCTGAGCTAGAAGACAGCAGCTAGGTCAGGGCAGCAGAAAGTCTGTCGGCTACCTCTGTCCAGATGTTGTATCCCTTAAAAAATATATATAGCAGAAAATGCCCTTGGAGAAATAAATAAACATATACAACCCCAGCCACACTTACAAGACTTTCATGAAGGTTTGTGTTAGGCTTTTGCAGCACTCATTAGACAGAATAATTAACTTTATTTCATAATCTTAACATTCAGCAAGGGTATCCTGAGTAACTGTCTAACAGAAGGATACAGACTTCAGTGAAAATCATTGCTAACTAATACAGTGTAATCTGAATTACCTCACTGAGTTAAACATCTCTATCAAATATCCTGCAGTGAGCATCCAAAAGTTTTTCTTTTCAAATATCTATGAAGTCAATCAATATAATATGCATTTTAAAGCAATCTGTTGACTTAACTATTTTCATTCTCCTAATTCTTGGATATTATTTTAAGCATCTGAATCTCAGTTATTGCATCTGTCCCAATATCTATATTTGTGTTTAAAAACAGATTTATACCTAAAGATCATATGATATCTCATATCACATCCTAGGTCAAATGTGATAATCCTCATCCCTGTCACAGCAAATAAGAATCAATAAAAGAAGGCAGTACCAGTTTATGAAAAAAACTTGTCCTTCCACAAAGACATTATGCTCAAAGGCATGACAATCACATTAAATGCATTGTGGAAAATGGAATGAAGACCTCAAGATAGGTAAAATGCATTTCTTTCTCATTGGGCAGATGGGAATAATTTTGGTTCTATTCACAATAAATTTTTAGACCTTTTAAATAGAATAGTTAATATATTGAGAGATGTAATATTGCTGATATATATTGGGGATTTGGAACAAAGCTCCATATTTTAGGAAAACAATAAAGAGAAGATTGCCACTGTTATTAATGCATATGCTTACATTAAGTGGTACTGGGCTGTCATGTAAGAATTGAGTCACAAATTCTTCACATTTTCAGCTTTTTGTTGAAAAATCAACAAATAGTCCTGCTTTGTTATCAGAAAAATAGAAAAGAGAGCAAAGCTTCTTCAAATATCTTCCTATGAATTGTGACTGTAAACCCAAGGCAGGTGGTCCCACATGTACACAGGGAAATATCAAGGAGTTCTGAGGCAGCTTGAGCACCCTCTGCCCACTTTTCCTCCCTGATAATACTCTTCAGCCAGAACTGCCTATGAATTTCCTCTGCCACAGAAATTGTCCCAAAATAGCCAAAAATTGTCCCAAAAACCCAAAAATTAAAAATTTTTAAATGAAATGAATTCTGTAAAAATTCTCTCTGTAATTTCTAAGAATCATTACATTCTTACACTGTAATAATAATAAAGCCATACCATATATCCCTGAAAGTTTCTGGCTTGTCAGTTCAAGATATGAGGATGGGTAACAAGAGTAATCCAAAATATACAAGGTCTTAAAGAAAAGACAACTCAGGCCATTTACAAAACCTTATACTGTACCCATCCAATAACAGTCATATAGAAATTTCAACAGTATAAATTCACTATGTGGTCATTAAATTTTTTTTTTTTTTTGTTTTTTTTTCCTTCTCTGTTCCAAGGGAGTCATAAGATTTGCTCATCAATGTATTCTATCTGATTGTTCAAGATATGAACTTTTAGGACAAAGTATCCTGTATATAATTAGAACCCATAGGAATATGTGTATTTTAATTGCTATAGCCTTATTACTAAGAATAAGTCCAGAGCAAATTTTAAAAAGGTTTCCTCTAATTTTAGTAAAATTACTCTTACAGAACTGGCATTGTACACTTATAGATATCTGCAGATTTACTTCACTTTTATTTATGTAGGCTAGAAATATTATTTTCTGTGTTCATGAAGGCATAGTTCCTACTTGTATGGCATATATAATATACTTGGAAATTGAACTAGATTCCTGACTTGTTGTCTTAGTTCTGAGGTGGACGCTGAAAGGTTGACATGACAATAAAATAAGGAAAATATAAAATAAGGAAACAGTTATTTGACTATTGTTTGATACTGATGCATCTATAGGGTGCCTGGAAACTTATGTATCCCCATTATGTGTGTCTGAGAAATGCTATGTAAGAATTATTATTGATACAGAAACTGTGTTGGAATGGTACTGGAAGCAATATCTACAGAGTGGAATCTGTATAGCATATGTAGCAGTGTGTTTCTGAAGGTATTTAACCTCTGAGCAAGGTTCAGAGAAATATTCACTTCAAAGACAATCCTGACTGACAAAATATACCCTCTTTCCCTCCCTTGAAAACCAACTGCTGTCATTCATAGAATCAGCTGTAGCTGTGAACTGTCATCGTATCTGGAACATTAAATACTTGGGAGTCTGATTCCCAGTTACCTGTTAGCTCCTTTTCATTCCTAACTTCAGAGATTCTCTAAATTTTCGTCAGCCAAACCCAAGCATTCTCACACACAAGCTCTTTTTTTTGCTTCTCATCTGAAATTCTTTTATTTCCCCAACTGTCCTTTTTGCTGATGCTTTGTCACAGAACTTACCTAGGTCCTACTTGGAGGCAGTCTGTTTATGTGATGTGAGGGGAACGGGCACTTCATTTTTGACGTAATGCAGTCAGAATATGCTTTTTGTCTGTTACCCAACTTTTCCCTCATTATTCATAATACTCCTTGGTTTTCATCGTTGCTTACAGGAAACAGTGTTTGGACTAGTGTTTTCACAGTGGTTTCCACATTTCTTTCCTAATTAATAGCAGCAATCGACATGTTGAACATTAGGAATTTTTTATCCATGTACTTTCAAGTGTAGTCAGCAAAACTGAATTTCACCTATTATTTGGTATAGCCAGTCACTTGGCATCATGATACCTTTCTATAAGATGTTATTCCAGCTTTTAATTTCATATCACTTGTGAATATACTCATCTTCACAATACCCTTTATTACACACAGCTACCCTACATCTTTGTGGAAAGGGACCAGGTGTTCTTAACATCTTTTTCACCTGTCTTTCATTATGGTATGAATCCATAAGAAAACATACTCTCCTATATAAAAGAGATTGATGTAGCATAAAAGACACATACTCAAAAAATTCATACTTTTAAATAATCTTATCAGTATCTAATTGACTTCCAATGACAATGGCAGTTTTGGGATTCACAATTTGCTGACTCTTCCCAAATACATGATTACATATTGGGTCAAAGAGCTGTATTCTTTATTGAAGCTTCTAACTATTTATCCTGTGAAGAAATCAATCAGTTCTGGCCATTTTTTCTACTCTTGCTGGTTTAAAATATTAATACTTTTTTCTAAAATCTTCTTCTTAAATTCATATATGATATCTTTCTCCATTATATTTCCTTCCTTTTCAAGGTAATTAGCTTGTAACTAATTTGTATTGAAATCCAAAACTGTAATAATGGCAAGAGTTATGCTGGAATCAGAAGCCTGATTGGCATTTACAGAACCAAAATTGCTTCAAATATGAATGAAAAGTCCACAATGTGGAAGTACACTAACTGCTAAAACACATTGTATTAAAAAAATATTGTGTAGAAAGTTTCTAAGTCGAGCACTAAAAAGTTCAGAAATGCTAGTTTTTTCATACTGCCTGCACATTTTCCTGTAGCATTCATTACCTATATGTGACAGTTTGTGTTTAGTTTTTTTAAAGGCTTCTGTCTTGTTCCATCTTGTTCAGTTTTTTCTATCTTCCACAATCACTGTCCATCCCTAAGTCTTACTTGAAGTCTTTCACTGAACATAAAAAGCATAAAATAACTTCTAAATATTTGCATAATGCTATTACTATACCTTGAGAATTCTTCATTCACAATACATCTACTTTCACATAACCCTACAAGATAAAGTTATATTATTAGCCATTTATGTTCCTTGAAAGATGCATAGGATGACAAAACATTTTAAATGTTTTTAATCCTAAGCAGCAAGAGGAAATCCAAAGAAATCAGGAGCAAATTATTCAATGGTAAGAGAAATCTGATTATAAGTTGTCTGAAAGTAAAATGTGAAGCATTCAGTATGTCTTTTCTTTTTCGTTTTATTTTAGTTTAGAAAAAAAAATTATTACATTAATAAAAATTGACATTATCGGCACAGCTGAAAGGCATCTTTTCCTGATGACCAGATGAAGTTGCACCTTGCCTGGATGGAGGATGTGTAGTGCCTTCTCAGTGAATTACTGATTCCAGCCTTTCTTTTTTCTTCCTCATGTACAAACTTCTTCGAAGAAAATAAACAAACAGAAACAAAAGAGCTTAGGCACGTGGATTTGCCTTTGAAAGCTTCACAAAATGGATTTACACCAGAGATGAACAGTCAGCTGAAAGGAGTTCATATGAAGAGATAGCTGGTCATTAGTATTTGTACCCCTCAAAAACTCGTTCTCCAGAATACTCAAAGTTCCTTCAAATTGTTAATGGCATAGAATCAGCAGGAGAAGTCAAGATTCCAAAGGAAATGATGGACTCAAGTTTATCTCCACTTTAGAAATATGTAAATTTCAGGAGAGATAATTTCATGGTCTATCATAAACAAGTGTCTCAGGGAGAGAAAGAAAAGGATGCATACTCTTGACAGTGTGGAGGAACTATGGTTCCTAATGGGATGGTACAAGACTGGAAAGATCTGTGCAAAGGCTGGAACAAAAGGGCATGACCAATAGCCTTGCAAAGAACCTTCTAAAATCAAATATTCCTTTTGGGAAATTGTGATAAAGAGCTTGTCTCTGGAATAAAATACTTCATCCATTGGTTAAAGGAAATATATTTAGAAGTCTCCTCTATTACATCAGTCTCTTATCTGTGCCTGAATCTAAATCACAGACATTCAGAACAGATGATTGACATAACTGAAAGGAATAAAGGAGAAAGAACATAAACCACAGTATTAAAAGAATGGTATATGGACTGTTTACATAAAGTAAGCTTTCTCTAATCAGCTGTAAACCATGAAAAATTAAAAAAATTACTTTGTAAACCTATGAGACTCTCTCACAGCTGTTATCAGTTAAGCTTTAAAACCAACAAGGAGTAAGCCCAGAAGACAAATATTTACAGGAGAAAGAGAAAAGGACACAAGGCACAATAAACCAGGGAGCTTAAAAAAATTAATTACTGAAAAACTACTATAGAATAAATACTGGTGGTTTGGGAAGAAATAGGTGTAGTGTATTTCAAACACAAGAAAGACTTCTATCCTAGCTTATGAGATAATGGGGCGGTACATTTTAAATGAAAATACTTATATTATGGGAACAAAATTAGGTATGGAAACACTCAAAATTCTGACAAATAATCTTTCTTAACATGTATGGTTGCACTAGGAAAGGTTTTGCCAGCATAGGTCTTGTAACCTCTGGTATTCAATGTACTAATGAAAAGGAGAAAAGAACAGAAAATATTTATGTTTGCAGATGGAAATTCCTAAATTTGAAAAAAAGGAACAAAATGGAACAGTTTTTGTTTAAAATAAGGCACAACTATATGTAGCTAAGAGCAAATAATGATCATTAATTAGCAATGCTGTGAAGTAGAGGGCTAGATTTTTTTTTTTTTAATGAGGATCAGAATTTGAAATTAATTACTCAAACTCATCAAGAATCAAGATACAGAATTAAATCATATTACCATACATAAAATACAGTGTTATAGAACAAGCTGGCTGAACAACCATCTTTCAAGAAATTTATTTAAAGTTCAGAGGACAAACAATTGGCTATGTAAAGGTCTATTCCAAAGTTTTCCATCTTTAATTATCTCCATTTTAATGGTGGAAGTTTAAAAACCAGGATTCCCTGAGAAGGAATGGGAAAGTCATCGGAATATCAGATGAGACTCTCACTCCCTTAGATAAGCTTTAAAGGATCATCCTCAGAGCAGTGTTGGTCAAATAAATAATCTGCTGAAACCTATCATCTCCTCCCTAAATGAATGATGCACTTTAGTTTCACAAAAGGTTTTCAGAGTGCTTCATGTAAAAAGGAACTATTGTCAAAATTCAACTGGGATGTAGCATAGGATATTGAAGTGTCTGCAAATTTATATAAAGACAAAATGAGAACTTTTTCATGGCACCAGAAAAAAACTCAAAAAAAACCAACAAAAAACCAACCTCAATAAAGCCCCCAAAAAACAAAAAATCCACATACCACAAGAACATCTTAGAGAGAGAATCAGTTTCCCATTTTCCAGTTTGCAGAAGGACTTATTTCCCTAGATACTCAAGTTCAGCAAAAATCTAGCTTATCACATGCAAGATGTTTTTTCTAGGAGAAAAAGATCTATAACCTTAATGGTCAGGTATTGGTCTGACAAGTCTTTTTTGTGACATGCCATTTTGGCAGCCATCACCTTGCTCCATTTGCTTAATGGTCAGACTACCAGATTAATCTCTGAAGTAAGAATGAGAAAACTTAATAATATTGGGTGTCCAAGACATGCAGACTGGATGAATAAGAGAAAGAAAATTAAATGTCAATATTTGTTCATGAAATCATTATCAGAAGTTTCTGTGGTACTCTTTGACGGTATGTGGTAGCTATTAAAGAACCTTTTAATCAGATTTAAATGCAGCATATTAAATAATTTCTAATGCTTTTTTCAAAATTCTTCTCTATGCTTCATTAAAGAGTTAAATAAAATAAAGGAAGATGTATGCAATAGTCTCTGTGATTCATTTGCCCTGCTATTCTGTCTATGGCTAATTTGAATAAAAAATGGCATTAAGAAGGTAATTTAAACAATACCTAATCTCATCTCATTGTTATTTTCATTGTTATTTTATGTAACAAAATAAATTTTCGTATACAAATTTGCCAACCCCAGACTTTGCTAACCCCAAACGTCAGGTTTCTGACGTATTTATTTCTCTAAGCAAATTGCAGAAATATTTTTGAACATTCTTTCACAATGTTGAAGTTTCTAAAGACAGAACTCAGTAGTTCCTAATTGTATCTTTCAGACAACGATATTTTATAAATATCTATCTATATTTTATGTTTTAAAACCTACATATCTTGAAAGAACTGAGGTATTTATGTTAATGTGGGAGACCAAAGGATACTCATAAATTGTCATTGATCTTTTTAATGCAATGTGATGTTGATTTTGTTTTTCTTTTCAAAATCAAGACTGTTCATTTTAATTATTCAGATAAGTGAAACATTGTTACGATTAATAACATAAACATTTCATTGATTTTTTTTTCACTATCCAAAATCCATTACAAAAACTTATTCTTAATAACTATAGGGCTTTTTCAATTCATACTGAATTATCAGGCTTCCTTTCACTGAAGGAAAAGAGAGACTAAATAGATTATGCCAATAGATAGATTATGCCAGTTAATACATTTATTATATTCATGATTCTTTCAGTTCTCAAGACTTATTTTTTGAGTTAGAATCGTTAAGAGTCACAGATACGATTTTTCCCTCCAAATTGGGAAAACTCTCTCCTGTATCGAATAAAATAAATATTCCTACTTCTTGTCAAAATAAACAGAAGGGATGTTTTGATACCTCTCTACTGAATCTGAATTACTACTGATAAGACTAAGATTTGCAAAGTTCTTCCATACAGAATCTTAATAAAATGTTTCTAAGATGTTAATTTTTCAAAGCAAATCAATCTTATGGACCAAAAAATGTTTGCAGCCTATTATATTAACACAAATCTTTGAGTAATTTTAAGTTGCTGTACCATGAAATGGCACACTTTGGACTTCTTTTGGAAGTCATTCTTTTCACAAAGAAGGTGACTTCTTAAAGTAATAAGGATTGTGTTGCCACAGCTCAATGAGAATTTGTAGCTTTGAAAGAGTTCTAAAGGTAAAGTGCTCCAAAATTAATTACACACTTTATTCAAACCACATTAAATCTTCTTCTATATTTCTACAATGATCTACAATTGTCAGCATTGTTTGTCTCCAGCCTCTCAAATACCAGGCATAACTTACAACCTGCTCACTCCATTTCTAATTCTTCAAACTCTTGGTATACATGGTGATATCCTTTTCTGAAGATTTTTTTAGCTGGCCTTTTTATTATACAATCTATGGCATGTCAATCCAAATTTTACCTGATGAGAGGTGAGGTTAACCTTGATGAGTCTAATGTTGTACACCTGAACTGTGGGAAACAACAAAAAAAAGCTGGGGAAAGTTGAGGAGTAAGAACAATAAGAAAAAGTGGTCTTTTTTAATCTACTGAAAATTTTGAAAGATTTTAAAATAAAATATACATACTGAGAGTTAAGAAGCAGGGAATTCAGAGTTTCCATAAGAGTCTGAGACTCAATTTACATCATGTTTTATATTGTTTTTAAAGGTGATTTGGAAAAAAAATATTTTAAATACACTGTTTTTACTTAGCTCAGAGGGTACCTTGAGCCACTGGAAAGTGCATAGCAATGTCTGATCCAAACATTTTTATAATTTCTACAGTCTGAATTTCTGATTTCTGGTCACAATATGAAATGAAATAATCTTGAAAAAAAGGGGAGGGAAAATAATTTCTTCTATGTATTAAGCCTCTCTGAAAGCCATTCCTACCATTATTCATCAATGATAAGCATATCCTTCCTGTCAAAGCAGCACCTAAATGTTTCATTATTCATTTATATCCTGTGAATCAAGCATAGAAGTGCTTCAGATTATAGCTGTTAGTGTGGGCTACCCAGGGTTATTTAGAAATACTCTAATTAAACAAGTTGGCATAACTGATTTTTCATACATCTTTTAACACAGATATGTATACAGAGAAAATTAAAGACTCCTCTTTTATATATCTAAGGAGATTCTCCTTTCTTTTCTCTTTTTTTTTTTTTTTTTTTTTTTTTTTAATGTGCATGCTGAATTTTTGAATTTTAAAGCAGTAACTAAAAATGTTGCTTAGTAATGATAAAGCATTTTTTAATTTCATGCAACTCAAGTCCTAAAGAGAATTCTGACAAAAAATAATACTTTGTATTTTTATTTTATCACTCAAGAAAACAATGCTATGGTCTACACAGTGGAAAGAACCTACATGCATGGGATAGAGCCATATTTTACACAGATATATTAAAATTAAGTGTAAGCTGTGTATTTCAGAGGAATAGCAGCGGAACAACACAGGATAGTCCTGGAGGTTCACACACCAATCATTCCTAGTAGATAACAACTACCAAGATGACTTGGGGCTTCAATATTGGACTCAAAAGTATTGATTAGGAGAGCTTTGGGTTTTGCTCAGCCCAAAGAAGGAAAAGCTAAAGGAGGATCTTACTGCTGTCTTCAACATCAGTGTACGACTGCAGAGAAGTTGCCATTAGCATTTTCGTGGCAATACACAATTTTGTCCTTGGCAAAAGAAGGGCAATGGGTAAAACTGCAATGACTGCAGAACATCCCAGTGGGATGTTCAAAAAAGTAATTGAAATGCTTGTCAACACCAGAACAGGTTACTCAGGGAGAGCTGAAGAAACCTGAGCTACCTGACTGAACTAAAAAAGCCATATCCCACATCAAAGTCAACCTTATTCTGAACAGTGGGTCTGACTAGATGATTTAGGGAGACACCTCCCAATTTAATCTACTCTCTAATTCTAGTCTATAATACACACGTCTCTTTTTCCACTCCCCGCATTCCTCACTGAAATTTTCTGAATACTACTCCCACATCTTTCTGCTTTCTCACAGAAACCCCAGACAGGAAGCTGCAGCACTAACTGTACCAAAATGGCCAAATGCCTTGGTTTGAGCCAATTTAAGGGAGAACACTCTGGAATGAATTTCCTCTCTTCATAAGTTCAACCAATCCCTTTCCACCAATAAGGAATGAATACAGGACATGAAAGTGAAACAATAACAGTTTACTAACAAGTGAAACAGCAAGAGTCAGGAAATAACAGCAAATAACCACCAGATACAAAACTGCTCAGTTTGCCCCAAGGCAGTCTCTCTGAGATGAAAAAGAAACCAAAAGAGAACTCAAAAAGGGAAAGCCTCTGCCGGTGCTGCTGCGACTCTGTAGCAAGAAACCAAGACCCAAACCAAGCAGCCAGAGAGAGCTCTGCCTAAGGCAAAGACGAAAAACAAGTGAAGCAAAATTCATCAGCAAAAGAGCTCATGCTGCCTGCCAGAGCAGACTTTAAAAAGGCCGTGATACCGTCCCCGACCTCGCCATTCTGTTTCCTGCTGCACTGCAGGTCTTTAAAGACGCTGTAGCAATCTTTGGGCACAGATGTATATGGAATACAATGACTTTTTGGGTTACCCCAGGGAACCAAAGTATTACAGAATAGTAAGCGTGTGATGCCTGTACCTAAGAGACTGATCAGAAATAGTTTTGACAATGCATTTCTCAGATTGAGCTTGTCATCTGTTCTGATGCTCTGATGTTCTGATGCACAAAGTGAGTTACCTGCATTACTTCAGAGACTATAATACTCATGTAAAATGTATACATATTTTAAATTTTTTTTTCAAGGCTGTATTAGTGTCTTCCCTGGAAACAGGATGAAAAGGATGACAAAAAGCTAGAAAATGTTACTGCTTTTAGTTGTAAAGAACTAGAAAGTAATTTACAAATAGAGAAACATAGCACAGCAATATGAAGTTTGAAACAAATTTGAGAATGTACTTCAGAACTGATAAGCATAATTTCTCATACTGATTTTAATATTATGGTTGATATAATAAATCAGAATATAGAGTTATATTCTGTATATTTGGTACACTGTTCTATAACCATATAAAAATATTTATAGCAAAAACCATATATCTTCTATAAAGAATCATCATGAAAGTGGAATTTAGAAATATTTCTGTTAAAACCTCAGCTTTTAAGTTACTGATTGAATCAACTGTTATTTTTCTTTTTAAAATCTAATATTTATGTTCTGAGAGTGGTTTAGCATATCAGGTTATATTAATGTAAGATTACTCAAAAAGTTATGCATTTTCTAGCTTCCCATGCGGAAAATTTTATGCATATTATTTGTAAATGTGAAAGCCTCAGGAGCAGGGCTGCATTAGCAGATCTAGTTGCAAAGGTATCCTTAATAATTTACAAAGCAACAAAGCCTGAATTGGATAGAAGTTGTTTCTGGCATAATAAATTCTAAAATAAAGGTGGAGAGCACCATCTTCTGGAGTTAATGAAGCATTGACACTCCTCACAGTGAATGCAGGGCACTGAGTTTCAGTTAAATAAATGTTTATATATGCAACAAGCTTAGCAAATTGTTCTCTGAGCAGAGGAACTAATGGAGCATGGTTTCAAGTGGGCTCCTGTTCTGTCTCAGCAGAAAATCTTCCTGTCCTTGCCAGCTCTCTCTGGATCACTAGGGCCTGCCTTTCTCTGTGATGTAATACACAGCTGTCTTCACAGAAACTCCTTCACAGAAGGGTTTCTTCTCACAGGGCAGCTGCTACTCATACTCTGGTTAGCTCAGAGCTACATGGGAAGTCAACCGCTACATGTGCTGTTTGGCAAAATGTTGGCTGTTTCTTGGAGCAGCTAAAGGACTGAAAATTTTGCTGGAATTGCCCAACAAATTAAAAAGCTGCTGGAAGTCTAATAAGAAATTGAGGCTGATGGAGTTATATCAGGTTATTAGTCCAAAACCAGTTGGCATAAACCCAGTAAGCTGTACCAAATTAAAAAAGAAAGCTGATATACCAATAAACAGTTTCGCAGAAAGGACCTGAGGTCCTGGGAAAAAAGCTGATCATGGGCCAGCAGTGTGTCCATGCAGCAAAAGCAGCTGAAAGCATTCTGGGCTGCTGCAGGAGCATTGCTGACAGTGGGTTAATGGAGGTGATTCCTCCCCTCTGCTTGGCCCTGGTGAGACACATTTGCAGTGTTATGTCTAGATCTGGGCTCCCTTGCTCTGGACACGAGGTTGTGTACTGATTGGGAGAGAATTACATTTCTTAATAGCAGTCTATATAGTGCTAGGTTTGGATCTGGGGTCAACACAGTTGTCACTGTGATATTTTGTGAAAAATCTCTTTGCCCAGGATTGTTCCCCTGGGAAGCTGAGAGGCCTCAGAGAAAAATATAAATAATCATTATCTGATTTGCTTCTCCTGCTTTGCTGCTTTGGAATGTGGTAGGTGATTTTTTCATTGGTTTCATGTGAATTGTTTTTACTTAATGACCAATCACGGTCCAGCTGTGTTGGGACTTGAGAGTTACGAGTTTTCATTTGTATTCTTGTTAACCCTTCTGTCTGTATCCTTTCTCTATCTTTAGTATAGTTTAATATAGTATTCTCTTATAATATAATATAATATAATATAATATAATATAATATAATATAATATAATATAATATAATATAATATAATATAATATAATATAATATAATATAATATAATATAATATAATATAATAATGTAACAAATTAGCCTTCTAAGAACATGGAGTCAGATTCATTCATCTCTCACCTCGCCCTGGGGACCCCTGCAAACTCAACACACAGTGTTGCTAACACACGAGTGTTTTAGCTGTTGCTGAGCACTGCTTGCACATTAATGAGCCTTTTTCTGTTTCTCACTCTATTGTCTCCCCCACAGTGGGTAGCCTGGAACAGACCGAAGGGATATTCCATGCAATATAACATCTCACTCAGCAATAAAACTGTGGGGGTGGGGGTGCTTTTTTCAAGGTAGCCATCACTCAGAGACTGACTGGGCATAAGTATGCTGATGGAAGTTGGTGACTGATTGCCTTTACATAATTTTTATTTTTGTTTCTTCACCTGTTAAACTATCTTCATCTCAATATGCAGATTTTCTCCTTTTTGCCCTTTCAATTATTTCTTCCATCCTGTTGGGGGTGAATGAGTAAGAAAAGGAATGTGGGCTTAGCTGCCAGCAAGAGTAAACTCCCTCAACCAGATAATCTGCAGAGGGGCCTACTGGTGCCTCAGCTATTCTGTGTTTCTAAAATACCTACACATGGAGCTGACTTGCCACAGGATTACTCTCTACAATACTATACTCCCTTTTAATCTTAAAAAAACAAACATTTAAAAGTGAAAATTGGTACTCCATGCAGGTTATCTTGTCCATCATGTTTTACACCTATGAATTAATGATGAAGATGAACATTATCCCTTTGTACCAAATGCTGAAGACCCCATATGAAGAATCTCTTGCTTAATCTGTCAGTCTAACTCTTACATTTTGTGTCTCTAACTCCACACTAGCAACAGCTCACAAAGTGCAGAATTTTCTAGCACAATACCCAGGTACACAAGCCCATAAATTCTCTGTTTCTGTCTAAAACTCCTAAGTTTTAAGAGAAGGAACAGATTTTTCAATCTAAAGTAGATTTAAGTTTGCAAAACAAGTCAATTCTTGGACAACTATTTTCTAGCATGATTTTCTTCATATTCTATCATGCAGCATAGTTGCTTTTAACTGGATGACAGTATTATCACATTGTTATTACTATGTCTTCTTGCTCTGTTGAGCTATGAACATATAATTGGTTACAAGTTAGTTTCAGATTTATCTTCTCCATTAGAGGTCAGCAGAAGACCATTTATCTATACAGGATTTGAATGGTTCCCATTTCCTGTTGAAATTCTAGGTCATTAAACCATCAAGTCAGTCACAAGAAAAAAATGAGTTTGACATTATGGGTCAGAAAAAGCTAAGGCTTAAAGTTCAAAATAGCTATTGCCTGTTCCATGTAGAATAGTTTCATTGGAGAATCATTGTAGGCAAATTTAGATCACTTAAAAATGTGTAATGTGAACAATTATGCCATGAAAATGAATGACAACATGAACAGAGAGATTCATATAGAGCAGACATGCCTATAAGATCCTTCTTATGCAGAAAAACTGCAATGAAAACTCACAATTTTGTTGTCTCTCCTCATATTTTCAGTACCACTGAAAAGTTACTTTTATTGAAGAGACCACCTAGATCACAATATTCCTCATCCATTTTTTTTTAAGTATCCTTGTACAAAGAGAGCATTTCACTTCACTTGAACAGAGGAATTTCTATAATGCCAAGGCTTCTCCACGTCTGAAGTTTGTAATGACATTCAGACCATCACTAAGAAACCTTCATGGGTGTCCAGTAAGCAAACAGTTAGGAGAAAGAGTTTTAATTTTTTAAATTTATTCTTTTTTAATTTAGCTGCTGTCATAGGAACTGTAGTATGTTTTCATTCCTGAACTTAAGCTTAGTCAATGTTAGAACTGAGGAATACTCCCAGAATTATTCTGACAAGGATTTGTGAAGGAATGATGCTTGTATACATCAAGTTATTATAAATACTGAGTTGTTTACTCACAGTAAACTGCTCTCCTGAAGGTAACACTACCATGAACTCACCTACAATCAAGAGTGAAAAAATTCAGACTAATGAGTTCAGGAATGCACACAGAGAAGCAGTTCTTAAAACACAAAAATAAACCCCTAACAGTATCTGAAAAAGATGTAATTTGAGAAAAAAAGTTACAATACTGAAAAAGAAAGAATAAATTGAAATTATGATATAGACATTAAAAAATTATCCTTGCTTCAATTTTAATTTTTTTTTCTTACTTACCTTACTTTTTCATCTAAAGTAGGTTTATCTATAGACAGATCTCCTACATTAAATTCTCACAGTAGTAGATTCTCTACCAAAGTTTATTTTTGAGAATATTAAGCAGAGGTTCTCCAGTGAAAATAATCTAGAATGGAATTTCCTAGTCTGAGAAAAAAATTCTTTTAAGGATTATCAGACTGCTTTAAGAGTTTGAGGCCAGAATTACTAGAGAAAGAGTAATATCCAGTAAATTCCCCAAAAGATTTTATCATTACTAGAAAATAAATTTCAAAGTAATTTTCCTTTCCTCCTTTAATACATTCTAATACAAAAATAATAATCTTCAATAAAATGTTGCATACCAGCTTTTGGTGACTTATTTCTTCCCTTGCTTAAACACAGTAGGCAGCTTCCCTCTGTCTATACATGCATAAAAACATACTGTATAAATAATGACTATAAATTGATAAAAAACCCTAACTGATCAATAAATTTGTGATAAAATTGCTCTTCCTGTGATAACTAAAGCCTCTTACTGAGCTCTATTTTCAAGATTAATCCAATATGTACAAAACTGAAAAGAAAAAAAACTTTCCACAGAAAGCGACTATCAGTTGTACCCTAAATGCTAACATACCCTGAGATCATAAATGCAAAGCCAAAGAGAAACAGGATAAAGATCTGCACAGCTTGGAAATGTGACTCATCATAGAAGTGCAGTACAAAAAACCCCAAAACAAAAAACAAAAAAACCCACAAAAAATCCTCCCCAAAACAAACAAACAAACAAACAAACAAAACTGTTTGTTGCTGTATGTTGTGGGAGAGGAAAGTGTAACTGCCATTCCTTGTTTCAGAATACTGAAAGAAGTTCCCTTCCTTAGAACACATAAAGAACACTTAAAGGCATATGCACATATTTTCTGGATGCCCTAATATATTTTCTACATGGAAGAATATGAAAATATACTAAATTGTAAAATCTGTCTGAAATAACCAAATAGGAGATTTTTTTTTTCTTTTCCTCTAAAAGACATCACACTTCAAGAGTGGACACACCAATATGGAACAATGCAAAAGTTTCACTGGATCGTTACATGATTATAATGATGGGACTCAGGAGCCTGAAAAAGACTCATGACACTTGTTTTTGTATAAGGAGCACAGAAAACACTTTCAAATACAAAGGTCAGTTTTCATTAGAATACAAACCATATTATTCAGCTTTTTAGTTAAACCTAAAGCAACTAGAGTAAATAATGATACACTCAGAATCTTGATGCTGACAAAAAATGAAAATACCATATAGAAGTGAGAAAATCCCAAGCCATCATCAGCCTATTTAAAGTACTAGTAAATTAACAAAACCACAGCAGTTATGACTGGTCCAGGAACACTATTATTTACAGACCACAGTAAATCCTCATTAATAATATCCTCTTTCAAACCACCATACAGGACCAATTGCTAATACTGACCTCTTATTGTTGGTGCTAAGATCACCTTTGCAATGCCCTTCTGGATCCTCCTGTGAGCAGCTTCAGTCTTCCTAAAACAACAGCCCTGGGGGGAAGCAGAGGAGGTCATACTCAAAGTCTTTGTCAGAAGAGGTTCACGGTTAAGGTTTCTCCCTCCTGCTGTCTGGCAGAGTGTCAGCAATTTCTTCCTGCCCAGCCTTGGGCTTGTTTGTGTTTATAGCTGCACTTTTCCTCAACACAGCCCACACCACTGCTGGTGCTGTGCAGACCCAGCTCACACTGGGGAGGTGAGACTCACCCATCACAGCAGCTGGGGTGGCCAGCACCACCCAGACCAGGGCCAGACTCTGGCCCCACAGGTCCCAGGACACCACAGGCATTCTGCTAATGATGATAAAATCACATGCATGCAGATCCCACACTGCCACTCTGCTCTTGAGGAACACCACCACAACAACCACAGTCTCAGTGGCGCCTTACCTTGACATGAGCCCTGCTCTTGGGCACTGTTATCTTACTGTCACAGGTTCGTGAGGGTGTCTCATACCCTGTTTTGCTTAGGTCTATTTCTGCCAGTTATTCTAAGCACTTAGCATTTCAATGGCTACTGAAGACTTCAGAGAAGGTAATCCTGAGGATTTAACTTTAGAGCAAAATGTACGCCTGTTGCAAAGGAAATACAACTGAACCAAAAAACACAACTCTCTCTAGATAAAAATCCAAACAAACCACACAATGAAACATAGAGAGAGACTTGTGTAAATATATTAGATTGTCACATTTTCACTCTTTCTCAGGGAAAAAATAGTGGTTTTACAAACTCACAGACACAGACATCAATTGATCAAGTAACTTCTCTTTTTGAGGCAGAAAGGGAAGCCTACGATTACTTGTTATCTTTTTAAGGTCAGCAGATTATTTCCAGTGAAGAAAATAAATTTACAACATAAATTTATCTTCAGAGAAAAATAATTGCAACTAACAGAAAAACATAGGAAAACTGAAGGCAAAACTGTGGTCTGATTGATGCAGTCTAAAACCCATGGTGGAAAGCATCATGTGTTTCATGAGGCAAATATGAGACTGTAATTGCTGTGTTTGTGAAATCCTAGATGAAAAATAATTGCTTTTTATATGCATTTCATTTATTTTGTGAAACATGTGAAATATTTATTTAGTATTGTACTACGGTAGATTACATTCTATCATCCTCCAATATTTCTAGTCTTAGTCTGACTCAGATATATTTTACATGAATGCTGCTAAAATAGTTTTAATAGAAAGAAATAAGGAAACAAACAAATCCCTCCATAAAATTTCCACTATAACTCATCAAAGAAGGAAAAAACCCAATAAATACCAAACAATTTATCAAAATCACATAAAGAATAAAGGTAGACATGTAAATTAATTTCATATATTTACCAGAAAACCTGGTATTTTTGAAAAGCCCATACAAATTTCAAAGAGGACTGTGTTGCCTTTTCAGCACTCACAGAAAATAAAACCAATATGCATGCATGCATCAACATCAGTGATTAGATAGACTCATATGACACAACCATAAATTGCTTTATGACTGCTGCCATCATCTCTTGTCTGTCTCTTCTCCATGACCTTTCCCCATGGTTAAGTAAATACAATGGTATCCCAAAGAGTAAACTGTAAATTACAAACCCCAATATTTTTCGATTGTTTTGGGATCCAAGCTGTGTAATGCAACATTACTACACACCTATGAAAATTTTATTTTAGCCTGCATTAAAAAATAAAACAAGAGAAGTTTCTTGAACTAATATAAAAAGGTAGCACTAGTCTGATACAACACAGTACTACTACCAAGTAATTACAGCAAAAGCACAACATGCTAAATCATCACCATTCTGCATATTAGCCCACGTTATATCAATCTGCTCACATTCATCTCTCAGAAAATTGCCCAAATGCCATCTGTTTTATGAGGTTGAATATACACTACTGTGACAGAAAATTTCTTCAGCAATTTACAGAATGTTTCTCACTAATTATATTAGGAAGAGCACAATCATTGTGTTTTTGTTCCACTGGCAGGAGGATAAGTTTCAGACAAGCCTGACTGTCTGGCAGAATTATTTTGATAGTTATACTGGGTTTGCTGTAGCATGAAAAAAAAAAAATTAAATTGACCTTTTCTACAATTCTTTGTTTCCATTAAAGTATTATTAATTTCATGGCCTTACACAAGCAAAATTTGCAAGGACTCTGAGATGAATCTTCTCTGCTAATACAGCAACAACTGATTTAATCCTCTGAAAACTGTTTTTAAAAATCAAACATTTTTTCAGACTTATAATATCCACATCATTCAAACTGCAACACAGAAAACAAACCATAATAATACATGAGAGCTAGATCCTAGCTATCCAGCTACATTCAGTCTGGTCTTCCAGCAATGATGCTGCAGGATTTGGCCTGACATTCATATCTGACTGGTTTATGTTTACTTGTTTCCAGTAAATCCCTACTCTCCATCATGTATGCAGCTGTTTCTTTGGAATTCTAACCTTTGACTGTAATAGACTTGGTATGTGCAGCAGCAGCCTGATGACCAGTATCTCTTCTACGTGTTGGCTTCTTGTTGTGTGCTTTTTTCTTCCAAGAAGAGTGACCAGACAAGGTAGAAGTGAAAAGAGGGCAGTAATATTGCTGGGGTTAATGAATATGCACCAGAGGAGAAGTTTCCACATTGCCAATTACAGAAAGCAGTCATTGCACAGGCAGCCAGGCTGCAGTTCATGCAAAGACATAGGCAAGCTGCTGTGGAGACAGGAAAAACAAATCAAGAGAGGATTTTGCAGAATTTGTAGTAACCCAGACACATGCTGTACAGACTGAAATTAGGCCCAGAAGTACAGTCCACTTTGTAGTGATCCATAAATAGGCAGGGAGCTGTGTGTATAGAAAGACCTTTTGTTCTAATATGTAATCATCCTACTAGAAATTGCAAATCTGGTGGATTATAAACTGAATCTTTCCAGGATTTGTGTCTCAAAATGTTTTGGGGCTTCATTGAAGAACTGAGTACTACATAAAGCTCCAGAATGATTCATTTGTAAGTTCTGGCTAACTCCTTATTTCTGTTTGACTTATACTATATGGTATATCAAGCTGCACTAACATGAATAGGTATCATCATCCACCCACAGCTGTGTCATGTTTCTCATTACTTTTCCCAGGACAGGAGATAACATTCTATGCCATACCTGCACAGAAATGGGCTGGTTCAGCCTCAAGAAGAGATGACTGAGAGGGGGCCTCATTCAAATGGGTAAGTGTCTGAAGGCAGGGTGTCAAAAGGATGGAGTCAGGCTCTCCTCGGAGGGCCAAGCAACAGGAAAAGAGGCAATGGGCAGAAACTGATGCACAGAAAGGTCCTCGTCAACATGAGGAAGAATTTCTGTGCAAGTGACCAAGCAGTGGAACAGCTTGCCAAGGGAGGTTGTGGAGTCTCCCTCACTGGACATACCCAAGAACCATCTGGACACAATCCTGTGCCATGTGCTCTAGGATGACCCTGCTTGAGCACTGAGGTTGGATCAGATGGCCCACTGTGGTCCCTTCCAACCTCACCCACTCTGTGATTCTGTGACTTAAGTGTCTGTGTCTTACCTGCTCCCTTTTCCATACAACTTATTTTTTCCTTAGATATTTCTGAACAAGCTTATCAAAATTCCTAACTTTTTTCATACGGAATATACAGATAACTCTTTCTGAATTTTATTTCAAACTGTTCAGTGCAAATTTAAAACTAATTCATGCCTCTAAAGAGATACATCCTTTCAACTTCCCAAGCCTTCACAAAGAGCTCAAAACCAGCAGAAATTCATATTGACTGCAGGAGAAGGAAGGATTTGAACCCTTGTGAAAGAATTTAAGAAAGCCAAACACATCTGGGGGAACAGGAAGGAACAGAGTTAAGGGTAATGGGAGATGCAGAAAACACAGGGCTGGGTATTTATAATGCATATCAGCATGTCCTTTTTATTAAGGACTGAAATTCTGCATGGCCATATCTACTAACTATTCAAGACATCAATACAGACTACCAGAAAATAGCTCCAAATATAACAAGTCAGTGTCTAAAGTAACAGGTGCAAGATCTGGAAATTACTCATCACATTATTGATCTTTATTATACACTCTGATTTACTCATCTAAATGGTGAGCAGCAATGCACATTTAGTCATTGGAGACAGAATATTTTTGATTTTCACAGCTGAGTCCATCTGTACTTCAGAATTTGTGCTTTTATTTAGGCAAATCATGGGCAACTCCTCCTCAGAACAGAATACCACCACAGGTCTCTTACCAGAGCAAGCCAAAATTCAAAGAACAATTGTGTTTGCTTAACCTATGCACTCTATCAAGTAAGGTTACTATTAATTCCCATCTATCTACCAAATGTGCAATCAGCATGTAAGTTGATGGTTTAGAAGCACAACAGGCAAGAACCCTCAAGGCTGAGAAGGTTCCTGAATTACTCTTGTGCATTAAAAAGCTAAGTGTCTCAGTACACACTGAAAACGGAATAAAGGCTGAAGTTCTGATTTGTGTGTTGATATTCATAGGTGTATATGCTTTAAAACTTTTCATTTTATGTATAAAATTTATAAAAGTACTCGTACTAGCATGCAACAAGCTAAAGCCATGATTTATGTGACTGCTATACAAAAAGAATAACAGAAAATTATGAGAGCAGTAATTTTCAGTATCTTGGAATTTTAGAGATATCCAGTTGTTATATGATAACCAAATACTGATTTTTTAATGCACTGATTACAGGATGGTTTCTATACATGTTTTAATTATATTTTGCAGGAATTTGTAATTTGATCTTAGATAACAAGAAATCAAAGGAAAGGACAGGAATCCTTCATGATGTGACATGCACATATTTTTTCTTGAAGAAACATAACCCTCGACAGGGTAAGAGAGTTCTCTTTTTTCTGTTTCAGGTTCTTAGCTCTGCAATAAGTAGATGATTTTCTTTCTTTCAGATACTTTTAATGGTATTTCTCAATCAGTGCTGCTATCAAAATTTTAATAACCAATTATTCCTCTTGTCATTGTAATAATTTAGTAAATAAATAGATAACATTATACTGAGAAAGCAGTCTAACAGCTCCAAATTCTGAGCTGACAGAGATGCTCTTTATGTAAAGAAATCATTTTAGGTCAATAACATTCTTCACCTTTTAGCTCAAACAAGAGATATTGCATGTGGATTAGGGTTTTTTTTTGGTGGCATTTGGTTAATTTTTGGTTCATTTGGGTTTTTTTTTGGTTTTTTTGGTTTTTTTGGGGGGGTTTTTTGGTTTTTTTTGTTTGTTTGTTTGTTTTGTTTTGTTTGTTTGTTTTTGTTGTTGGTTTTTTTTTTTTTTTTTTGAGCATCCGATTATAAGGCTATAAAGTAAAGGACTATAGTTTATCTTTTCTTATTTTTGGTTGCTCACCTGAGCCTATCATCCAGTCTTTTTTTACAGTTAGTGCATGAAAACCACATCTCTAGGACATGTTTCATCATATTTAATTTGCTTCTTTACTCCATGATGCAATCAATCACATTGAGGAAGTACCTTACTCTTCCATAAATGTAGGACAAATACATGTGGGTAATTCAGGTATGTGCATTTTTTCCTCTGGGAACTCGATTCCTTGCTTAAAATACTTTAAGGTGCTCACCAAGAAGAACAGCTAAGTATGTGTTGCTTCATAACTTCTATACTGGAAGATAAAATTTATAGGCCTTCAAGAATGCAGTGTTTCACCACTTCTTTGGTAAGTGCCTGAAGGGCAGGCAGAACATTTTGCCTAACTTGCCTTTCCTCTCTCTCAAAATCTATGGGTTCATTTCTGTCATAACTGCAAATGTGTAGCTTGCTGTACAATAATACTGTTTTTAAAACTTTATACTAAAAATTCTTTGCAAGCATAGTGATAGATTTGCTGCTAACAAGCAAATGAGCATTGCAGGAAGAAACAAAAATAGTGTAGTACCTTGCATGTTTTTCTCCTGCTTCCCCACTCCCTGGGCAGTACATAAATCTACATTACTATTTAGTGCCCTGTGGTGCTGAATATTGTAGGTTGATGGAACATAATCTTGAAAAATTGTCAGAGAAAGTAGAATGTGTAAATGATTCTATGACCTTTTAGTGACATGACACCACAAGATGGTGAAAAATTTGCATGCAAGCTGAAAGGCTTTGTAAAAATTACTCAAATGTGTTTATGTGACAGAGTTTTATATTTAAATCTACCATTTCCTTTAAAAAATTCCTTGTTGTCTTTCATGTTAAAAAACCCCAAAACACAGAAGTATAGAACAATAACCCCTAACCAACCTTTGATAGGAGGTCTGAATAAAAAATAAAAAAATCTATTTGGAAACTATTTCAGACTCATAATTCTACATTTTTTAATCCTTGTTTAATTATAGTTTGCATTATATTAGAGCAATAATTTATTTTCATATCTTAAAAGACAGAGGACTTTTGTTTGTTTTTATTAAGAAAGCTAGTACACCACTTGTCATTTAAATGAACAAAATAATGAATTGCAAATTGAAAGAACTTAGTGAAGCATGAGACCATTTAGCAAAATATTTATACATGCCACACAGATTCTTCCTGAAAAGGTTATTTGAGTGTAAATGTGACATTTTGAAATGTGAGTAGTGAAAACTAAATCAATCATAAGTCATTTATCACTTAGTAATGAAATTTAATGTTTGTCTTCATTGTCATTCTTATTTAAAAAGGTCTTGTCCCTGTAATTATCCTACTTTTTTCCAGAAAATTATAATTTTTCTTTATTGCATCTGACCTGGATAGGGATCCGTTCTTCTATAATAAAAATATGTTTTTATAAAATTAATAACCCAGCTTCAGTTATTGATATATTACAGTATTTTTATTAAATTCCACAGCCCTTGGCCCATTTACTTAATCTTTTGCAATAGGTTTATACTTTGCAGCCATTTTAGCTACCCAGACAAAAAAAACTGGTCTCCAGCTTCACAGCCTTAGTCTAAACTTTTCTCCTGCTTGGGTTTTTGCTTTGAAGGACTGGTTAAATCAGAACAAAAGTGAAAATATCCTGTGTACTAGTAGAATAAATCCTATGTTCACTAATGCAGTTTTCTGTTTTTATGTTGTTTGAAGTTTCCCAACTTCTATTCATTTCACTTATGCATCCATATTATCTGCATAAATGCCTTACAGTTATACTTCAATAATATTTAATATCTTGTATTGTTTTTGTACAGAAATACTTATCCTATCCCTATTGTCCCACACCAAAAAAAAAAAAAAAAAAAAAAAAAAAAAAAAAAAAAAAAAAAAAAAAAAAAAAAAAAAAAAAAAAAATATATATATATATATATATATAGCACCATGTGGTCAGGAATTCAAAGGTTTAAAGGTTACATGCACATACTGGACCAATAAGACAAATCACGTCTGTATAAAAATAAATAATCTTAATTGCAGTTTTGTTCATCAGAAACTTCTCTGCTAACTCAGGAAACTTGCATACATGTATGCATGTATACATGTTCTTGATTAAACATATTAAATATGATATCTTATTCAGGGCATGCATTTTGCAAAGGTTTGTCTCCCAGATCCTTCTGAAGGGAACAGCAATTTTAATGTTTCAGCAAATTGCTTTTTCATCTAAAGTAATGGTGGTGTGGATAAAACCCCAGAATACAACTCAGATGGGGTGAGGAGAGCAGCAGTGTTTTTTAGCGTAGCTGTAGGAGAGAACACAGCAGCAGCAGCAGCAGCAGCAGCAATGTGAGTCACACTGCTGATATGAATTCTCCCCATATGGGTCAGAGTTTATAGACACCTTTAGCTTGGACAATCCATTCTGCACCAACACTGTGTCAGACAACCAGGACATGATAAATAAAACAGGATTGCAGTCCTCCTGATAAGGAGTACAGAGTACAGCCTGACAGGAATAATCAACTTCTTTCTTAAGAAAAGTTTGCTGGTCTTGTTGGCAAGATCATTAGCCTCTTAACTAGTGAGGTCTGCAAAGACCTATGAGACCTTCACCCTTGCTTCTACAAAGGAAATGTGTGTCAGAGAATCACAGAATGATTTGAGCTGGAAGGGGCCGTAAACACAGAAGCACTACATTACTAATTTTTCCACCAGTAAACAAGATCATCACTGCATAGTTTTGGCTGGTGTCAGGCATTTAAAATAAATGCGCCCTGTGGTCAAGCTTATTTTCCTAAGGTAGGAATGTGCCGTCCATGAAGGTACTGTTCATCAACAAAAGGGAATGCATTTCTATTTGGTCAAGTGGAAGTCATACAAAACAGTACAGAGGTTTTAGAAAGGTAAAACCCAGAAGTATAGGAGAATCCTATGCATTTCTCTCAGACAATATATACCAGATTTCACATTAATGTTTGAGTGTTTGAACAAGAGTTTCTGCTCAGAATGGAAGTTATTGACTGCTGGATTATTCTGGGATGGATAATTTCTTATTGTTAATGATAATTCTCTTACTGGGAAGAAAGTTTATTTCTTTAAAGTTTTTATGGGACAGTAGACCCAGTTTCTTTTCATTTCAGTTGAAGTGCCAGTCTGAACCTACTGACTGACCCTAAGAATCAGTAATAGGAGGCTGAGGTTCTTTCTGCTATAATTGCAATGCATACTTCTTGAAACTGCCTTTTGCAACACAAGAACATCCCTCACCTCCACTCCACATGCACTTTCCTTCTGATCTGTGAATTACAAACAGCATCATAGGAAGGAGGTTAGATGCTCTAAAATCTGTATGTACACTGCTTTGGTACAGTGGTCAATAATCCCTAAGTCAGCCTTGGGTTCCTTACCCAGCTTTACACATGACATTTCCTGTATCTTTGTCCTTTTCAGAAGCTGCTCAATAGCATGTTGTGTTATACCATGCCCACATGGCAATTCCCTCTGTGCATTCTTGTAGAATTTCCTTCGGCATCATTAATATTAAAATCCCAAGGAATGGTTAAAAAGTGTAAAAAATTTAGAATTATAGTTCAAGCAGAATAGTTCAGAAAAACAACACTAAAAATAAGCTTTCAAATATTAAAGACAAAGCTTCTTCCAAACTCAGATAATAATCTTCCAAACTCTGAGCTGATAATGCTCAGAAAAGTTGGTTTTTATGTACAGACTATCAGAGCTCATGTGGGTGACAGAGAGGGTGTTGCAGCACACAGGAGCATGCAGAAACTGCTGTGACAGCATATCAACAGGCACCCTGCTGTCCTTCTGTTCTTTTGAGCATATATGTACCTACATTTATAAGACATGAACTATCTTTGTAATTTGGTACATAGTACTCCCCAAGAAGACAGGTCTGCAAATATGATAATGGATTCAGCATTAAAATGCAAGATAATTTCACCTCTACATGGAAGGATTTCCAATTCAGTTATTAGGTGGGCTCTTTTTTCATATATTTTTCTTGGTTTTAAATCTTATTAAGGCATTTACTGAATATAAAGAGGAAAGGGAAATTCCTACATGAGAGGAACAAGCCAAAGAGGCAAAATGAAAAAAAGACCATCAAGTAATGGTGTCAAGAGACATAGTAAAACACAAGGAAGAGATAAAAATATACATTTGTGTCAAAGCAGGGGAAAATAATAATTTGTTACTGAGTAGTTTGGGAATACCCTGACTTGGAAACAAGGTGATTCCATAGGTCTTCCATCCTCTTTAGAAATTACATTTAATTACAAAACTAGCTAGCTTATCTACCTCAATTAATCTCTCTCAGACAGGCATTTTTTACTAGTATATATTTATATTAGAGATTAGGCAACATTTCCTAGTCCAATTTGGCTTTGAATACCAACAAATAGGTATAAATTATAATAAGAAGAAAATCTTTGGATTTAAGAGCTATTAATGGTTAAGCTTTTTTGCTTATCTTGTTTTTAAATGCAGCTTTGTGCTGATCATTTAAAAATATATATAGATATAAGAAATCCCCTCTAACAATTTATCTGGTATTTTATACTTCCATAAAACACTCCTGGGTGCCCATTACTGTATGATATGAGCATGCATGCTACACTCAGTGTAGGTGAGCTCTTAATATTACGCTTCAACATCACACCCTGGAGTGTCTCATTGCTTAAATGATGGAAAGGTCAAGCATTTACAGCATACCATCATGTTTCATAGAACAGTTTTAGACTGCCATTCTCTGTTACCTCATTCTTTCAGGAAAAGTGTGTGCAAGATAAAATAAACATAATTCAATTAAAACAGCTTTCTCAAAGTGCTAACCTGCAGCACAGTTTTGCAGTTCTCTTTGGGTAAGGTCACATCCTTCGCATACAATGCTAACACATACACACACTGATATATAAATTATGTATCAGTAGAAAATTCAGCAAAATTTTTCATCAACAATTAACTAGATGTTAATTTTTAAAATAAAATGAAAGGATGGAATATGGCAGAGGCTGACATGTTTACAGCAAATGTATTAACATTAAGAAAGAACAGAACTGCATTGGGCAGGAAACAGAGTTTTAGGTCAGCACCAGTGTCTCATTGCTCATCTCAGGTGTTTTAGGACAGAGATTATCATCCTGAGATCCTTTCTGGGTAATAGCACACTACAGAGGAGCAGAGTATAAGAATCTGCAATCATACACACAGCCTGATTATTCGATCAGTAACTATATATTTATGGTATCCAGAACTGTTAATCTAGTAACATCATAAAAGCATTTAAATTGGAAAGGACCCTTAAGATCATCAAAGTCCAACCTTTGACTCAACACCTCCAAGTCCACCACTAAACCATGTGTCACTGAGTGCCACTTCTACATATCCTTTAAACAGTTTGACATGGTGACTCAATCACTTCCCTTGGCATTCTGTCCTAATGCTTGGAAACCCTTTTGGTAAAAAAATTTTTTCCTACTATCCAGTCTGAATCTCCCCAGTGCAATTTGAGGCCATGTCCTTGCTTGTTACTGGGGAGAAGAGACCAACTCCCACCTTGCTACAACCTCCTTTCAGGTAGAGAGTGATAAACATACTTTGCCTTGTTCAAAACAGACCTCGATGATCCAGCCTGTCCAGACCCTGCTGCAGAGCTGTCCTACCCTCCAGCAGATCAAAACTCCCAGCCAGCTTGGTGTCATCTGCAAACTTACCCAGGATGCACTCGATCCCTTCATTCAGGTCACCAGTAAAGCTATTAAACAGGATTGGCCCAAATACTGAGGCCTGCGGAGCACCACTTGAGACCATCCACCAGCTGGTCCATTCACCATTATTCTTTGGAATTGATCATTTTGCCTTTTCTTTTTCCCCAGCAAGCAATGTATCTGTTCAAGCCATGAACGACTAATTTCTCTGAGAAAATGCTGTGGGAAACTGTGCCAAATGCTTTACTAAAGTCCAGGTAGACAACATCCAAAGCCTTTCTCTCATTCACTAAGATGGTCACCTTGTCATAGAAGGAGGACAGGTTTGTCAAGTAGGACCTGCCTTTCCTAAATTCATGCTGATTGTGCCTGTGCCCCTAGCTGTGCTGTGCGTGTCATGTAGCGGCACTCAAGATGCCATGCTGTATGACCCTCTCTGACCCTCTGACTGAGGTCAGACTTACAGGCCTGTAGTACTTCATGGAAGTTGAAGGCTCCTGGGGGGTCTTTCTATTTCTCTCATGTTTTCCTAGTTCATGAAACTCCCCTGCACATCATGCTAGAACACTCTTCTGCAGATTGTGCCAGCACTAGAGCCAACATCCAAAAGGAGGATTTTTGGTATTGCTTGCTCTACTTAACCTGCTTTTGATTAATTCAACTTTTCTGTCATGGCAGTTCTATATACCATGAAGAACTGAGATTGCTCAAAATGTCATACCTCCCGAATACAACTTCATTTTTTATGTGGACTCAACAACCTTTACCTGGTCATACAGGAATCTACCATGAAAAACTAAACGTAAATTTAAAAAGTAGCAACCTAAATGCTCTGGTTCTCTCAGCACCTCTGATCTCATCCCAGAACAAAGGAATTTTCTTCACTTATGGAGAGGAGACACTGCTTCTGCATGCACTTGGCATTATTAATTTTGTGGTATTGAAGCTTTTCTAGAAATTACTGGACCCTTTTCATCTTAGCCTACTTTTCCTGAAGTTGTAAGATTAATCATGCCAAGATGTCCTGCATCTCTGCAGAATTCCTGGAAGGTTGCTCAATAAGGGTGTAGATACAAACTGCTTCCTAGATGTTCCTGAAACTGACTTCTCTTCTGCAGCTAACAGCTTTTCAGTGTTAGATCCTCAGCTTGGCCTATAGGATACCTCTGAAGTCTAAATACCATATAACAGAAAGGAATAAACCAAAACAACCCTCAAAAATTCAAAACCACAAAAGTACAAAAAAAAAAAAAGGACAAACAAACTTCCTCTATCAGAATGGATTTAAAAATTTAAAAATGGTGTATATTGTATAAAACACTTTGTTTAATGTATCATTTAAGTGCAGCCATTTTTTTTTTGCTGTTGTTTTTCTGTCCTTTATAAGGTATTTCAGTGAAAAGTAATTACATATATAATTAAGAAAAAAATATAAAGAGGAAAAACTTTTTGTTTGACATACCTTTCCTATTCTTCTTTTCACTCCAAATTGGGAGTGTTCAGGGATGCTTGGAATGAACAGACCACAAATGCTGCTGCAGGCTTTTTAAGACAATAAATTATCACTACCATTTTGAAACTAATTCATCAGTAAAATATGATTTCTTTTTCACATCTAAACAGAAATACTTATTTTCCTGGTATGCAAAGATAAAAGGACATATTATTTCTCCTAGTTTTCATAACTCTCTGAAGGTTAGGCAAGCTACTACTACTCTGAGACCGGCAGAAAGCAGAGTTTCCCTTCTTTTGGAAGAGTTCATCATAGATAGAAACTGACCTGGATTGCTCTGGACTGAACTCAGATCATGTAGGACTGTTAATCATTGAACAAAGAAGCCTTAGCAGTGGCTGCACCACCAGGATGTCCAGATCCAACATCAAAGTCGCAATTCTCCTTGTCGATATGGATTTTCGGAGGAGATTGCGCTGTTATCCCTGGGTAGCTTGGTCCATTGAACAATTAGTTACGTTGAGGAGCTGCTCTTGGTCTAGAAGTGTGGTCCAGTTTTTGGAAGATTTGTTTTTCTCCAAGGTTGCCCCAACCACAATCTCAGACCAGTGGCTTGTGAGTGAGTGAGCCTGGTAGGTGTATGTGTGTTTTGGAATGGTTGCTGGTTTTAAGGTTCCACAGGGTCTTCTCGTGTTTACTTCTCAATGCGTGGTTTCAAGCAGAAACAATGAAGGTGCTTCAAGCATTGCTCACAAAATAAAGTAGATATTTATGAATGAATCTTAAAAACATTTTTCAATAATGTAAAAATGTACATGTAGACAGTCATATATAACTATAGTGTTAGAGGTTTCTTTTTTTAATTTTAATACAGACAACATAAGAAAAGTGGATTGCAGAAGTGAATCCAGACTACTCCCTTCTTCCAACACCACACAGATATTTCTTTCCCTCCACAATTAAAGCTAAGGGCTTAATGCTTTAAATATCTAGCTCTCGCTTTGATTTATCCTATTTAAAAAAGAAAATGTATAAGTAATTGCACATATGCATTTAATCTTCCAAGTACTTTTTGAAAGCTCCCCTTATTTTATCAATTAACTCCTTCTTTTGCAAATATGCCTTGTGCAGTGATATCAGTGATCCATGACTACACTGCAAAATAGACTTCCAATGAAGAAAAAAAAGATCTTCATGTGCTGGAATTTATGCACTTCTAATTAAACTTTTTAAAATTTTTATAACATTCAAGAATGAGTCCACATTTTAATCAAGCAAGTGCATGCTGAAATTTGTACCAGCTAGAAGCATTCTTAAATATATCAATCACACTGCCTTTGATGCTGTCTTTAAAAAAGCCATATGACCAATCCTGAATTGCATAACGTCATGGAAGATACATTTTTGAGACTTATATTGAAATAATTTATACTCCCTATGATTGGTTGACCTCAGGTGGAAACCAGATGTGCCCCAAGGTGCTCTATAATATCCCCTTCTCAGCTGGACACGGGAGGGAAATTAAGACAGAAAAAACCCAAACCTTGGTTTAGGATAAGGAAATTTACTAGAGCAAAAATGAAAGATGGCATATGCACAAGCAAAGAAAAAGAGATGAAAGGTTTTACTCACCACTTCCCATCAGCAAGCTACATCTGGCCACCCCCTGGGAAGCAGAGCTCCTGCAAGCATTGCAATTGCTCTGGAAGGCAAATGTTGTAAATAGTGAATGCCCTCACTTCCTTCTCCTTCCCTTAGCTTTTATATGTTGAAAATTTCGAGCTATATTTTCTTTCATACTCAAAGTACTAAATAGATTAATGTTTAAATGAACATGCTCAAGGTGTTTAAGTAAATAAAGAAAACAATTATTGGCCTTGAGAAGTTCTTTTGCCATATACCTACTACTATTAGAATCCCTAATAACACAGAAAAGGGTAGTCACAACTGGGTCTTATTTTAAAATTTCCTTTAAAGTTTCTTTCCACTGAAAGCATGTTTTTTGTCATAGTCATCCTGAAAGTGTAAAATTTGAAGCATTACTACTAGATGTCAATCATAAAATAAAGCTGAGTTTGAATATGAAAATATATACTCAGTACTTCAAAGAAGGGATATAGAATTCTATTTAGAGATCTTTTAGAGTGGCAAAAATCATAGCAAATATACAACAGGTCATTTGTGACACCTTAACCACAGGGCAGAGAATTAAAAAGAACACAAAGTATATTTAGGAAAAGACTAAATTTTAGGTTGCCCATTTATAAAATGTCTGAAGAAAATATTCCCACTCCATAGCTGGGATTCCTACATCACATTGATAACTATCATTGACAATGAAGAAGCAATCACTTGTGACCTACTTCAGTAGTGAAATGAAACATTATAATAACTAATATATTTATAAAACTCACAGAAAAGACAGAATGAACCATCAGGTTGTCAATGATATAGAATTAGAGGGAATAGTCAAGGCTCTTAAGGCCATGCAGGCTTAGACAGGCTAGAGAAATGGGCCAACAGGAATTTCACGATCAAATGCCAGGTGCTGCCCCTGGGCAGGAAGCACTGGTGCAAAGGCATCGGGTGATGTCTGCCTGCTTTCATGGGAGCATGGCTGAGGGAAGGGACCTGGAAGCCTTGGGAGACAAGGGTGTGTGTGAGCCCACAGTGAGGGCTGCCAAGTAGCCAGTGGCACTCTGGAAACCACCCGTTAGTGCACAGCTGGGACAGCAAGAAAAAGGATCACCCCCTCACTTCAGCACTTCTGAGAGCACATCTGGGTACTGTGCCCAGCTGACAAGGACTGACTAACTGGACTAGGTTCAGCAGTGGGTTTCCAAGCACCTTAGAGCTGAAGCACTTGCTGTGTGAGGAGTGGATGAGGTTCTAGGACATGTTCAGCTTGGCTTACCAGAAAATACGAGCAACTTTTAGTACCTAGGAGGACTTACTGAGAAAATGCAGTCAGACTTTTTATGAAGAGGGATAATTTGTAGGGTCATATAAACAGTAAGGAGATATGCAAAACTGAATAATAAATTTTCTTACTGGTTTCACAGTAGTTTTAAAACAAAACTTAAAAAAAATTTCTGACATATTACCTTGCATTTTTGCATGCACACATTGATTTTTTTTCCTTAAAAAAGTTGGTATTCTCCCCAAATTATTAACAGTTTTTCACAGAAAAAGCAGTGGCACTAGAAAGCAGAAGGATGACACAATGCATAAAAACCTCATTCAGTGATTCAAGAAGCAGAAGTAGGCAGTTATGCTCTTCACTTTTCATCATGCAATCAGTAGTACTCTTCAGTTTTTCTTACTTCCAAATTTCTGTGTTAACTTTATGCTTGCTCTTCTAGATGCTGATATCGCTTTCCTCCTCAATTTATCTGTCTCATCCTTTACTCTCAGAAAGTCTTTTATTCCACCATATCAAATCAACCGATGGTTACTGATGCGACAACCAGCTTTCTCCCTCTATTTCACAGATAAAATCGAGACAGTCAGAAAGGAATTACTGTGATGCAAGGACAGAAAAGACATTTTGCTGTCTTGATTTGATACCAAAGCCCTCTTCAATTTTTTTTTTTTTTTTTGAAGACCAAGTAGTGCATTTTAGAAACATATTTTTTATTTCATAAGCATATTTTTCAAAGGCAGTCAGATGGCACTGCATTGTTTCATGAAGGTTAGAACTTCAAACCACTGTCTATTAGTGTTATTTTCTCTTGCAGCTTTTTAAAAATATTAGTTTAAATGATGCATTAATATCTTAATATAAAAAGTGTTTTGAAAGTAGCTCAGAAGTTTTCATATTTCGTAGCAGGAACACGGTCCTGCTTTATAGCCATATAGTCATATAGCCTATATCTATATTAAGAACAGAATAGCACAGAAAGGTAAACTGATTATAACAAAATACTTGTGGAAAGTAGATTTCATCATTTTGGTTATAACCTTCACAAAAACTTTGAGTATTCAACCCACTTTTTAAAGTAGGAACAGCAGACAACAAAAGCTAGATATTTTGTTAAATGGTGTTAACAGTAGTCAACAAAAGCAATTAAAGCTTTTGGACAAGCTTCAGAAGGACAAGCTTCAGAATTGACAGTGAGATATTAACATGCATATTTTTAAATTCTCAGCCCAAAATAATTAGGTACCTTAATTTTTTTTTTATTAGTATGAGTCTACTTTTGATTTAAATACATTTACTCTGAAATGATGCCATTTTGAACTAAAAGAAAAGTACAGTGAATTTATGAGTGGCTTTAGAGCTCCCTGCAGAATTCAGGTATCTGAAGAGCCTTTGTGGATACACCAAAATTTCGTTTACAGCAATCATAAGAAATGTTGAGAAGCACTATACGTTCTTTACTAGCATGTCAAGAAAACGTTTTGTCACAGTCACTGCCATCACTCAACATGAAGCACTAATGCTTACTTAAAATGACAGTGCTCAGGAATTTGTGTGAGTTCTCAGCATTGCTGACGACAGATAAAACCCAGAAGTATTTCATGCACACACTGAATAATGTGACAAAGACATACTAATGAAGAGGCAGATGAATATAAAAGAATCCTTTTTAATCCACCTGAATTTGATGCAGAACTAATGGACAAAACAGACCTGATAATTTTTAAAAGGTTTTTTTTTTCCTTTCATTCATTAAGCTGTGACACTGAACAAAAAATGGCATGTCAAAAATAGCAGTGCTAGAAAAAATTTGTTCTCTGTGTTCTCCCACATTCTCCCTCTTGTGATCTCTCCATGTCTTCTGCTGAATGTTTCAGTACATTTATCATTCTACACCACACATCACTGAAACTCTCCTGTGAGTGTGTGACATGGGCTAAGTGACAGCCCTGGTGTGCAGTGATCCTCTTGAATGAGGGACAGCACAACAGGAGTGGTCTGGCTGAGAGCAGCCAGGGAGAAGCATTTCCACCAGACTACAAAGTCTGTGAGTCTACAAAGACTCACATAAGCTGTAGCAATCTATTATACTTGGAAAAAAAACCCCCAAAATTATCTCTGGAAATTCCTGAAATAGACCTTGAAAGTACAGGCATATGTGTGTAAAAACAGGGAAAAGAGGGAAGAAGAAATGACAAGATGTCTATGTCCAACCTTTTCTAAAAATTTATTAAAAACATAGTTTGCAACTTCAGATGGATTTTAAAAGTTTCTATATTTAAGAAGTATTTGTATCATGTGTTAGTGCTCAGGTGCCAGTGGCAGCACTGGGGGGTTTGCCAAGGTGGTCCCTGTGTGGAAGAGCTGGGGCTAAATCCCCAGCAGGGATGTCCCTGTGGCTCCGGGTGGGGCAGGTATCTGCTCTGTGGCCTCTGGAGGACCCCAGGCTGGAGCAGGTGGCTGTTCCCTGAAAGATGCATCCTGAGGAAAGACCCAAACAGTTATTCTGTGTGTAGCTAACAGCATGCTTCTACACCATTATTTCTCTTAATGAGCCAAATAGCATATTCCTGCATATTTTTTATAAAACTTTCCGTGGGAGTTTGTAAAGATGACCATTACACTGCAATAAAGTTGTATTAAGACATTTTACTCAGGTTCTCATGTGAAAAGATAAAAAATTTGAACCTCTAAGGATTACCCTCTTCTATCCCCCAAGGGCTTAACTATCTACCTGATTACATTCAGTACTCAGAAAACTATGAGAGACAGTAATCTTTTATCCCAGTACCTAAAGACAATCCCCCTCCCTCGAGACACTGAAGGAATTTCAAACATTTCTCTTCAACCTTTCATTTTGAAGCACTACCTTTAATTATTCTGTTACAGAACAGCTTTGGCTACTTTGCTGTTTTCCACAGTCATGGCATTTTGATTCAAGTTTATCTCACCTCCTAGATTTCAACAGCAACATCAAAGGAAAGCAAGCAAATTTTACATTTACATATGGGACAGTGAGATTTCAGAGAACAGCTGGCTATACTCACCAGTAAATGGATTGTACTCATTTGCAGATGCAAATATTTCTATTTGAGTGTGAAGCTCAAACTCACAATTTATTCAGGAAAACTAGGTTAGCTACAGAAACTCTTACTGAACTCTAAATTTTAAGTGAAGGCCTCACAAAATGGGCCTAGTGCACAGTATTTTTTTCCCTTGGGTTTGTATGCTTGTTTTACTACAGTGTACATAGAAACATGAAAATTTACGAACATGCCGTAAAAAGCAGACATACAATTTAAAAGCAGACAATTTACCTTCTAAATTAGTTATAAAAGCATCTGAGACCTTTACTTGTTTTCCTTTAAAAGAAAAAAAATAGAAAATGTTTTCTTCCCTACAAGTTCCATTAAGGTGTTAGAAAAAGTTAAAAAGGATCAGAAGATACTACTGAATTATCAACTATAGCGTAATCAAATAATTCCTAAGTCTGAAAATACCTGAAGGAAAAAGAGTTGAAATACTAGTGTATCACAGAGCAAAAATTTAGAGGGATTTGTTTCTGTTGCATGAAAATATAATATAGCTCCTGGATGCATATTTGTTACAAATTCAAGGTTGAATAAAGAACAGCTGCATCAAAAAGAACAAGTCCCCACAAGTACAGATTCTTCAGAGATTGTACAGGCACTTGGCCATCAAAGGGGAAAGAGTGTTGTGTGACACCTGATTATGCAAACTCTTGTTTTCCCAAGTTCTAGAAAAAAAATGCAGTTATTTCACTTCAGTACAAAGAAATCAGGAACATCATATGAAGATTCATGAATAAATAACACAACATACCTAATTATGATAGTGATGAAAAGAATTAAGAGGGCATTGAAGAGATAAGGTAGACATGTAGTCTTACTACAGGTGTGTATTCATATCACTTAAAGGCCTGGACAACTGATGATAAAATATAAGCACAAACTTTGCAACGTACAGCCCAATTCTTAATTTAGTGTGATTTTCTGTTTTCGATTCAATGATTTCTATGCAATTTATTTTCAAATACTTTGAAGACTTCAAGTAATATTAGCCAGAAATACCCAATAGAATGAAACTGAATAGCCCAGAAATCTTCATTTTTAGATCTTTGCAGAAGTACAAACAAATCCTACATGCAGTTCTTATCTTACTGGCTACTATTTGGAAAGTCCCATATGTTTTCCATCACATAATAAAAATGTTGATAAAATCCCTTTATCCTCTATGATCCAGTTTGTCTGGGTTTGATTTTTCCCCGCCCTTTTTTTTTAGTATTGTACAGACTGGCTATTGTTCTTCCAAAGGTAGAAGCCAAGTTTAGTGACCCTTAGCAGAAATAAAATGAAGACTAAGTGCAGGCAACATTATTTATCTTTGCTCCCACACTTCTTCACATTGCTTGTCAGAGTTCAGGGCAAAGAAAATCAATCAGGTCTGTCAGCTCACTGCTCTCTGATGTAATGTTCAGTAACTACTTAATAGTGACTTTCTGTCTTGAGTCCTGACTACCTTCCCAGTTAAACATTGTGTACTCCTGAAGCAGAAGCAGATTAAGCATGATATAGGTGACATTTTCTTCTGTACTAGGTTTATGTGGCAAGGTTTTGACAGTGAACAGGGCTGCAGGGGTGACTTCTGTGAGAGGAGGACAGCTAAATCTGAGCTAATCAGGAATAGTGGTAACACTTTTTTATTTTTCCCCAGGAAAAATATTTTTAAGAAAGAGTAAAAAATTCTGTGCAGCTGCTACAAAAGAAGAGTGAGAAAAACATGACAGAAAAAGCTGGGTAGATTCTGAGGTGAGTGGAGAAGGATGGGGAGAAGAAAGTCCACTCAGTGGAGCAGGGATTCCTCTGCAGCTCTCAGAGAACATGACAGTGTTGAGTTGTCCCTTGAAGGCCCATGTCAGAGCACACATCTGCCCTGTATTCTGTGTGAGGCACACTACGTGGAGCAGGGAAACAGTGTGAGGAGGAAAGAGTGATGGGGACAGAGTGTTAAGAACTGACCACAACCTCCTATCTTTCCCTGTCTTACCTGGGGATGGGAAGAAGGTAGGATAAGTAGGAATGAAGTTGAGTCTGGGAAGAAGGAGGATGGGAAGAGGTGTTTTTGGTTGTGTTTTTGTTTCTCACAACTCTATTATTAACTGGCAATAAATTAAATTAATTCCCAAAGCTGAATCTTTTTAACTAAAACCAGTAATCTCCCTGTCCTTCTGAGAGTCCATGAACTTGTTCACGGTATTTTCTCTCCCTGTTGAGGAGGGAGTATGAAAAGAGCAGGTTGGTGGGCATCTGGCAGGCAGCCAAGATTAACCCACCACAGCTTTGTTTGAACCAAGGCATAGAAATATGTATAACCAGTGACAGTCCATAAGCTTTTGTTAACACAAACATTTGTTTTGTAATGCCACTAAGTATAAACAGCAGGCAACCACAAAAACAAATAGGGACTTGTGGGATAGTTATGCAAACAAGGTACCCGAAAGCATGCACATACTAAAATCTGCAAGATCAGAACCAAACATGAGTGAAAAGATATGTGGTAAAACATTCTGCAGAGGGTTGTCCGGGGCAGCCAGAATGAACCTGCAGAGCAGAGGAGGAAAATGACTGACAAATTACTCCAGAATGAGTATTGCTCCAAAAATATTAAGATGAGCTATGTCAGAAGCAGATAGATTCCCCCTACTTTTCTGTGTAGGAAACTGAGGAACATTAACCAGTAAAACTGGAAAGGTGGGAAATAAAGTAATAACCCACGGCAGTTGCCTCACTGAGAGCTCTCAAGCCTCATTAATTTTATCTCCACAGCTAAACCCACCAACGGCCGCAGACATCAGAGTTAACTTTATGCCAACAACTCCCTGAAGCAGTATACTCTTATGTCACTGTAGACAAAGTCTTAAATAACTAATTGGGTTCTATATGAATGGCAATAATGGATACTGCATAGGAACTAATTATTAGCGGTATGTATTATTAATTAATGACAGTCTATTTTTGTTTTGAAGTTTGAAACTCTCCTGAATTGTCAGTCTTTTAAAAAATCTAAAGGCAGTGATCCTTGATATGTATATCATATCAGAAAGGCACACATTCAGTTGCAGAAACTACACAAATCCCAGATTACCTATTTTTGAGAATTAAACAGAAAGTCGGTTTGTTCAATGTTGCATTATACATCTCAAAGAGTCAAACATTTTGGTACACATAGAAAAAAATAATTCTTCTGAGAAGATACTCTAAAGTAGAATAATAAGGCTTACTTTTTCCTGTACCCCCAAAAAATCAGAAACCAAACCAACAAAACCCAAAAATATTAAACCCTCAGAAAACCTCAAAACAACAATGAAACACACCCCATTGGTTGTTGCAATAGCAACAACCAGTTACTGATCTCCAGGTTTCATCATGGGACCTAGCTGCTGCTATGAAGTCTATAGTGTTGGGAAAATATCCATGTTTTTGTCTTGTATCTCTCTAATTAACTGCTTGTGTTTTGGTGATGTGGCTTCTTGGTTCCCAAGACAGGCTGATATGCATATAATGAATTTTTTCTAAAGTGTCAGATATAGTTACAAAGGACCTGAAAAGCAAAGCAGATGCGTAATACTATCCTGTAATACAGCAAACATGCTACAAGGAATACAATATATCCTTTCTCTTAACATTAAATATGCAATGTATACTTTAGTCCTTCTGACAAGCAAATCTCATTGAAGCTTTAGAACATGTCATGTAGGGAAAAAATCATACTCTATATTGAAATTCATTTAGTTGAGAGCACAAGGAGGTCTCTTCTGTAGGGAACAGGATGTGCCTCTCATATTACTGAATATTTCAATCCAAGCACAGTTTTTCAATTGCAGCCCCTCTTTGTAATTACTCAGGGTCTAATACCATTTAGGATCTTTACTGGAGCAGTACCACAGATCCTGCTGCAGTAGATGAATGGTCTACTTGTCAGAGACATACTTACTCATGAAAAAAAACCAAGCTCCTCTAGTTTATCCTTTTAAGCATTACCTCATTCTCAGATCAAAATTTTAAATAACTCTCTTCCATCCTAGATTAAGTTAGATAAAGAACAGGTAACATGTCAGTACTTGCTGAACAGAGTCTAAAAGTCAGTGGTTTTGGCTGGGGTGGTGTTAATTTCACAGTGGCTGGTGTGGGGCTGTGTTTTGTACTTGTGCTGAACACAGGGTTGATAATACAGAGATGTTTTTGTTACTGCTCATCAGGGCTTACACAGAGCCAAGGTCTTTTCTGCTTTTCCTACTGCCACGCTGGTGAGGAAGCTGGGGGTGCTTGGGAGATTTGGAGGAGACACAGCCGGGACTGGTGACCCAAACTGACCAAAAGGATATTCTGTATCATGTATTATGCTCAGCATATAAAGTGTGGGGAAGAAGCAGGAAAGGGGGAGCAGTTGCAATGATGGTGTTTGTCTTCCCAAATCACCATTACATGTGATGGGACCCTGCTCTCTTGGAGACAGCTGAACATCTGCCTGCCCATGGGACACAGTGAATTAACTCCTTGTTTTGCTTTGCTTGTGTGCATGGTTTATTTCTTCCCTCTTAAACTGTTTTTCCCTCCACCCAGGAGTTCTCTAGCTTTTACCCTTCTGATTCTCTCCCAGTTCTACTGGAGGTGGAGTGCGCAAGCAGCTGCTTGGGGCTTGGCTACACTGCAGGCTGGGGTTAAACCATGAACAGTCAGGCTTTCTTTTGCAGAAGATCAAGCTAGCCCTTAGATTTAAGGTAAAAATGTAAAAATGTCCTCCACTGTTAAAGATGACCAAGGTATCCGAGTACAGAAATGCCAAAGTGCTTTTATTTAAGAGAAATAGAGGACCTATACTTTTGTGGTAGTGATATAATCACAGATCATGCCATATTATTGAACTAATTGGTCAGTATTTATGGGAATCCTAGCTAAACCTGAAATACAACATAATGCTGAAATATTTAGGATATAATTTTATGCAAGTTATCGGTACTTCCATTCAGCAAATCAGTATACATTCTTGAAACAGCAAAGACTAAGAAGTACTGATGTATTTTGTTCTTATATGCAGCAGTTCTTATGCTTCTTCCTCATCTGCCATCAACCACCTAATCAGAGATTAGGCTGATTAGACCACCGGTTTTCCAAGTGGCTTTACTGATCCCAGGGTGCCTAATTTTTCTTTTACAGCAAAGTCTGATGTCTCAGCTGGCAACCTGTGTAAGTTAAGCACAAACTAGTTACTAGCTGATGAGCACAAAGATGATGGTGGTGCCAGAAAGGAAGAGTGAAACACTAAGTAAAGCTGAACAAACACTGACTAAAAGGTAAGGGAACAAGTTAAAAAAAAAAAAACCAAAACAATACAAAAAAAACCAAACCAAAACAAACAAACAAAAAAAAAACCAACTAGGTAGGGTACCTAACATGAAACTGCCTGGAGTATGACAGATGCAGAAGTTTGCCCTTAACTTGGAAGCATAATCACTGTCTACTAGTTAGAGTATGAAGCATATAACTAAAGTCTTTTCAGCCATAGAAGTTAAGACAAAGAAATAAAACAGTACTATACTTCTGTATGGTTTTGTCCTCATTACTAAAAATAATGGGGAATTACACCTTAACATAACCTAACACTAAAAATTCCAAATCTCTGAACCACTGATGAACTCCTTTAGATGTACTCTAAAGTTAAAATTTCACACCATACCGTACTAGCCCCCAAGTATCTGAAATGAAGTGTCACTGCCACAGACAAGACTGGGAAGCATTTGTTTGAGTATAGCTTTGCCTTATTTTGCCTTATAGTTTTCTTGTTTCAGCCTACTTATTACTCCTTTCTTTAGCATTGTTTGGGGGAATATAGGAAAAATTACATTTCTTATATAATTTTATTATTATATTTAACATCCAATAAATAAAATGACTGTATTTTCCTGCGCTGAAAGTTCCATTCATTCTCAAGAAGAATGCTCTTATGCCTGGCCTTGAAACATGCAAAATGAAATGCATGTTTCTACAAATTGTTTGGCTTATTGATTGGTTAACTACAAGTTTAGCACAAGTACCAGGCATAGTTAGACTACACACGTCTTCACTGCACTTACTGGTTGAACATATTCCTTCATATACTGTATTCTCTGCAGGAGTTAGTGATCAAGTATTTATTCAAACACTATCAGAGTTAGAGCAAAACAGTTCATTTAATGAAATGGTTTTACTGTCATTCCAGACTTATGTCCTCCACTGCATGTTTTCCTTATATGTGTCCTTTTATAATTTATATTTCTTTCTTCATACATTAAGGCCCTGTGTGAAGTTTCAGAGATTATGAATCCTCCTACTTTATCTCTTAACAGTGGTGTGAAGTATTTATGTTAGATGCCATCTGCTTCTTTGATCCAATATCTCCAGAATACTGGGATTCAGAGCAATACTAGATAAACTTTATGATTTCAGATTGTATGAAAACATATAATTTTGTTTATGAAGCTTTAGAATAGTCATGGATAAATTATATAGGTGACTGCTATAACTAAAAATATAAAGATAACAAGCTAAGTTTACTCTGAAATTTCATTCAGCTTACAATAACATCAAACAGTATCAGAACACTGATCAAAACAGAATTTATATCCTAAATATACCAAGTGTCTGCTAAAACAAAAGACAGTACACAGAGTTGGCCTGACAAGTCAGAAAACTAAGAGAGTCAGAAAAATAACAGATCAGATTTTACCACCAAAACCCAAGAAGTGTGATCTTATGGTAAAGGATATGCTGTTAACTAATTTCAAATGTATTAAGTTCAGCAAACCAGTTTACTGGTCCAAATTTTTTTTTTTTTTTTTTTTTTTTCAATTTACAAAAACAAAAAAAAAAAAAAAAAAAAAAAAAAAAAAAAAAAAAAAAAAAAAAAAAAAAAAAAAAAAAAAAAAAAAAAAAAAAAAAAAAAAAAACCAAAAAAAAAACCAAACAAAAAAAAAACCAAACCAAAACAAAATCCTACAGAAGCCAGATCTGAATTTCCAGGACAGAACAGCAGCAAATTTCTGACAGCTCTAACAGCATGATTGCAGGTAACAAGCAGAAAGCCACTTGTGATCCACACATGGAACATATTAATACTGGAGGTCATAGAGAAAGCAAGCCCAGAGACTGAAATAGTAACAAAAAAGAAGTTTATGCTGAGCTTGAAGAATTTTGAAATACTTTGGATTCAGAGCACACAGCCCACTCTCTTACACAGAATGCTTGGGAGGGGTCCTTAGAGAATAAAAAGGTAATGGCTGGCAGAATGGTTACTTGATGAGGTGAGGGGATTCTGTCCATTGATGTACTAAAAAAAAAGCCCCTGTAAAGTAATATAAAAATTAGGACAACACTCTAGATCACTGTCATTTTCTTGTGGGAAGGATCCTAGTTGCCTGTGGGTGCACACCCAAGGCATAAAATGAACTGAACTAGAAAACAAGAGAGCAATATACATATTTTTAATGACAGAAAACAATGTAAAAAGACTCAAGTATTTGCCTTCCAGTTCAGAGATGATAAGCTGCAAAAGACATCCAAGGATTCAGAAAACCCTGACCAAAAAAATGCTCCAAAAGAATATGAAAAAAAATATCAAGCACATGAGTATTCCTGTGGTTTACTAAATTGCTGCTAAAGATGTGGTTTTTTAAATAGGCAAGAAGGGATTTATTTAAATAGTCTTAAGAAATAATATATTAAATCTCAATAGTTTCAAGCGAAGAACTAATTTCTAAACTTCTGAACTAGTGGAGTTCTGTCATTAAGTGATTCATTGATATCTACTAAAAGACAAGTTATTCAAATGCATTTTTTTTTATTTCCTAACTTGACCATTATATGCAAATTACTTATATTAATCCAGAGAACAGGACCACTTCCACGTTTCTTCAAGCCTATGACACATGTGGGAAGGATTTCCATTCTGGATGATTGGGAGCATGCACTATTGTCTATGAGCTATAAAAAAACCCAGGATATTTGTTGTTGTTGTTTTTTGTTTGTTTGTTTGTGTAGTGGAGGCTGGTACCTCAGTATGAATATGCATAAGTACTGCTTTGCTCCATATTTAGACTGTATTATAAGACAAAATAGAAATCAGGTGAAGAAAGATAGAAACCAAGCACAGAAAAACTGGAATTTGCAGTGTGTATTAAAAATTTGAGTTCAAAGGTTCTACACACTGTTGAATTTTCAATAGCAGCTTGCACAGACCTTTGAGCACTTTACTATCTTGTTTTGTCCTTTTGAACCAGGCCATGACCACCATTATTTCCAGAATATATAACAGTAACAAATATTCCTAACATTGCTTGCAAATAAACAATACCATTCCTGAGACTAGCAACTCTCTTATCAGCTTTGTGGCTTTGTCTTTCAACTCTTTACAGAAGTATTGACTCCCCTAAACAGCGCTCGAGAAACCACAGCTTAACTTACTCCAACAAAAACCATGAAACCTTCAGCACTTAATTGCTTAAGCATTGTTTCTTATGAAACTATACAGTACCTCTTCTGGCCCAAAATATTCTATTCAGTAGTATTATTGCTTCCTTTCCAGTACTAAACAAGTATTAGTTATCTGCTTGACTCATATTTAAATATGAGGCAAGCCAGAACTGAAAAATACCCAGCTATGCATAGGAGCTAAGATAAATGCAAGTTACAAAACCAAAAATGGTTGAAGTACATAAACAGAAATTTCACATCTTCTATTTCTGTAAAGAGGATAACTCTTCATCACTAAGTTTTTCATGAATATATGAAGTGCCAGAATAATCAAGCTGTTTACTCCAGTAAGAAGAGCATATAACTCATGCATGGTTGCAACATGCTATTTCCCATAGAAGCTGGATTTTCCTGTAGTCTTAAATAAAAGAAGTAAATAATTATAAAATAAATTATCAATTTAATGGAGGCATAAGGACAGCAAGACATAAACCAGACTGGAATTTTTGCCCAGCTTTTGAGAGAGTTGGATAACAAGAAACTGCTTACAATTTTCTTCTTTTCTACCATGGCTGTTACAATCTCATTGATGAGTATGGAAGCATAACCTTTATTATTATGAAGTTAATCTAAAATGAAAGCATAAAAGAGTGAATGGAGAGTCCACATGAAACAGAAAACTGAATTTCTGAAAGGCGTTCCTGACATAAATCTCATAAAACCCTGCAGTAAATATTGATATTGAGATGATAATTCAGGGGTAGTTTTTAAGATCACAGCTGCTTAAAACTGTTAAAAGTTAGAAATCATGATAAGCTTAACAGTGTAAATTGTAGATAGGAGAAATAGGAAGTCAGCCATTCTTTCTGTAGCTAAAACCACAAAAACAAAGCAAAAAAAGAGGCAATATGGGTTTTCAACTGTAGTTATTTCTTGAGAAAACTTACATTAAAATTTTACGTGTGGTTTCAGAGATACAGACAGAAACCACATCAACATCTCTGACTGCCATCTAATAAACTGTAGTTTCTCTGAACATCCATTCTAATGGCCTCGCAGGTAATCTAATGAAAATGTTGGATAATATTTTTTGTTGAATAATTAAAATGAAATGGGGTAAAATTAAAACTGAGCTTTACTGCCATCTTCTCTGAAGTGAAAAATATATCAATGAAAAATCTGAGTAAAGCTAAACACAGTGAAGGATGAAATACTACTGGGCATTCAGTTTGAGAGAAGCTTTGATTAATAAAGATTCATCTTTCAGTTCTCAAAAGGTTACAAATCTGGAGAATAGAACTATTCAAACTGTGCAATAGAAGGTCTCAAGCAATCACAAGGAGTGTTTAAATAGCAGAAGTATTTTAAAGTCTATTATGGATCAGGAAAAAAACAAAAATTACAGAGTACCATAATATTTTTGCTCTACCCACAAGCTTCCTTTCTGTATATATAAAATTAAACAACTTGCTAGTGCTAGTGGCTTTGTGGCCACTAGATGCCAACAAAGTCTAGCAATATGACACTTGAGTTCAGCTTTCAAATGAGCTGCAAAGCAATAGACTTGAAGCTATCTTTGTTACACACATTTGTATTGATGTATGCTCCCATAAATGTGTACTACTTGGCTCCACACAAAACACAATCCAATCCAGTCCAAAATCCAATCTACTTCATGTAGTGGCAGAATGGCAATAATCCACACACATCAACACTTCCAAGTTTACACAGGCACATGTAGCTAATCACATTGTAAATATAAGTTTTGAGGTATAATCTAAGCCTCCAGCAGGTGTCAAAATAAGCTGATCTTCCTTGCTTGGATAACTAGTGAACCATACTCCATGCTCACATTCAACTACGAAAAGACTTGAATAATTCTTTCTCTTCCCACTTTTAAGATCTGTGCAACTTTACGCAATAAAAGTCATTGAGATTTGCTATGACCTACATAGTGTATGCAAATGGGCACTTCCAGTTTCTATGCTTCTTTCTTGGGCATGTTGCTTCTTTACAACACATTTGTGTGTCCCTGAGAGACAGAGCTGAAGCTTATTTCTATTTCTGTGCTAATCAGAGAAACTGGGAGGAAGAGAAATAGATTTTTCCCCATAAGAAGAAAAAATACCCTAAAACCTGAGCACTCCTTCATTCTGACAGGAGAGGGGAGGTCCAAACTTACATTGCTGAGGACTAGAAAATTAATAACTCTTTTTCTGTTTGAAAATCTTTGGCCTAAATATCAAAATGAAAAAAAAAAAAAACCACTCTGATGACAGTTTCTCATTCACAGCTGCACCAGTTTAAGTCATAACAAACCACTCCAGATCTACCTGAGATTAACACATGACACAAATGTTTATCAACTAGATAAGGAGGACACAAAGACTACCCAGTACCTGTCCCATCTCCCTCCACTTTTTGATGACTTCTTTTTAAATCATGGAGATTATGAACAAAATTATTCCCTCCTACAACAGAGTGAATTAAAGACTGGCAGGTTTTCCTATTGGGAACTCTAAGAACTTTTATAGGCACTTTTAACCATGCAGTTACTAAATAAAAAACCTAGAAGAATTTTGTAATACTTACAAAACTCATTCTGGTGTTCAACCAAGTATTCATACCACAGCTGTTTCAAAGAAAAGCTGAGTAAAAATTCTGGGATCCAAATTGTCTAAATGCTTTCAATTCTGTTCCAAAATTTCATGGTATATTAGTCTTTCTTTTAATTGTGAAAATATTGACATACCCATGCATTATATTTACTACCAATGAGCTCAGTCCTCAATTTTTAACAATTAGGAATGATGGTCTGTGTAAACAAAAGTACACATGCAACTTTCAAACAATGAATGAAAATGTGGGTCATAGATTTCTTTCTTTCTGGACTTTGGAATAGTGAGATATGGTTGATATCAGATGAACTTCAGATGTGTACACTTCACAGGAAACTCCTCTCCTGCTTTCCTGAGCTGTTTCAACAACTATTCTGACTAATAAGATTTCTTTGGAGTAGCAACACATTCAAGTATAGAAGAATCCTCACAAGACTAGGGCAGATATCAGGAAAAAACATCTCATAACCTAGAAGGGACAAAACAAAAAAATTGCTTCACATCTACTGAGTGATCAGTTTCTTTTCCTCTATCCTAATAATTGTTGGTGAAGCTTAAAACCAGGTAAGTCTCACTAATCTATTATAGCTTTTAAACTTCTCCATTTGCTCCACAGAGCCCAACAGTATTCAGTTATCTGTCCAAAGTTATTTTGGGTATGATCATCATAACATAAGACAGCCACATTTACTCACTTCTCTATACTATACTGCTCTCAACACTCTTTCTGCTCCCCCCCTTCAGACAGAATGATTTGGCACAATACTGATATGCATTCAGAGGACACTTCCATGTACAATTGTTTCAAATTAATGCAAAGCATTAGATTTTGAAAGCTTGGTTAAAATGTCTAAGATAAAAAACAAACAAACAAACAAACAAAAAAAAAAACCCCGTACAATTTGGAACCTCCTCAGTTATGAACACAATTAATTTAGTAGCAAGGTGTCCTTTAAGAAGCTCAAACCACTTTGTGGTACTTTGGGTTTTCTCTATCTCCAGAAGTTATAGTTTCATGAAAGCTGTACCTTAAGACTACAAGTGCCAAAAGTTATTAAAAAAAAAAAAAAAAGTTACACTAGCATGAAGTAAAATATCTCCAATATAAAGGAATTTGGAATTTCTCAGTGCAATGCATTTACTTTAGCAACCTTGAGGGTAAAGGTTTCAATAACCAATATATAAGCAGTTTCTCAGAATACACGTTGATTCCAGACAAGATAACACCGAAAATTGTAGCATAAGAGACTTCCTTCTCTAAAAGGAAATTGGAAAATGTGACAGAGAGGAAGAAAATAAAAATAAACCCAAGAAAAACAAACAAACATCCCCAAAAGCCTCTTAAAAGTGAGCAGTAGAAAGAATGAACCTATTTAAGCAGCTGAAAGATCATGACAGGGACTGGAAGAAGAGAAAAGGAAGCAGTCATGAAAAGAAGTGGTTATTGCAGCAGCTGGTATTTTCTAAAGACGACAGAACATTTATCCCTTTCACGACAATCCTGTGAATAGAGAGGGTTACCATCAGCATCTTCTACCTACTGGTATTTCTACTCCTATGCCAGAAGAAGACTTTTGTTCTTGCCAAATGGAAGGACAAACCTGTCAGTAATGTAGATTCTGCTTCAGAGGCAGCTGTAACACCCAGAAAAGAAGGCCATCTTGTTTGCTTGAAATTCAGTTTGTTTTAACTCTTCCATTGTAACACAGCTGGTCAGAGCTCTGGAAGACTCTGAAAGGAAGATCAATTGATATACAAACATACATATTTGTAAATAGATATGTATTGCATAAATACATATATTTTTAGATACACACACACACATACATACATACTTATAGATATATTTTTCCAGTAACCCATCTCCTTGGAGCAAAGACATTACATAATGTTGATAAACTTACACTCCAAGGCATAATTTCCATCTTCAAACAGTCACAGACAAAATCACTGTTCTGTTATGTGTGTTTACACACAGGGGAAAAAGCAGAGTGGATTAAAAATTCCCTGCTACATCCATAAGAAGGGCTAAGCTCTGTAAATTCTGTCTGCTGTTTAATTGTGTCTCTCTAAATCACTAGACTATGTGATTTTGCACTTGCTGTATATAATTTCTGAATGACCAAGGCTGGCAGATCAGCTTTCATTTTTATATGTGTTAACAATTTTAAGTCTGCATGTGTGCATATCAGTCAACCAAAAAAGTAATTGGGAAAAAGACATTATTATTTTAATTATATTGTAAAAGGCTAATTTTATAGTCATGTAAAACTGCTGGATTTCTCAAACAGCCATTCAGCATTGCAAATCCCTAGCAATTAGTTTCATCAGGCAATAAATCTTTCATCAGAAAAATGGTACACAGTACCAGGAATGCAGCATTGGAGAACAACAGGATGATGTATATGGTGTAGGGAAAAAAAATTTAAAAAAAAAAAAAAAAAAGGAAAAAAAAAGAAAAAAAATCCCCATGATATTTTATGAAAAATCCTTTGCTAGGATTTTTCTCCTAGCTGAGAAGCCTCAGAAAAGAAATGTAAACAATTAGCTATCTGATGGCTGTGGAATGTGGTCTGGACATTGTTTACCAACAGGTGCTTCTTAGATTAGTCCATGTGGACTGTTTTCACTTGATGACCAATCACAGCCACCTGTGTCGAGGCTGTGAGCAGTCACAAGATTTTGTTATTCATTCCATTCTTGTTCTTTCTAGACTCCTGATGAATTATTTTCTCTCTATTCTTTTAGTATAGTTTTAGTATATCATTTTAATATAACATATATCATAATATAATAAACCAGCCTTCTGAAACATGGAGTCAAGATTCGCACACGGGGTATCCACCACAAAAAAAAAGGAACACATGTAATTCTGGTACAAATCCAAAATAAGCACATAAAAATCTAAAAATCAAAGCATTTACATCAGTCTGTCTGAGAACCATCCCATGTAAATTAGACTACAGTGGATCATATAGTGAATCTTTTAACCTGCACAGTGTCTATAAACATCCGGTATTTATTGCTATGAACAGTAAGAGCAAATTTGACTAAGAATACTTTGTTTTTTTCTTTGCTTGTGTTGATGGTCCCAGTGCATGTGAACCGCAAAGTACTGCAGGCAGACTGCCAGAAGGTACTCAAAAAACCTCTCCCTCTTTCCTCTCCCTCTTGCTTCTTGCTATCAAAAAATAGGTCACAAACAGATCTAGACAGCCTCCCAAGAAGAAAACTTTTGACATCTTAGTGCACATCACATGGAAAGGTGATGTGCAGAAAACACCTATCTCTCAAAAAAATCCATTCAGACTGGCATAAGGTCTGATAAAACTTCCATAACAACAAATTAGAATTCTTGCAGCATAGAATTGAAAATTCCTCTTTTCAATTCCTGTTCTTCTCAAACTTTCAGGTTTTGGGATGAGATTTTTTTCCTGTAAGGTTGTTTGAAAATTATCTTACAAAAGTATGCAACTGCCTTAGTCTAATAAGTCTCTTGATGAAAAAGTTACATGGACAAGGGAACTCCACATCTATCAAAAGTAAAAGTCTACCCATATTCCAGAGTTATGCTGGACAACTTTAAGTTCAGAGCCAGCAGGATAAAATCATACAATCAGGTTTCATTTGCTTTTCCTATGTTAAAATTCTTAGAAAATTGTGTTGATGCTACACCTCATTCTTGATACTCATTGTTTTTAAAGAATAAGACCAATTTTTGCTCCCTCTTAGTCCCCACCCTTCTTTTTCTAGCAGCCACCAAAAAAAAAAAAAAAAAAGTAAATTTCAGATGAAAGGCAAAAAAGGACAAGTTGTCAAGAGGCTAAGGTTGTCTCAGTGTCTCGTGTCTCTTACTCATTATTTATCTGTCACTGAGAGACTAAACAAGAAACACAGGCATGAAACTGCTTAATCTGACTCACCCATTTTTATGTTTATAAAGAACAGTATGGGGAAGTGCAACCAAAATAAGCTGTATGTTCTGCTACACAGCACTGGATTTATTTAAGGAGGTGCTATCATAGTGGGACAGAAAAGAATTCAACAATTCAAAACTACAACAGATGATACTATGGGTTTTTTTTCAAATTTCTTCTGAAAGCGCAAACTAATTACCATCTGAAATGGGCTGGAAGAAACTTTAATTAAGGTAATTATCTTTTCTTATGAGTTCTTTTTTTTTTTGAAGGAGCTCCATGTCTATAGACAGAAAAGGCCAGCCTAAATTGCTATTGATGTTACCTGTGGTTTATGTGGCCTCATTATTCATGAGATCAGCATGGATTTTTTTTTCTGAAATGAATAAAATACTGTGGGGTTTTCTTGCTTGGATTTTGTATGATAAATTTAGGATTGGCCAGCTTAGAAGTGTGACAACTGTGAAACTGACATCAAAGTATTCAAGAAAATGAAATGCAAACAATTTGAAAGGCATAAGATTTTCAGCTACCTTTTAAGAACTCTGGTTTTTTTTTTGCTTTTGACATCTTCACTTACCATCACATGTTTAAAGACCAACGCTTAGTACGCTTCCACGAAAGATTCTTTGTAAAAAGTCAGTGTCTGTGCTGTGTCAATTACAGAAAAGATATGCAGTGCAGAAAAATGTGGGGGAAAATACTGACAACTGTGAAATGTTGGAGTGTCAATTGCAAGGTAAATAAATACGCTCCTATTCCATTAAATATTAATAACCACAAAACTAAGTTGCAGGAATATTATTAATCAAGTTTTATCAAAATCATGATGAATACAAATATGCATAGTTTAGCTTATCTTAGGGGAATGAGATTGATTTGTTCTTCTTGACAATCCGCCTCCAAGAATAGTAACCGAAGGATGTCATGAAATGGTTGTGAATATAAGTCTAAACCTTGCCTGATTCCTTAGTTAGTTCCTCTGAAATAAAATTAATATTGTGTATTTATGGAATTCCTTGTTATTTGTAGGTGCTTACTTTCTGGCCTAGGTCATCCACTGGATAGACTGTTCTCAAGGAAGATGCTGAATATGTTTAACTTTATAATTTCCTAATTTTTGATTGAAAAAACACTGTATCACAATAAGAAGCAGATTAAAAAAAAAAAAAAAAAAAAAAAAAAAAAAAAACAAAACAAAAAACCAAACCCAAAACAAAACCAAACATTTAGATATACAGTTTGACTTGAACAAGGGACTGCTAAGCAAATCAAAATCTAGAAAGCAAGATACAGCAATAAATTGGGAATATTACTCTGAATAATTGGTCATGCTTGTTATGTTCTATTGTAGAAGCTCTTGCTGGGTCAAGGCAAAGCTGATTTGACTGGATGTTTTCCTGTAGATTGCCTTGTGCTATCTTAACATACATAAAAATGAACAGTAAAAAAAATGTTAGTTTAAAGTCCTATACTTTAAAATTATTAAAATATTTTTTCTACCCCTGTGTCACCGCCATATTTTCTGGAAAAATCCCTTCGCCAGGATTTCTCTCCTGGGAAGCTGAGAAGCATCAGAGAAAAAGGAAAACAATATTATGTTATTTGCTTCTCCTGTGTTTTGGAATGTGGTTGGAGGTTGTTTATCCAACAGGTGATTGTTTCACTGGTTTCTGCTGTGAGTTGTTTTCACTTATTGCCCAATTACGGCCAAGCTGTATTTCCAGGCTCTGGAAAGAGCCATGAGTTTTCATTAGTATCCTTTTAGCCTTCTGTCTGTATCCTTTCTGTATTCTTTAGTATAGTTTAGTATAGTGTTCTTTAATATAATACAGTATCATAAAATAATAAATTAGCCTTCTAAGAACATGGAGTCAGATTCATCATTTCCTTCCTTCGTCTGGGAACCCCGCAAATACAAGACCCTTGTGGCAAGGGTACCTGTCCCATCTTGGCTGATACCTGGTGGTCCCAGTTGTGGCAGGGACACAATTGCATCTCTTCCTCCCCCTTCCTTCCCCCCACACTGTAAGGAATAACAAGTGCAAATCCCCTTGGTCAGCAGGTTAGACATCCTCCCAGTGAGAGGCCTTGGCCCAGAGAAGTATCTGGATGACTGTGTACAGTAATGAACTCCAAACCAACGAGGTTATAAATGGGGCCTCTAACAGAAACCATGTGCAGCTTGCCTTGGAACAGCAGTTCTGTGATGGGAAACCTCCCCTTGGGGCTGGGATGCACTCAAGAGGATTTCCAGGGACTGAGTGCCTTCATCCCTTTGCCTGGTGAGTGGCTATTTCTAATGGGCACCTGTGAATGATCCTTTGACCTTTCTGGTGAAGTGAACCCAACTTCTGGGTACCACTGAGAAAGAGGCCACTGATGCATGTATGAGTGCAGGTGCACTTTGGGTCATTGTTCTTGTCCTTGCAGGAGCAAGGTAACACTGAACTTGTAACTGCTATGGAATGTAACCATAGTTACCTTTCCATTTGTTAGTTTTAGCCATTGGTTTTCAGTTCCAAATTTATGTTAGTTTGAGTGTGTTACCTTTGTGAAGTTCTTTTTTGTGTAAAAATACCCCTTATATAAAGGGAGAAATTTCTTTCAAGGGTCTTGCCGTTGAGTGTTACATACACGGAAATAATGCTTTGAACTTCTTTAAAGTCAATAAGCCAAACTACCATGACAAATTAAACAATGACTACATGGAAGGGACAAGACTGATTATTTTGTCCCTTATCTCATGAAGTTCTCATAAGGATTGAGCCCATCTCCTGTGAGGAAAGGCTGAGAGAACTGGGATTGTTCAGCCTGAAGGAGAGATGGCAGCCTTCCAGTACCTGAAGGGGGCCTACAAGTGAGCATCTTTTTACAATCATGTAGTGATAGGACAAGGGGGAGGGCTTCAAATTAAGACAGTAGTTGAGGTCATGACTGGGGATTCAGGAATTTGTCATGGCAAAGATAAGGTGCATTTCCAAAGTCAATTCTTCCCTTATATAATCAGCTAAGTTCTGAACTATCTTTGTAGAAGAGATCACTGATTTAAAGCTCCAGAAACGTTGCTGCTGGAGGAGGAGATTATAGCTGTTTTCATTATTAGTACTCTAAGTCAGGAATTTCTGAAGTATACTTACATATTAAGTACAAACTGAACAGCTACCTCAGGCTGCAAGAAGTGCAAAATGATGCTTAGAGGCAATATCAAAAACAACTTAGAGAGCCTAATTCGTAGAATGATTGAGGAGTGAAAAGAGGAACTGGAAAATGCTAGAGAAGAAAATGCTTCCACATATGACTATCTAGCACAGAGGAGCATGCATTTTTGCATGCATGCTTCACAGTGCAGCTACCCAACGCTCTTGGCCTTGGACAAAGAGGTAGTTGCAGTGACTCTGGGTGGAGAACAACCTTCCAGCCCAAGCTGCTCCAGAAGACCTTGGAATTAAACCTTTTCATCATAAAAGCTTTACAGATATAATACCTATTGAATGGCACATTTATTTTTCCTGTAAGACTAGAATTCAAATCATACTCAGATCAGATTATTACCTATTAGGAGCTATTAACCATTTTCCAATGCCTAGAGATGAATTTATTAATTACTAATACAAGCAACAGAAATTCAAAAAGGAGCAGCAAATTTCTGATTTGATAACTGTTACTAGCTAAGTCCAGGTTTTAGGGCATTCAGACAATACTGGAAGAAGAGTAAGAAATCCATGTCTGGGTGAACCTGAAAGCCAGATGAAGCTAACCTTCTGCTAAGATCCTGGATGCTAATAGAAAAATAATATTCTCAGGACACCTAAACTTGTCGGATTTTGCAACTAATCTAAAGGTGAAACTCAGACTTTCCACAGGGACTGGCACTTTTTCCACTCATGTCTGATGGACTGAGATACTCTAATTCAAAGACAGCAAAGCAGGTTTTGGATAGTGGCACAGGATCTAGAAGTCCAAGGATTTCCCACTTAGCTATGGGTATGTCAGATGGGCTGAGCTGGGTCCAATAAAAATAAATTACTTCTCAAGATGGAAAATGTTATACTAATGAATCCCTTTAAGAGAACAGGTAAGGAACATGCAACTACTTCATGCCTTTGCTGCCCACCACACCAGTCTTGAAAAGGAGGGTGTCAAGGTTTGGGAGGGTAACTAGCAATCTGTATCTTTTACAATGGACCAGCAGTCCTAATAAACACACCAGATTGTCTGTTTTAAAGGGACATGTATTTGATGCTACATTTAATCATCATGTTGGACTGCCCAGTCAGAAGGAGCAGCTGACAAACATAATACTCAGGTCAGAGACTTTAATAACATAAATACAATGGACCTGCTACTGAAGGTGTCATTACCATATAACATTGAGAAACTGTCACTTCTCAGACATTTCCTTTTTGGTTCTTTTTTTGTTGTTGTTGTTGTTTTTTTATTTTATTTTTTATTTTTATTTGTTTGTTTGTTTGTTGTTGTTGTCCTGAAGATGTAGTGAGAAATAGATTATGCCATTAATGCAAACTTACCTTTTTGAAAAGTCATCTTTCCATCTGAAGTTAATCTCCAAGTCGATTTCTTTGGAATAGTGGTTCAACAGCAGTCATTCCCAGTCATTTCAAGTGGCATTCTAAGTGTCATTCTATTGACTACTTAACAAAACCTACTTAAAACAAACAATAAATGAAGCTTAATGAGAGTTCTAGCTGTTAAATTTCCTGTGCAATTCAGAATTTTCAGCAAGTATGCAAGAGCTCTCCATTTTATTTTTTAAACAAATTTTATAAATCCCCTTCTTTTTAAAATGTGCATGTATATAGCATACTACATTATACACATTAAAGTAAACCTCCTACTTTGATGAATTAATATTTTCAATATTAATTCTCATAGCAAGCAATTGCAATGAAAGCATTCAAACTCAGAATACTAAAGTGTCTGGTAGTATTATCTGTATCTGTCTAACAATTAAACAAATGAAAAAATGGACCTTACTACTGAACTTCCACAGTGTTCTGCTTTTCAATTTCCAGTAGAATTAGGTTTAGGGTTTTTTTTTTGTTGTACTCCACAATTCTTGGGAGAAGTACTGATAGGTTTTTGCTACCTATGTTTCCCTCAATCTGAAAGGAATATGTTGACATAAAGAATCTGGAAGAGAAGAAAAGTCTCCCTCCCAAAAAAGTGTCGATATGATCAATTCTTTATCTGTTGAAGTCAGCTGATCTGTTGAAGTCAGTGGTCCACTTTTCAGAGTGAATGTTTTATTATTTCACATTTGTTAATACAAACTCAGAATACTTAAAGATTCAGACACATTTATTTCTCAGAAAGAGCAAAAGAAAATGTTAAAAAGGTACTCAGTTGGCTAACAACTCTTTGCCTTTTAGAAGCTGACTGTAGTGATTATATCAAATTAATATACTCAGTTAATGGAACTAATTATTAACAAAAGTCACACTCATATTCCCTTTCACTAATTTTCTATCAAATCTCTAAGAACCTATGATTACAGACAGAAAATTAAACAAACTTATTAAAAATATTTAATACTATGAATAAAATTAATAAGTGGGAACACATTGAATGTACTCCATGCTGCACCTATAAACTAAAAAAAAATAATCTCAAAATAATACAAACTGAACAGGAGATACAGAGGATAATGATTCTTGTGAAGACCTCTAGAACCTAAATGTCTGAGATTTGGAAAGTAAAAAAAAAAAAGAAAAATCACCAGATCATGCAGACGTGAATACTAGCTTTTTATTAGTCTGTAATGAGTGCTCTGGACTATAAAGAAACAGAAAAAGAAATAATGCTTTGTATTATACCTAAAAATTTTAAGTATTGCTTAACAATCTCAAAAGAGTTTGGATCTTGAACTGAAGAAATCTCTTAAGAGATAAAACTCAAGACATTTTACCCCAACTTGAAATTTTTGTCACAGAACTACTGCATATTCCTTTGCAATGTTTGTGAACTGGTGACTTTCACTTTTATTACTAATATAGACTTCCCACTCTAAACCAGAAATCAGAGTTCTCCAGTCTTGCCCAGTCAGCGACTCAGCAACACTTTGAATTATGCTGCGCTCTCTTTTTCCTTCTTCCTTTCTCCTACGCACCTATTTAATGGTGTATTCCAGCCCCTAGGAGACTTGTATCCAACAGATTTTATCTCCATCACTGCAGTGGGGAGGAAGGTAATTATTCACTAAATGAATATTTTATTATTTTCTAGACAAATAAACACAATTCTAAAACAGATAAATGTGTAAACTAGTATTTAAATAGTATTGCTATGTTTATATCTCAGTCAAAAATTGCCACTCTACATCTTTTTTTGCTATCAGTAAGAAGGAAAAAAATGTAAGCTTTGAAGTCTTGGCTTTTCTTTTGATGTGTATGCATACCTCAAGGAAGTGCATATCTTCTTAAATGGATTAAAAGAACCTCAAACAACAAAACTTACTGTCCTCTCGGTTGAAGTGTAACTAACAAACTTGCAAATAAGCTACCTTTTAAAAATCTGTTCTGATATTAGTTTCATCCTACAACTTATTTCTGTACCTATAATATTGAGAGTGAAGCTCAGAGCCTCTAATTGCATCTCAGAGAGAGAGAAGTGCTGCTGATAGTGCTCAGGCAATTAATATCAAGCATTCTGTGTTCACAGATTTCACCTGTTAATACATCAGCAATACACTGAGATTGTACAACTCTTCCCAACATATTTCCATCAGGTGATTTACTAGTTAAAATCCGCATGAACAAATAAGAAAATTATAATATTCAGTGTAGATTTTTTTCACTTTGTAGTGTTTCTCTTTGTCTTGTAAAATGTTTTAAAGTCCTCATCTGCTTCTCTTTGTAAACCTTATATCTCTTTACAGACTACCAAAATTGAAATACAAGGTAATCAGATACGGTAATAGATGTCAAAATTAAACATCTGGTTTATAGATAATGAGCTCTCAGCATTTATGATAGGTAGATACAGTTATAAAACAGGAGAATTTGAGAATTATCAATAGAAATTTACATTCTTCAAGCAGACAGTTATCAGCAAGGAATAATTCTATGATTACATTCGGTTTGGAAATGCCTTGGTAGATTATTAATAGAGTATCCAAAGCTGACTGAACACTACTATTTCACTGGTTTCTCTTTCTTTCAAAGTGTTAGGAAAAGATTTCACTGTCACCTGTACTAGTTTTAGCTAGGATAGACTTAAATTTCTTCATAGCTGCTCATATAAGGCTATGTTTTAGATTTGTGATCTGAAAAGTATTGCTAACACACTGATGTTTTATCCATAGCTGAGCACTACTTACACACTGTCAAGGTGTTTTGTCTATCTCGCACCATCCCACCAGCAAGCAAGCTGGAGGTGCACCAAAAATTAGGATCTTGTGTACTGGAACAGCTGATCCTGACTGACCAAAAAGTTATTTCATACCATATGATGGTGTCCTGGTTTCACCTGCGATGGAGTTAATTTTTTTCTTAGTAGGTGGTACAGTGCTTTGGTTTATATTCACGAACAGTGTTGATAACACACTGATGTTTTGATTGCTTTGATGTTTGATGTTTAAGTAGTGCTTACTCTGAATCAAGGACTTTTCAGTGTCTCATGTGCACAAGGAGCTGTGAAGGAACACAGATGGGAGTCCTCCTCTCCTGGAGCTGCCAGTATACCTGCCTGCTGAAGGGAAGTAGTGAATTTATCTCTTGTTCGGCTTTGCTTGCATATGTGCCTTTTGCTTCACCTATTAAACTGTCTTTTATTTCAAAGCATAAATTTTCTCATTCTTACCCTTGCAGTTCTTTCCTCCATCCTTTTGGGCTGGAGTAAGTGAGTTCTGTGTTAAACCACTTAATTGCCAGATGGGGTTAAACCATGACATCAATTTGTTTATAATTTTTTTTGACATTCAAACAACTAGAAACTATATACTTCTGTGCATTTTTCTTCATCTGTGTTTTTCTCCAGAATCAGAAGCATCACATAGAAATGTAAATTTTAATAAGGATATAATCTATTAATTCATATTTATTTAACTATTTTAATCTGATTATCTAGTTGTGCTGCACTTTGCTCTAGAGTACTTAGTGAAAGTGCATGTCAGATATCAGAATATAACCAAATATGTCCCAATGGTGCCATAGAGCACATATAGTCCAGGAAATACAGAATACTGAGACAGCAAAAGCATGAAAGAGAGTTTGCTAGAGGATCTGCTAACCTGCAAAACATCCTGAGAAGACAACAACAGCTTCTTGGAGCTATTTTTAAACCCTGACATAACAGCTGAAATTGCGTGTGTTATCCTAATTTCTTTTTTCTTAAGAGAAATGTCATGGCATGAGCCTCTCTTATTTGACTTCAACAAAAACTTTCTTGGTAGGAAAAAGGCTATCTGCTCCTCATTTTTGCTGTACTCAATTCATGTTAAATTTGAAGATTTATGGTAAAAACCATTACTATCTTCTGTCATTTCAACTTTGTTTTTCCACATGCACTGCTCCTGTGACCTCTAATGCCAATGCAAAATGGCTTATGCAGAATTGGCTTTGATAAACTTTGATGAACTGTGGCTACTCCACATCTTTTAAAAGAAGGAACTGCTCATGAAAACCACAGAAATTCACCAGTAGTAGCACTCAAAGTGGGACTCAAACTGGGGCCCAAGCTGGATTGCTGCAGGTACTTAGGCAATCTCAAAAGAATATGTACCTGGACAGAACACTTCCTGTGATTTGTAAAAGACAGGACACTGTCGCACCAGCTCTTCCTAAGAAAACAGAAACACGGCAAACGCAAGGCAAGAAGTATTTGAATTAACAACTCCAGCATACAGATTTTGTTGTACTTAAACTGGCCATTCATACAAAAACATGCCCATGTTATTAGAACTAGTGAGCTATTAAAACATATTGTGTTATTCCCTAAAAACTGTTAATAATGGGATAACTTGAGGCTTACTGGTTTGTTAAATTCTGTTTAATTGTTTTGCCAGTTGATCTTTGCTTAAGAGACTTTAAGATGATCACTATTACATAATCATTATTACTATTGTACTCACATAAATGAGAGTTTGAGTGTGCCATAAAATACTCCTAGGGAAGAAAAAGTTAAAGAGTACAGCCTAGATAGACCTAGTGAAAAAAATTGTAAAAGGCATGTTAAAATTTAGCAACAATCAGAAGGTTTGTGAACAGAAATTAAATTTTTTGAGATATATGAGAAAATTTGGACAAACATGGTTGTTTGTACAAATGATAAAAATACACTTTCTCTGTGGAAATATTTTAATACCTATTGCACATCAGCAGTATCAAAGTTAGATCAGCTGTGAGTAAAGCATACAACTTGAACAAGTTTTCTCCCAACAGGCATTTAAAAATGTTTCAAGTGAAAGCATTTAAAGCACCATCTGATAGTCCCACACAAATTCTAAAGCACTATACGTATTCAAATGACTTTCCACACAAAAGTTCAAGGAAAAGATAATTTGAAGGATAAAAACCCAGAAAAATTATTTTTAGATTTGTAGTAATTGTGATATATAAATTCAATCAGATGACAAGAAAACTAGCAAAATGCATGTTTTCACTCTAAGTATATATTTACACATATATAAAGGCCCAAACATAATTTGCTTAAAAATTAAGGTGCACAGGAAAGACTATTTGAGAAATCACTCTATTGCAACAGGGATTTTTAAAATCAAAACATAAAAAACTCCTTCTCTCAAAACACCACATAAAAATCTAGCTGAAGAAATTAATCTCCTATTTAGATGACAACAAATGCTTCACAAACACCTCAACACTGATTTGCACAGCTTCTGCCGAAGGCTTGACATTTGCAAACCTCATAAAGTACAACTTCATGATCGAGTTCAACTTTAAAGTCAAGTGCAAGCTCCTGAACCTGGGTGAGGGTAATGCCAGACATGAGTACAGACTGAGAGAATTTAAGGAAAGAAGGCCTGAGTAGAAGGACTTTCGTGTTGTGGTGGACAAAAAGCTTAACTTGACCCAGACCTGTGCATTTCCAGCCCAGAAAGCCAAAGGTGTCCTGTGTTGCATCTAAAGCAGCGTGGCCAGCAGAGCCAGGGAGGGGATTCTGCTGCTCTGCTCTGGTGAGACCTCATCTGCAGTGCTGCATCCAGCTCTGGGGCCTCCAGGAGAGGAAGGACATGGACCTTATGGAGCAAGTACAGAGGAGGGATACCAAGATGACCAGAGGACTGGAGCACCTCTCATATAAGGAAAGGCTGAGAAAATTGGGGTTGTTCAGCCTGAAGAAGAGATGGCAGTCTTCCAGTACTGAAGGGGGCTTAGGAGAGCAGGGGAGGAGCTCTTTTCAAGCAAGTAGTGGGAGGCCAAGGGGGAAGATTTCAAACAGAAAGAGAGCAGTTGTAGATTAGATATTAGTAAAAAATTCTTTACTGTGAGGGTGGTGAAGAAGTGGAACAGGTTGACCAGAGAAGCTGTGGATGCCCCATTCCTGGAAGTGTTCAAGGCCAGGTTGGATGGGGCTCTGAGCAATTTGGTGTAGTGAAAGATGTCCCTGGCCACAGCAGGGGGGTTGGAATTAGTTGATCTCTGAGATCCCTTCCAACCCAAACCATGCTATAATAAGCCCAGCTTAGCTGAAGCTAGAACTGATGAGAACAGTCTAACAATGAAGAAATGAGAAGACAACGGCATCTGCAGTAATTCAAAGAGCTATTTTATCACAATTTAATATTCTTGCAACATACGGTACATTTGATTTGAATAACCAAACTAGATTTTCTGTCTTCCATATTAGTTTCCATTTTGCCTGTTTTAAACAGCATAAAAAATCATTTATCATATGGATAGTTCTGAAATTACATGGAATTTTATAGAGAGGCTAATACTTTTTTTTTCCTCACTTCACTCATACTTTGTTTATCCAAATTATATCAAGGCAAGATAATTCTAAACTAAGATCTGACTCATCATTTGATCAAGTGGTTAAAAACATACTGAACTTTTAAAAGTAGCTTTTGCTCAAGAAAACATTAAGATTGATGCTTATACTACTATTCCTTTAAAATACAATCATTACACATGAAAGTAAGCCTTTTTTATCTACAACATAAGCAATTTATACTCCAAAAGGAAATTAGTCAAGACACTAAAATGTACATAGAAAAAGCCATCTGCACAGATAAGGATTTTTTCATTTAAGTGATCACAAAAATGACAGCCCCTGAAGTGTCTTTGTGCACATCAAGAATTATCACAGGCTTGTTCAATCATGCACTGCAATGCTGAACAATATACTTGCTTTTATACGAACCAGTAAGATCTATGGCTTGTGTTTAGTACTCATTCAAAAAGGTACTAAAGCAGAGCCAATCATTGTACGTAAGATGAAGTGATAGTTTAGGAAGAAAATGTGATGAAATGGTAACAAAAAGGGGCCTTTGTTAACCACAAGGTAATAAGAAAAATACTTCAACAATAAGTAAGATATCAATTTGTCAAAACTAAATTATAAGAGCTGTTGAACTGGAACCTAATACATGGCTAATAGTAAATGTGACAGGGAAAATAGTGTCTTCTATTAAACTGTTAGAGATATGTCAGAAATTTCATTGCTTATTCAACATTATTGGATGACAGCAGATAAACAAAATAAATTGTAGAATTTTCTAAGCTCTCCTTAGATTGTTTGCCTATCTCTGCGTCAGTTTGTTACACGAACTCAGCACAATCTCAGTACACTTTTGACCAGTGGGACTATTTCACCCAGCCTTGACAAAGCAATAAAGACCACAAATGAGAATCAAATTCCCACAGGTTTTGTAGAGACAGAGCGAATCTCTGCAGTGGGAAATGCAAGCAGAATGCAGCTATCACACATTTTTTTGTGAACAGATATTGGCCATAAGGACATGCTGATCTACAAAGCCATTCTTGTCCTCTGTCTGATGCTAGATGTTACAAGTCTGAGGAACAGCTAGGATTCAATGAAGAGGAATAAGGGAAGAAACCCTAGAGTATATAGAGTACATACCCATAGGAACCGGGGTGTTATTAGTTGAACTGTCTTTAAAGGATGTTCTGTCTGATAGGATGTGAATACACTACAACTGACCTTGACAAAAAATGCTTTTGGGGGAGCAGAAGATGTGGTATCAAAGTGTAAGACATATGTGAGATCCATATATCCTGAAGTACTGCCATATATCAGATATAAAAAATACCAAATTTACCACTTCCAACAATGGAGGAAGAAGAACACATAACACATTAAGGGGAAAAAAACTAGTGAAATTTCAGAAATCCTCTAATATTGTCATTTTGTTTGCATTAGTCTCTCACTGTAATTATTCACTTTGATCTTCTGAAAAAAGAAGTTCAATTTGAGAATGATGCCTTAGACAAAAAGGCAGTTTTAAAAAAGTGAGGGGTAAATAACATTCACACTAACAAAAAATAAATTCTGAATAGAGAAAAACTATTCATTTATTACACAATTAACCTACACAAAAACCTGCTTTTAAATCAAATTGACAGTGGAAAAGCTATCATTCTCAGTGTTATAACTATGAAACAGAGATTACCAACTATGCTGAAATGAAATACGAAACCTTTAAAATTAATAAAAATACACCATCTGAAATTTTTAAACATTTCCTTCCAAATTATTCTTTTCAGTTTAGCAAGAGAGGAACCAATTTGGGAGAAGGCAATTTTGTCATACAAGCCAAAATTCATTCCTGAGTGGACCTTGCCAAAAAATTATCAGCTGAGATAATTGGTAGGTACTTATTAACTTTCTACTGTCAGTTCTACCGATGCCAAGTCTGTTAGTAATTTAAATATTTCCTAACATAGGAACCAATCCATTAATTCCAAACCCACCAACGTCTCTTACAGTTTTATCACAGTAGTCTTAATTGCATTCGATTACATTAAGTTGTCTGAACAGTCTCGCATTTCAATGTTATATACAGAAATAATTGAAAATATTTTTCTGCCTTGAAAATTCACTCATGCTACTAATACATTCAGACAATCCTTTGAAGGAATGTCATTTAATCTCATTTCCCAATTAATTTTGAAAGATTTTTTAAAAAAATATATATAGAGAGAAGTTTAGGGTTTTTTTCAGTAGGTAGAAGCAACCATTCAGAACCTATCATTATTAACTGGATTTTTGCTATTAAGAGGACCTTTTACTCTGATGATGACTAATTCCCACTAGAGAGAGAAGCAAAGAGAGGCTCAGCTTCATTCCAGCCCTATTGCCAAGCACAGCCTTTCAAATATTACTATTGTCCTCGAGACCTGGAGGTACAACTTTCTCTTCAGATCCCTGCTTAAGACTTTCTGCTGCCCACACAGAGTTTTACCTGCTCTGTGTATCAAGAAACCCAGCCTTGACAAGCTCTGATGTAAAACTGCACGACTTTAGCTCAGGTTTCATTGCTGCTGGTGGTGAACATAGAAATGCGTAACAAAACAGCTCATTAACCAGGGCCAGGAGCAACAGTGGGCAAAACCAACCTGCCATAAAAAGTCCTTCTAAGCTCTGCTTGCACAAGTGATGCAGATACCAGACAGACCTCATTAGGAGCAGGCTGGCACCATGGTATCAGCTGTGGGGTGTGCCTTGCTCTCGTGTCATTACCCCAGAGCAGCAGTGAGCACCCCTATGGGAGTAATGCCCAGGCAGAGGAAGTTCTTTGATTAGAGTTCCAGGAGGAGGTGAGTAGTTTGAGGGGGTCAAGAGACAGACTACTAAAGTCACACTACCTTCCCTGGGACAGGTCCTGCAGGGACACACGAGGTATGATATGGAGGATTCCCTATTCTCTCTCCTCCTAGCTGGATATGGTGGCTTAAGGAATAGGGGGAACAGCAATATGCTCCTGCCCTGTGCAGAAGACACTTCTCCTCTGTGGCTACCCCACCTCCCCAAATGCCCTTGCAGAGCAAGTATGAGACTCTGCAAGTGGACTTGAATGATGATGAAGATGATAGTCCATTTAGGTTGGAGTAGTTGCCATGGTTATGCTGGCCTGTTTCAAAATCACTTCCATAAAGAAAAAAAGACAAGTCATTTTCATAGGAGACTTTCCTGAGGAGCATAGAAGACCCAAAGACCAGACTGGATTTACTTCTCAGAGATGTCTGCTGCCTCCCGGGGACATGGGTTAAAAAAGTGACGAAAAAATTTTCTACTATAGCACAGCCTTCACATTATTATCCATTATTGGTTTTTTTCATGCATGAAGTGATAAGTTGCCACTATAAGTCTAAGGGCAATCAAGAAAGGCATCAGGACCTCGGAATGATGGGTTAAGGAATCAGGAACACAGTGTTCTCTTTTATCCTTTCAGCTGCAGGGAATGATGAGGGAAAAAACAGCAAATCAATTCCTTGCTGGTGCCACTGGCAGAATTTTGGGATTTTTAATGACAGCAACCCAGGCCCATGGGCAACAGATGGCCCATGGGGTTCACCATTTTCAAAGGAAAAGATCTTCACACAAGGGTTAGCAGAACTCACTGAAAGACCTTTAAACTGGTTTTGAAGGGTAAAAGGGATAAAATGAGGCTGACTAATGAAAATATATTCTCTTAGTCATATAGTTAAGTTTTAAGCAGTCCTTCAAGGAGCAGGGAGTTGGACTTGATCCTTATTGTGGTATTTCATTTTATTTAAATGGTATGCTCTGTCTCACCCCTCCAAAATGTATGGTATATTCTAAGCCTGTGGTCCTGCCCTGATCCATCATGTAGCTGTAATCCCATTGGCCCAAGTCTGATTCCGCGCCCACTTCAATCTCCCTCTTAAACTGTGAGAGCAAGACCAATCACGCTCTTAGTCTTTCTCCTCTATTAGCCCCTTTTCCTCCACTCTTGGCCCTTCCCTAGGCTCTCCCTTTCTCTCTCCCCCTCCCTCCCCCTTCCCCCTTTTCCCTCAGTAACCATGCTGTTTCCAGGAATGGGGCCCCCAGTAAACCCTCATCTAATCAGCACTCTCAGAAGCCGTGTGGAGTCTCCTTGCCTGCCTGCTGCTGCCAGCCAACTCACAGCCTAGGGGGCCCTCCGGGGACACCCTGGGGTGCCCCCCCAAAATGAAGTGCTACACCTTGTGAGTCCCTTCCAGCTTGGGATATTCTATGATTCTCTCTGAAGATGTATGAACACGGTGGCCTAAAAGAGGGGTGGCAGCACTGTGTGCTTGAATATGCATACAGTCCAACCAACAGATGTATTGTTACATCAATGGGAGAAATGATAAGATATTCAATATATTTGTGATCGAGTTTGAGTAAATGAACAAAGTAATTTAAAAATAAAAGTTTCCATTACTGTAAGAGAGTGAACAAGATAAATCTAAGCAGGGTAAATGTCAGCACGGGAACATTGGAACAATGCACAAAGAGACAAACAGAGAAATTGCGAAGAAATTATTTGTATTATTTCCATCCCTCTCAACTCTCTTTTCCCATTCAACATCCACACACCTCTGCTCCTTCAATACTCAACACCACTCTCTTAAAAAATCAATAGTGAAGAGTATTAATAACACCAAAGTTTCAGACTTGGAGAGATCAAACCACCATATGTACATAGATGTGTGTGAGATATTGATGCCAGTATGATGCATGCTAGTTTGCAGAAACAAAATAAATAGTTTTAAAGAAACTCAATATGGCAGGAAAAGTTGGTCATTCAATCCTTACTTTTGTCAGAATATGTCAAGACAAGAACCACAATTAAATTCTGCTAGTAACCAGGTATCTGTATTAGGTAGCAACACAGAAGATGCCCTGACTCTTATTTTCTAAAATATATAGATAAAAATCACTACATGTAGGAGTCTATATTTTTTAAAAGCCTTTGCATACTTTAAAACTTTTATATTATTTTCCTAAATTAATGAGTTAATCATCACAAAAACATTACCTGTTGTTCAACTAGTTTCACAGACCTACCAAGCCTTCTAAACAGACATTCCGAAGAGATTCTAATTTGAATTTTCGATGCAGGCTCTGAAGCTGAAATCTTCTCTCCAGCCCACACAGCTCCCAATTCTCTAAGCATGAGAAAAGCATATTGCAAATAAAGTGTTCTATCCAAATGTTATGCTATCTCATTCCTTAATGTCTAAAGACATTAAGAAATGAGAGCAGGTCTCAAAGAAATCGAAGCAACTTTCCAGGAAGAACTTCATGATGGGATGTTGAATGCAATGCATGCTGTGTAGCTAAGAATTGATAGTCTAGTACATGTTTTAAGAGACCAATAACAGAAATTATTAGTCTGTGTTCAACACAACTAGTTCAAATTACTACAAGATAGCCTCAATTATACAGTTATATATATATTTTTTTTTCTTCAGAAAAAACAACTGTGTCTCTACCTCTCTGTTTTGGTGTTTTTCTCATCCTTCAGGGTTCCTCTGCCTCCTGAAGTGGAGCATTCCAGTCCCAAGCAACAAACGTGGAGGTAGCTGTGAGAAGGCATCACTCTCCTCAGATCTTTCCCAGCAGAGATACTGTGTTTACCATCATGAAAGGGATTTCCTTCTCCTCAGCCCTAAGCCTGTGTAGGTTTATTTTCATACCTTTCCTCAGAAACGCTTTGCAGCCTTCTCCAGGCACCCTGGACAGCATGGCTGGTGCTTGCTGGTCCAGCCTCTGGGAAAACCCAGGCTGATCATGCAGCAATGACCACCACTGCCACAGCATCAGCACAATGGGTATTGCACAGCCCCACTTACCCCAAAGACATAAAAGTCATCCCCCAACAGCCAGGACAGCCAATGCCACCCTTACAGGGCCCAGGTGCCACAAGCCCCAGACCATGCCTTCTGGGGTCCTGGGGAATTAGTGGGATTATGCTATGATGGCAAAAAATTTAACATTGGCTCTGCTCTGTGTGCAGATCCCATGCTTCCATTTTGTTCTTCAGAAGCATTACAGATGTCCTGCAATCTCAGTGGAGGCATAACTTGACAAGAGCACTGTCTGCAGCCATTTCCTGTATGGCATCACAGCCAGCACACTTTTAAACTGTGCTTTAAGGCTTATTTCTCAATAAACATTTCCACCAAAACAAATTTCCTGGACTTGTCACATTTACAGAAGCTTTGTGGAAGGAAAGAGAAAATGTTTTCTTCTTTGAGGGAAACAGAGCAGAAGTGAATTTGTAGGAGTGTAGCATCTACATAAGGCACAAGATATCCTGAAATATGTCAAGAGCACTGTTCCTGTGTAATTTTTAGCATTTTCAATACCTTCAAGAGCTATTTAAGAAGTGTTTCTTTTTTATAGTTGAATGTTCTAACACAAATGGATTAATATAGTATAACTACTATTTTCAAGTGTTTTAAGAGACTGTTTTAGTACTGGAGGGCATTGAAAAAAAAACCCCAAGTGTCACTAAATATAGTTTTTGACAAGTTTAGGGACTCAAAGCTGCTTTTTTGGTGACACTATGAGGTACAAAATATATTGCTAAGAATTTAAACCAATGTTCTCTGACCTTACAGTAAATGCAATATTCTTTTATCTCTGGATAGCTTGTTGAAAGTTCATCTATGACTTCAGTACCTCCAACAAACTCTCTGAACAACCATCACCACAAAACAACTTTGAAACTAGTTTGCAACAAATCTCAAATGGCAATTTATTTGAAAAAAATCTCGACTTAAAATTTAATAGATAGTCCAACACCTCTCTTTATCTTGGCATGTCACCTTTTCAGTCCTCTGTCTGGTAGAGGAGGGGGACTGAGAGAGCTGTTGGGGGGGGGTCTTGATGATGGCCACGGCCAACCCATCACATCAACAAAGCTGACTACAAGGCAGCAATGTTTTTGCTCACTAAACAATGCATTGCAGTCCATTCTCATAGTCTGGGCTGCCACAATCACACAGAAATTATATAAACCTAAATAATATGAACTCTGACCTTCTTCCCTCTCTGATCTCATGAAAAAAATTAGCATTTGTAATACTTCAAAGCTGATGTATAACATATCTAATTCAGGCACTGTATAAGGCAATGGCTTAAGGGCTATGCGACTGGAAACTTTCAAGTGTTCTTAGCATTAGCAAGCAATTTCCAGGAGGCTATTTCTAGGGAATTTAGCAACCATAAGAGAAACTATTTTGATTTTAATGAATCATTTATTCAAGTAAAACTAGACAGCAACAACACAACCTGAAGAAGGAATGGGCTAAGTGGTGTCCAAGCAAAGGGAATGGAAATCCTTTCTCATCTGTGACACTAGAAAACCATCAGATAAGTAGTTTTCCTTTCTTCTTAAAAAAAAAAATTAGAAGTAAAGCTATGCAGCAGTAAATGAATATCTAAAGATAGAACAGGGGGAGAAGAGTGCAGGGTGAAAACTACCCTACATGTATACATCTACACATAGAATAGTTGAAACACATCTGTAAAAGATAACTTACCTACTTGCTTAATAATAAAACCTGCAAAGTCTGGAAACTTTCTAGCCTTTTAATAATCTTGCAGTTTTTTAAAGATGAACTCTGTACTTCATAAGGATAAAATTCCAAAGGAATTAAAAAATTTTCTGTCAGTGAATTGAGATACTTGGCTAACATAATCTGTAGATTGACTTGAGTTTTAAACACAGCTTGTCCATATTCAAAATTCTGTAATTCATTATAATGCTTTTTAATTAACTTTTTCTGTAGACAATACAGTAATCACAATTAATCACTGGCTAAACAATTAATCACTGGCTAAACAATAATTTTATGCTATTAGTTATGTTAGTTCCATTCTTAAGAAGGAGGGAAACACGTGTGTCTGTTTACTCATAGCCCTTTCCACCTTATGTGCCTTGTGATTTCTACCTTAAAAAATTCCATGTGCCAGAGTAAGAGAAAAAAAAGTCAATTATATGACTCAGATTAATAGCCATTAATTTAATAAAACAAGACACTGAACATGATGAAGGAAGTGGATACTTTTTTCCTGAAAAACTATAAAATAAATAAAACCAAAAAGCATTATCCCTCAAAAAAAAAAAAAAACAAAAAACCAAACACCAAAAAAACCACCACAAAAACCAAAACTAAACAAGCAATAGAACCCCAACTCCCCCTGCCACCAAAAAAAAAAAAAAAACCAAAAAAACCCAAAAAACCTGCAACAATTAAGAGCTGTAGACTGGAGTGTTGGACAGCTTACAATGTCACTAAAAAACAGAGTCTATTATGATTTTCTACATGTACTTCTTTGCAAAATACAATTGCCCTATCACTGATGCCAAAGGGAAAATTTCAAAAAAGAACATAAATCAGCTATATTTGAAGTAGAAAGGTTTGGAAAGAAATATCACAAAGATCATTTCCTGTGACTTAGGAAACAAGCAATAATTTTAGAATATTTATAAACACTTGGAATAGTAAATGAAAAGAGGTTTTGAAGACTGCTGATGGGAATTCATCAAAATGAATTCTTCAGTTATATAATCCACATCTATTCCTCCTGATTTGAAAACACTGCAAGGAAGGGACTTAAGAAAAGACTGCATCTTCAAAGGAGGAAGAAAATGCTGAAGGCAGCAAGTATGAAACTCTGTCAGGCACTTTCAAGTTTTAGTATCTCACATGCATGGGAGATAATTTAGTAAAGAACATATAGCTCATTGCTCATAAAAAAAGCGTCACGAACGGAAACAAATCCAAAGATTCCAAGTTATAAACAGCCTCTAATTTTGTAATGGGCTATTTCTAATTTTGTAACGGGTATAAAGAAAAGTAGTGATTAAAAATGCATGTTTGAGCTGCTGAGACATACTTCAGCGGTGATATTTGGACTAATCTCCAGAGGAAGAAAACTGGTGTTTGCTTCTGATCTTGAACAAGTCAAGTCATCATTTTTCCATTTTAATTAATGACTTTCATGCATTTGATTTTCTGTCTTGAAAATTATGTTTGGATTAATTGCTACAAAGCACTAGAAGTATTTACATTAAGATTCAAGAGAAAATTATCAAAGATGATATTAGATATCAACATACTTATAGAATCCAATTTTAATCTCTTTAAGCCTCTGAAAAATATAACAAGTTGTATCTGCATGTTTTCTACTGCAAAATGCAAGCATATTATAATTAAAGAAATGTGCTAACAAGTTTAAGAAACTAAGGTCTAGATTAAGTTTTTGAATAGGACTAAACAGATGATTCCTGTTTTACTTAATCTTACCAGTGTAAATGAAGACTTCTGGTAACTCTATTATTCACTTTCTCATATCACTTCTTCTCCCCTCAGTTTATTTATTTCCCCTCAGTAATTACACTTGAACAAGTCACATCCTTGGCATCTCTAGTTTATCCCTTTGAGTAGAAAACCACAAAGATATGATTCGTAGCAGATATTTCTTAAATATCTTTTGATTCTGCACTTAAGAACTAATGACTTGCTGTCTTCTGACATCTGCTCAGACCTTGTGTTGTGAATGTCTCTGCTGAGCTGCCTCCTTCTTTAAGTCCTTCAGACCTGTCCAGTGCTGAAGGAGAAGCGGAATCTTCCTCTCTGCAGCAACAGGGAAGCCCTGCAACACACAGAGCTTAGTGTTTTTTCACTGACTGCCATCTCTGTCCCTGGGATTGCACCAAACAGCCTTTTTGCAGAGTATTCAAATGCAGGATGCTAGCAGATATTTAGCTCACATTCATGGTGCTATGCTGAAGCCATGAGAATCAGGCCCCCGACACAGAGCAGCTTCACCAAAACTTCTAGTTCAGAATAGTGTGGATGTTTTTTCCCTCCACACACTCTTATCTAATTTACTCCTGACATTAGAAAATTATTTAGAGGAGAGATTTGTCCTTATTTTTCAGCTACACTACAAACCCAAAGTAAAGGCCTGTGTCAGGCAACTGAATACTCCTAAAGGATACAGTTATTTTGATATCTGATTTAGGCATTGAATTTACTTCAGTAGTGCCACACAGTGTGAAAACCCTAAAAGAAAGTAGAAAAACAGTCCCAAATTTTACATTAGAAAAAGGTTTAAAAGTCAGATAATTTGATTCATAAATTCAAGGTAAAATGAGATCCACCCAAAAGCTGCCTGCAACCTTGGCAGACCAGTTTACCCAGTTGTCAGGTGCTTTAAAATGGAAATCTTAAAGGTACAGGAGCAGGCCATCCACATGGCTGAGCTTCCAGCATTATCTCTGGCTGAGTACACACGATATTGGGATAAAGGCTGTCACCCCACAACAGTGACAAAAAGAGTGTGTCACTTCTGGAAGAAGGGGCAGGCAAGTCAGTCAGACTACAAGGATATTGTGGGGTTATGTGGGGAGGAAAGTAGAAAGGCCAAAGACCAGCTGAAATTTGATCTGGCCAGTGTTGTAAAAGGCAAGAATAAATTTTTATACAAATACATCAGCAAGAGGGTGAAGGAAAATATCCATCCTTTACTTTATGTGCAGTGAAATACAATTACAGAGAATGAGGGAAAAGCGGAGGTAGTTTATACCTTCTTTGTCTCAGTCTTTAATAGCCAGAAAAATTGTCTTGAAGGTATCCAGTCTCCTGATCTGGGAACAGAATGAAACCCCCATCATCCAGGAGGGAATGGCCAGCAACCTGCTAAGCAACATAAACCCCCTCAAGTCCATGGGACTGGATGGATTCACCTGAGAGTACTCAGTGGACTGGCAGAGTCCACGTTGTCAGGAGGTTAGAAAAGGTGATGTCCATCTACAAGGGCCAAAAGTACAATCTGGGGAACTACAGTCCTGCAATCTGATCTCAATGCTAGGGGAGGGCATGGAGCAGATCATCTTGAGTGCCACTATGCAATATGTACAGGACAATCAGGTGTTCAGGCCCAGCCAGCATGGGTTTAGAAAAGGAAGGTCCTGCTTAACTAAGCTGATCAACTTCTGTGACAAGGTGACCTGCCTAGTATATGAAGGAAAGACTGTGGCTGTTGTCAACCTGGACTTTGGTAAAGCTTTTGACACTGTTTCACACAGCATTCTTCTGAAGAAACTGACTTCCCATGGTGTGGATGGGTGTACTCTTGAATAGGCAAAAAAAAGGCTGGATGGCCAAACCCAGGGAGTGGTGGTGAATGGAATTATGTCCAGCTGGTGGCTGGTGGGGTTCCCCAATGCTCAGTACTGGGGCCAGTGCAGTTTAACATCTTTGGACAGGGGAGATCATGTGCATTCTCAGTCAGTTTGCAGAGGACATCAGGTTAGGTAGAGTTTTGATCTGCTGGAGTGTAGGAAGGCTCTGCAGAGGGATCAGGACACACTTGATTGATGGCTCAAGTCACGTTGTACAAGGTTGAACAACGTGCCGGATTCTGCACATGGGTTGCAAAAGTCCCATGTGGCATTACAAGTCTGGAAAAGAGTGGCTGGCAAACTGCCTGGCAGAAAAGGTGCTGGTTGACAGCCAGCTGAACATGATCTAGCTTGTGACCAGGTGGCCAAGAAAGTCAATGGCATCCTGGCCTGTATCATCAATAGTGTGCCTAGTAGGATGAGGGCAGTGATTGCTCCCCTGTACTCAGCGCTGGTAACGCTGCAACTCAAGTCCTGTATTTTGGGCTCCTCACTCCACAGAGTAAGCTCTGTGTATTTTGGGCCCCTCACTTCAAGAAACACACTGAACATCTAGAGCATGTCCAGAGAAGGACAATGGAGCGAGATAAGGATCTGGAGCACAGGTTCTCTGAGGAGCAGTTGAGGGAGTTGGGGTTGTTCAGCCCAGTTCTAGCCAGGTGAGGTGTAAATCTCTTCTTGCAGGCAACAAGTGATAGAACAAGAGAAAATGGCCTTAAGTTGTGCCAGAAAAGGGTTAGATTGGATACTAGGAAAAACATCTTCATGGAAAGGATTGTCAAGCAGCAGCCTTGAGAAAGGATGTCGAGGACATCTAACAGCTGTTGTTGTAAAGTTTAGCTATAGCAAGTACTGAATCCTCCTGGGAGTGTCTCTGCAAAGAATTGCTGTTTCCAGAAATATTTTGGCTGAAGACAGTCATGAGTCAGCAACTCATGAGTATGCAACATTCTGTGTTAATAAATATTTATTATCCTTGACCTAGACTTCCACGTAAACTTCATCTTGCTTTTTTGGTGCCATGTTATTAAGTGAATTCTGATAAATGAACCTCTCAGATAGAAGCTGTTTAATGAAATAGGAGAGTGAAAATGAGTGACAGCATTCAGTCACCAGTAGCAGAGATTAAACTCATGTAAAGGCTGACTAGACAAAGAAAAAAATCTGTTCTTTAAGGCTTGTTTTGCTTTTCTTATTGTCATGCTGGTTCAACCACTTAATCTGCCAGTCCACTTCTGAAAGTCTCCCAATACAACAAAATTGAATTTAAAAAAAATTTGAAGGCTATACTGCATGCATCTTTTTCACTTGCTAAACGGAGCTTAAGTGCTGACTTGCACATTCCGGGTAGTACTTCCAAGGGAATGCATTATTTCCCCTCAGAGATTTCATTCAGAGTCAAATTTGACAGCAGATGTCACAAAGAAAGTTTGCTTGTGTAAAACCTAAACACACCATAATTCCCTTCTAAAAGCCCCCCAAACAAGTAAGAATTTTCTCTTCTGAAAGACAGAATTCCTATTCACTTAGATGATCTCTTTTTCTTTGAAATTCTATTGCCTTTACTAAGGTCATGAATTACAAGAAGTGGAAAATATAAATCCATGCATTCACTACTGGAGTGAGAGTTCCCATACTCTGCATCAGCAATTGCATACTTCCATCTGACATGATGTATGATGTTGAGTACAGGGATTGCATCCTGACACAATTAATTTACCCAGAGGTTTGATACCTATGTAGACACATCTTGACTTGACTTTAGTGTTCACCCTTCATAGTGATCTGTGCTGGGAGAACACAGCAGCGTGGAACAAAATTCCAGACCTTCTGACTACATTAAAGTCATCGAGCCAAAACCCAAGAAATTAGAGGTCACCTTTGGAAAATGTGGCATTCGACTTAAAGCTTCTCAGTTTCAAAAAACATGAAAAAAGGTTAGTAACTATCCCTATAAAAAAATTTGGACTTTTGTATCCCAGTAAAATTGAATCAAGGCTCTCCACACCGAATGAAGACTATGTAATACTGTTTGTTGGATGCTGGTCCTGCTTCCCTGGTCAGTCAGAAAAAGGGGTGAATTGCCATAACCAAAATAGACCTCCAAGCTGAGACCAAAATAGACCTCCCAGATGAGAAGAAAGAAAGTGGTGATACTGAGATCATACTTTTATTGGCAGAGGAAAGGAAAAAAGCCCCACTATGAACATCACATATGTTTTGGCAAGGACCTGTGGTATTTCTTCATGCTTCTCCTCAAGGTACTCTGAATGACCAGCATGAAAAGAACAGAGGGGCATTGGCAGGTTGAACATAACAGCAACAAAGAAAGAAAGAAACAAAAAAACCCTTGTATTATTACCTCGTCTTTTCTGTATTAAATAGATAATTTGGACTATTGGACTGTTGAAAAAAACAAGTGACTAACTATAAATTATTTGATCTACATTGGCTCTACCCTTTTGATCATAAGATGATTTTGAGTGAGATGGTTCTTAACAGTGAAAACTGCTGGATGAGCATTGCTGTGACCAGGGTACTTCCACAAATGTCAAGATATGCAGAACAGGGGATGAAGCAGGTTTGTAATATTGGCTTAATTAAGGTTGATGTTGTAACTGTGCATTAGATCTCATCCTCATGTAGATAAATACTCCTCCAAATACTCCAAAGTACCCTTATATCTGCTTCCTTACCAAGGTGAACCCCCACCCAAAAATATTATTAATCTCCTTTCATGCAGCCTCCATTGCTTTATTTGTCCTATACGGCCATATTTGAATCAGGATTTCTCATCACAGCCGTCCTGTTAAAATAAATGCTTAGTTTTGTATGCTACAATATTGAATTATCCATGTTAAAAACTCAGGGGATCTGCAACCATATCTAACCTAAGAAATATGCTTAGAGATATTTGAAACCAGTACATTAAAATGTTCCTATGCAGCTTACTAAGTTTGAAAACAGCAATTATTTTTGTATTTAGAATAAGCTGTGATTGTAAATAATGATACAAGCACAGTCAGGTAAGCAAAACTTCCTTTCCTTGATTGCTTAATTAATTTATACATAATACCTCTTGGGCAAATAGTGCTAAGAAAATGTTCAAAATCTTATTTTTTGGTGTCAGAACTAATTTAAAATAGCATACTGTCAAGTTAAGATATTGTTGTTCTGTTTTTTAGAATAGTATCACACCTATGAATCCCAAAGTGTTATAGTATCTCATGAAAGTTTAAAAAATAAAACCTATTACTTTCTAGTCTTCGCTCAACCTATGAATGATTGAATAAGAGCATATTTTGCAACTTTTTAATTCACAGGCAATTAATTTTTTTTTTCACCTCAATTGTTTATTGCAAACCCCTTCACTCCCCTCCTTTCATCCCCCTTTATTTTCAGATTCCATTTCAGAAAAGTGAGCATAGGAGACTTGGGTGTGTAGGAAAATATATCTACAATAGAAAATACCTTGTGATGAGGAAAGCGCAGTAGAAGGAAAGCTGTGAGTCTGTTCTGCTGAATTTCAGATAACTTGAGGGACGAAGTCCTCAACACAGGCTTATCAAAGTTTTTGCTTTTGTATTATTGTTTTCTAAAGTGAATTGCAAGGAAAAAAAAAAAAAAAAAAAAGGGAAAGTTTGTGTATTGTGGTTGAGATACAAAAAGTACTCTTTCTTTTTCTATTTGTTTTAATCCATTACTTACACAATTTGACCTGCAAGACAGAATGGCAAATTCTTTTGTTCAGCAGAAATTTGATCTCCAAGGATAACTGTGAAGCAGAGTACATACATCAAAACAGACCAGTGGGGTCACAGTAGACAAATCTAGAATAGTAAAATTAAATTAGAATGGAATTATTTCATTAAACTAAATTTCAGGAGAAAATTATTCTAGTTCAGTAACACTGGTATTATATTCCAAGGGAAACAAGTTTTATTCACACTGAATTTCAAAATTATAAAGTGCTACAAAATTTTAGCATGTATTTGATTTTTTTCAGTAGGTAAAGCAGTGTAAAGGCTCTGAAAAATGAACTTTCCAGGGCATCTAAAAATAAGGGGAAATAATTTTTTTAAATACTTTATTGACAAAATATTACTAGGTGTTATATCTGATGTTTGGAGCATTCAAAAGATCTCAAATGTTCCATCTTTACAAAAGGAAGACTTGTATAAAATCACTTGGACAGAGAGATAAAGAACTGAAAAACACTCCAATTCAATTACTCAATTGTCTTTTGATTTCATTTTAATAGCTCAAAAGTTAAATTACATCCATATTTAGTGTTTCTTCTTGTGTGTGTGTTCGTCTGTGTGTGTGTGTTCTTAGAAATAATACAGGAACATCCCCAAATACTTTCTAAAAAATAAAAAATAGCAAATTCACAGTCCAGTTGAGAGCTGAATCTTCTGGCCACATACTTAGGTGCCTTAATAACATGGGTTTATCAGTCAAAATATTCAGAGAAGGACAGAGAGAATGGCACTGCAAAATAAAGCTGAACAAATTGGCTAAATTAAAAAAATAATGGAACACAATAAAAAGAGATTATATCTAAAATTTCACCTTTATTTCAGATATGGATGCAAACTGAATTGACTTCTTGAATCTGGGAATCACAGCCCTCATCTCTTCCTATAAATAGGAATATATATAAATATCTCTTCCTTTGCATCATCTGACTGATTAGTGCCTTTCTTTCAATACAGAAAAGTTCCATGACTAGGAACTGATTCATCCAGTTGCTACAGTTTTGAAAGCCTGAGGATCAAATATCATGGGGGTTTTATACAATTAGTAGTCTATCCATCCAAATAACTATCCATCCCTCAAGGTGTGCAATGGAGTACAAGGTGCACAAAATCGAAAAGAAAAGTCATGATAATATCCCACTGTGTCACACCTAACTTATTTTACTAATGCTGTATTTTATCTGATAGCACTGTCTGATAGTTTTTCATGTAAGCAGCCTAACAGTCCACAATCTAGGGAGAAAGCAGAATCTTTTCCCCTTTCAAACCCTCTGCCATCTAAGAGAACTATCTACTGAAACTAATGCAGTGTGGAATAAATAAAGGAAGGAAGGAGTTAATGCAGTTTGTACACAAAAGAGCAAGTTTCTTAAGAGGACTACCAAGAAATTCTTATTAAATGTAAGGAGAGTGTCTTTGTCATTAGCTTTCCACTCACTAATAAAGTTGCTTTTGGCATTGGTTTAGAAATTACTTGGAGAGGTAACATAGTGCTAGAAGAACATCTATACTTCCTGCAATAAGGCATTGCAGTAATGAGAATCACTCCTCATATGTCAGGGAACTTCAAAAAATCCTCTTCAAACCCAGTGTATCCTTCTCAAACACATCTCAATGTCTTTAACCATTTGTATTTCAGTTCACACTGTGAAATACTTCTCACATATCTAGAACAAGAAAAATAATAATGAAAAAAAAATTTTTGCAGCTGGAAATTAAAGTTCATGACATGACTCAAAAATATGAGGAAAATCTGACCATATTTAGAAGAGTGCTTTTGATTTTCTGTCAACTTTGAGCAACGTCAAGGATCTCTGGAGTTTTGCTCTTTAGGGATAAGAGGTAAAGAAGATGAAGTGATTTATTTCTTTCATCCCCACATCAATTAATGACTATTTCTTAAAATACCAGAGGTTAAAAGAAAAAAAGCCATTTCCTGAAAAATCTGCTACTATGAATGCATCACAGAGTAAAGTGAGTCATAGCATGAAAAGCATCTACCTATCATCATACAGTAATGGCAGAGTTGAAACTGTGAATAATGTAAAATATTTTTTCCTGTAAAGAATCAAGATGGTAGCAATCAAATAGTTATTGCACTCTAACCTTTGAATCCAAACTCAAGTTAATTCACCATCAGAAATCTGTCAAGGTCTTCCTGCATTTCTTGTAAGTCACAGAGCAGAGAAGCTTTGTCTGACTCACAAATCAATTTTTTTTTTTCTTTTTTTTTTTTTTTTCTGAAAGAGCTGCATTTTGTTTTCACATTTTCCCAGCATCCCAGCAAGTGCATTATGATACTTGGTATTTCATGTCAGGTTTCGTCTGTATGTTGGCTCACAGATGATCCTGGCAGAATCTCACATAGTTCTTCTTGTGAAAAAAAGTGTTTTAAACAGTCCCTGTTCTTGCTTCTGTCTCTGAATTGTAGCTTGGTTTTCCTGAAAATGTCTAGTCTTACACAGTGTTGTACTTAAGGTCGTACGTAATCCTTCAATTAAAATACATCCCTCAAAAAATTTGATATCCTGAAAAGGTCATTGGGCCGTTACAGGGAAAAACAGTGCTTACCCAAACTCCAAAAAATCATCCTGAATTTGATTTGAAATGGAGAGCTTCTTTGTACACATCTTTTAGACTCATTCTTATCACAGCCTTAAATCCTTAAAAAGTTGCTCTTGATGCAGAACAGCAGAGCAGGCTTTCTGTTTCAATATCTAAGCTAGAGGACCTAGAGTTTCTGTAGCTGTTTTCCAAACACTTTTTGTATGGGTTAGTAAGAACATGAATTCTTCAACTCTTTTCAGGTAAAAAAATAAGATCAGGTAAAGAGTAAACCTAGTCAGTAGACAGAGGAAGGTAATGGCATCCTTCAAGTACGCATGCTGTTGCTCTTACTGAAGGATGTATTCCACCAAAAAAAAAATTAAAAATCTGAGGTGGAACACAAAAGAGCATTAAAAACACACAGATATGAGAAATTTATCCCCAAGCACCCTCTAACTCTTAAAACCAAAGGAAGTAATCACACAAGCCTTTGCTGATAAAACTCCAGACATAAAATCCTGCTTTGGAGCATAGCTAGAAGCAGATTTTTCAGGACTTAAAACATATTTGTTTTTGATAGCATTTCAAAATCCATGAATCTGTAAAAGTCATAAAAAATTAAGCACATGACTATAATAAAAAAAAATGTTTCAGAGAATTACAAAAGGTATTAACAATTATTTTCCATTTTCTGTATTTGCTTACGATGATTCCTGCTCTGCAGACTGAACTCTTGTACAGGGAGTCTGTGTGCCCCACTAATGGATTAACGCACGATACAACCTAGATTTAGATCTACACCTACAGATCCAACAGTCATTTGTAAGGCCTGCAGTGAATGGCCTAATAGCTCTACCTTAATAATAGGTACTGATATCCAGAATCTGATATCTTTGCCCTTTTATTTTTACTGGGTCAAAACAATGAAATTTCTCCTCTCAAACTCCACTACGTGCTTATGCAAGCTGGTTTCTACTTTGATTCCTATTTTCAAGATTTAAATGCCAGAGATTTTAAAGTCTCTGGACTTCTATTAATGAAAATATTTATTTCCTAATTTCCTAAAATGCAGTGGATAACTAAATACAGAATGGCAAAAACAGAGAAGAAGCAAAAAAAGATTATGACAGACAGGCTCTCTTATGAAATAGGGCAACATGGTTATTATAGTGAATTCTGTATGTATTCACATCCAATATTATCCAGTTCATACCATTAATTATGTGACATCTCAAGCTAGGAGTGTCCAAAAACTACTCTTTTGTTTGACACCTCTTCAGAGTTTATTCTACCAGAGGTTAAGAAAGATCCTGATAACACCCTTGCAGGAAGTCAGCTCATCTCAAGGATAAGACTCAAGGTTATGATCTATCAAAAGCATCACAATCAAGTCTATAGCTGCTTTTATTCTTCTGGAAATACATTTTTCCTGTTAAATGTCAGGATTCTGTAAAAAGATCCCATCCCATGTAGGGGCAAAGAATGTTGTGGCTCTACCACAGATAGGGTCCTAACTATTATGAGAAATCATAGTGTTACACTGAAATCTTTGTGATTGCTCTAATCTTTAGTATTTAACTGCATTAGGGATAAATGGATGAATGTTTGTTTACAGACATTTTGCAGTACTCACAGACTATATTATTTCCTACTTCCAACTCTCATTCAAGCATTCAGCACAAGCTCCTCTTCAATTGCCGTGCCACCTGGCAAAGAGTACTTCACGCCTCAATAGTGAGTTATAACAAAAGTGCCAGCAGTCTTCATATTGCCATTTTCCTTCCTAATTGATTCAGAAATGGCTCATTGTTGAACAACTAGCTGACCTGTCTCCACTTCATGTGTACTGAATCCAGACCTGGCAGCTAGCTCCAAACACTATGTGCAGAGCCAGCCCCAAATTTCTTTCAAAATAATTATGCTTTTAATAACATTAGGTAATGTCAAAGTTCTGATTAACATGAGAACAGAGGGAAGAAAAAATTTTTAATATTGCATCCTCTATGCATTAAGCATCTATTCAGATGCTGTTCTAAAATTTTAAGATAATGATGCCTGATTTAAGACTTCATACAATACAATTTAGCAAATGAACTTAGGAAATCAGGTATTTGGCCAGCTGTAGCCATAGACAAATACTTGATCTTTAATTGCAATTATGGCATTTTCATGGATATAATTTTATACATACACATACCACTGAAAATCATTCACGTTTCTGTAGACTAAAAAATTATCAGATCTTACAAATTAGGCTCACTGATGTCTCATCATTAAAGTAGATGTAACAAAAACTGAGCAGAGTCAAGAGATTTAAAATATTTCTGCTGTGTGGGTTTACAGTAAGATAAAATCCCCTTAAAGAATGAAAAAGCACTATGCCATTAGTGATGATGCATCTCAAATGAGATTTAAGTGTAAGTCTTTCAGATCCTTTTGTTGCTAAAACCCCCATGTCATCATTTTCAGGAGTTATAAAGCTTCAGTTCCCTGCACAAACTCCTGCTATTCCATTAATTTACATTTGAATAAATTTTCCTCTGCTTTTCAATTACATGTAACACTCATTGCTTTTCTTAAAAGCCTTTATAACGTTGCAGTCAGCAATTGCTGCACTGTATTGTCAGAGACAGCTGTCCTACAGAGGTAAATGAAATGGTATTTGCCTGTAACAGCATTAGGATCATTTGGGAGGCAAAGTGCTAAAATGCACTGCTATCCTTCTCTCATAATTTATGACAGACATATTTTCACATTTACACTACTTCAAGTCATATTCCTTACTCAATTTACCATTGTAAATCCAACTTGCATATTTAAAAGGGAAAAATGTGCAGAGCACAATACACTATTCACTAAATGCAACATAGAAATTAATAATTACAATTTCTCATTAATTTTCAGTATTTGCTGTACTAGAAAACAATAAACAACTATGTCTGGAAATTCCATTTTACTCCATGTTTAGCAAAATTGTCTGTATTAATTTTCTGAGCTATTTAAATTCAATATTTTCTACTCGGTCTTACTTCATGGTGAAGGAAAAACTAATTTAGAAGAAGGGAAAGGAGCAAAGATTATTTCCAACAGTTCCCTTGGAGGCAAAGAAATGTTTACAGTATCATCTAAGTAGATCAATGATCTTCTGGCTGACATAAACTAGTGGCACATGCTAGCTGAGGAGAATACCTTAGTGACAAGTCCTCCACTTGCCCCGGAGTCAGATATTGGCATTAGCATTGCCTGGAATTTCTGTTTGATATGGATGTCATCTCATGAACTTCTGGTAACTGGCAGGAAAATTAGTCCAGCTGGAGGTTCTGTTCTTACATTTTTAATGTGGGAAATGTTAAATTATCTGAGAAAAGTCAAGACAATTTACATACAATAAATGAGACTTAGCTATGTTGCTCTCTGACTTAACTGATCTTTGTAATACTTGAGCAATAAATCACCCTGTGGAAAGTCAGCCTTTCTTCCTAAACTGAAAATACTTGTGGAATGACTAACATTGTCTTGGGTTTGGCCTTTCTGTATATACAGCTGCAATTCATTCCTTCAAATTTATGAAGAGAAATTTCTGTTGCTAAAATCAGAAGGATCACTTAGCAGCACTATTTTTCCCCAGACTCCAAAAGAAGCCACTACTGATCAGCTCAGATGTGGACAACTAACATTTCATCTGATGATTCCCACCATAGGAATCAATATTCTCTAATTTATTTAAGGATTGACTTCTCTCATTTACTTCCAGTTTCTGATTATTAGAGAACTGGATATATTAAAAAAGGAGTGCTTCACTTGGACATGTTTGTGTTTTTCTTGCGCATCATCATCTCAACTGTATTCTCTGAGAAACCGCAACTGTTCTTAACGCTTTCCAAAAGCTCTCAATGGAGCTATGTGTCTTAGATTTCTCAAATACCTCAAGAACCAGATCATATTTTTGATAGGTCATGACCAATAGTCTGAATGGAGAATTCAAGACAGTTCCTGGTCTTAATAATGAATGGATACAGGGCAGCTAACATACCTTCTCTGTTGCTGTGTTCTCACAGACTATGGAGAAAAAGTACTGGGGTTTGGCCTAAATATGTTTTTATCCCCTTTTCCCAGCAACATTCCAATACATATATAACCAATTATGTCACAATTGAAGGTAGCTGTTTGTACCTAAAATTCTGTATTAAGCCAGCAGGTGTTTTACAAAACAATCTCCTTAAAATAATATTCACATTTGTTTCATTTCTAGTTATAATCAGCTAAGAAAACTGGTGGTTCACCTGCGACTGTAAAGTTTTGTGGTAATATGCAAGATCATCAGCTCTTCTGGGTCATTTTCTTGATTATAATAAATATGTAAACAGCAAAACTATGTCAGAGATATTTAATTCCTAAATATGGGGAGAGGAACTCCTGGCAATGTCTGTGGCAGATCATAGTCATGCCTTGTGTCTTACTCATGGCAATTTCTCAGACATTCACAGATCTAAGTCAGCAAGTCATTTACCTGTGTTCTGACTTTTTGACCAAGTGGACCCTGCCACTTGGGTGGGTCATTTTTCTTTATCTTGTTCAAAATCTCAAAATGAATTCTTACTGTGAGTTATGACTCTTGTCAGTCCAAGTAAAATTAAAAAAAAAAATCCACTGATTCAATAGCCATTCTCTTTGGAGTAAATTAGAATACTCTAACATTATAAAGATTGTCAGGAGATTTGTTAGACTCAATTTTTCCACCAGAAATAATTCAAAGCAAAAGTGTAGTTCTGTGTATTCAACCAGGACATCCCATTGTGTGTTGCCACAAAGACACTTAGAGTGTGGTAGCTGCAGCATCAGAACTTCACCACTCAATGAAATAATTTTCCAGCTTTACTGTGCTGGAGGGGGAAGGTGGGTGGACATCAATTTCTGCTCTAAGAGAAGTATACCCTCTCTGAAGTGACCACAATCACCAAAACCAGGGTCTCCGATTCATCTGTGATTGGTACCATAGGCTCAGGAAAACAAGAATCCAGCTTGTTGACATCTCCACATCTTCGCTGGTGGCCTGTCCTTTACATTTAGTAGGCCTTTGGCTCATCCTTCTGCATCAGGTTGGGTATATAAATACAGATATCTTCCCCTGCCTCCAAACAGTTACTTTTTCAGTGGTTTGCTTTCTGCCTCAGGAGGTCACCAACAGCCTCTTCATTCCTATCGCTCCAAGCCCATCTCTGATTTTCTGTAGGTAACTTACCTGGGTTAGTACCACATTCTATTCTACCCCAAAATGGGTAACATGCGTGTAGAGCCATGATTTTTTCTGTCCTTTTGTTACTTTTCTGTGCCTACCCAGACCATTACAGGAGGGCAGATGGAGGCTGTATATATTGGGTGAGCTACACACACACATCCTGCCTGAATGTACTTGGTTCCTTTTCACAGCACATACCAGTCATCTAAGGAGTTTTAGCTGGGCAGATGTAGCCAAGCCCTTGCTTACCTGTGTGATGCTTTCAAGTATACTTTATCCCATGACATTAATTTGTAACCTCCAGGAAAAAAAAAAAAAAGAATTAATAAAGAATTAAGCACAGAGGAGCTGTGCCACCAAATTGGTGTCTCAATAATGCATATGTATTCAGATGTCACCATTTAGAGGGTATCCCCTCTAAAGCATAAATGGTTCTATACTAGTCCAGCCCTTGATAAAGGCAATCCACTAAACAGGAAAACCTGAATGACTCATGTTTCTCATCACTGCGTGATTATAATTCTTTCTGCTTTTCACTACCTTTCCTGGAAAGAAAAAAAAATTAAGTTGGCAACTTCAAAACTCCTTTCAGAGATGGGAAGCATTACTGCTACTGTATTTGGAGGTAATTGTTATTTAATTTGTAAGTTGAATATAGAGAAGGAGATGACTTTTGCTGTGAAATAAACCAAAATAAATTTACCGTACATTCAGTATAGATAATCTGCTCTATGAAAAATAGACTGCTTTTTTGCTTGTAATTTTACCTTAGTTCTTACATTCGTTCATCCAAAAGTAACAAGAGACCTTGAATTTATGTGTTATGTGAGGATTTGGTGAATGTCACCCATTTCCTTTCAGTGTGCTCAAACCAGTGAAATACTAATGAGGCAGCAAGTTATACCTAACAATATACATCAGACTGTATCAAATGAAGGTTAAAGAAATTATGAATAAAATATCTTTGAGTTTAATATTCTTATAGTGTCCCTTGAAGCAAAAAGTGCCAAATATATTGAAATCTGCGTTGTTAACCAGCTGCCTCCTGGGACCCATGAAGTGCTCATATTCTGCACAGGCTGCCATCACACATCAATTGCCTTATATGGTATTTGGTCTTTATATCCTGTAAATTTAAAATATATCTGGCTCTATAGGAAAAGCTATTTCTGTAATTCCAAGACATTTGTATTCCAGTGCAAAGTGCCAGTTCAATACAGAAAAGGACATGTATGCCATTATGCACCAGCTGTCTCATCTAGCTGTTTGCAATTGCAAAATATAAAAAAGGTCTTTATTAGACATGCAAAAGTGAGATTAGAATCTGGACAGTTTAATGCTGAAAAAAAATCTTTCTTGTAACTGCAGAGGAGCCGTATACTTTTAAGGATTTCTATCCAGAGCACTGACTGGAAAGGTCATCTTTAGATTTCTCTGCTTGCTTTGGAACATAAATGCTCTCTCTTCTGGTGTCTTTATTAGATATTTTGTTTATGGCCAGGTAAGCAAAATGTTCTCAGAGAGAATTATTGCACCAGGAGAAAAGAAAGATAGAAGGGCAAGAAAAGACATAATATGGTAGCCATAACCTAAATTTCTCACCTGGCACCAACAAACATCAAATCATGAACCCAAAGTGGTTTCATTTTTTAAGCTGGAGTGTGAGAGACAGTATGTGTATAATAGATGTATAGAAATTCAAAACAGGTGTGAATGGACTAAATGTCATTGAATTATAAATTATTAAGACATGATATTGCAACTGTAAAATCCAAATACTAAACTTAATGTTTTAGTCCACTGTGTGGTGTCATATGGTTTTAGAATCTGATCATTCTTCACTTTATTACTGGAATTCATGATGTAATCCAAATTATGTAATATCCAAATCTATAATTATTTGATGAGAGTATGTGAAGCCCAAGCTTCAATATGTTGTGCATTAATTTAGAACGTAGAAATAAACATTAGTTTGCAAACATGTTGTGGTTTCAGGGGTCTAACAGAGTTCCAGATTTATACATGTGCGCTTGCATTTTGCTGTCAGCTGCTGGGCGCTACCCCCTTTGAACAGTGACTGATGACCTATAGGACTTGATCACAAGAAGTGCAGTTACAATATTAATCACACACTAATAGCAACTGTCATTTAAAAACAGAAAGACATGCTACAAGATGATTCTTGACTCGTTTAATCATCAAGATTTTTATAAGTTGTTTTAATGTGCTAAGGGTAGTATTTGTGTGGTACGTATTCAGTTAAGACCTCCCTGAATTGACTGATTTCTTGAATGAAGCACTATAGGTCATCATGAAGCTTATCAAGTCTTTTCAAAGAGTAAGACACCACTCTCCTTCAGGTGAGGAAAAGAACACAATCTAGTGCAACCCATTCATGGGTTTCACCTGGTAAAACATTGAGGCAGTGAAAAGGCAAGCAAACAAAACAAACAAAAACACATTATTGTAAACAATTCACACCTCCCTGAATTGACTGATTTCTTGAATGAAGCACTATAGGTCATCATGAAGCTTATCAAGTCTTTTCAAAGAGTAAGACACCACTCTCCTTCAGGTGAGGAAAAGAACACAATCTAGTGCAACCCATTCATGGGTTTCACCTGGTAAAACATTGAGGCAGTGAAAAGGCAAGCAAACAAAAACACGTTATTGTAAACAATTCAGCACTGAAGTAAGCTGAGAAGAAAGCTCAGAAGAAAGGAAGCTTAACATGCTCTCCAATGGAAAGCCCTGTTACATCAAAATAGATTAAATTTTGTAACACGAGTTACAGGTTATCCTGCTCCATGTTGAAATATAAAGTTAATATATTATTATGAGTTTTTGGTTTTAAAAAGCACAGAAACAAGTGTGATATATTAGTTTTAATAACTGATCAAGAAACATTTTTCTTGTCCTGCAATGGTGATTGTTCCCAACAGTTACCTGAGGAAAATGGGGCAAGCACAGAAATTGATACAAAACTACCCACAATGAAGACTACCACAATATGTTAAGTAATTTTATTAATGCATTAAATACCTTTGCTTAACTATTATTACATACAAGGATACAGATACCCACCACCAAATATGCTTTTATATTCTGTTAATTGTATTTGCACAAATTTGATATTATATGTATTTTATATATGTATTTATGTACATCATTTGATGATCTGGATGAAAAAACAAGCAGATAAAAAGCACTTTATAGAAATAACCACTACCAGACATATCTATCAGAACCATTACATAATCTATCAAAAATATGCATTAGTTCAATATAAAAAACCCCAAACATTATGTCCCAAGAATTTTTGTTAAATATCTCTGAATTTTGAAAATATATTATTAACATTGTACCACTTTGTGAAGAAAACTGCTGATTAAGTCCAGTAATATACTCTTCAAGATTTATGTCTCCTCTAGGTTAATAATACTACTTATACAATGTGATTATTATATTTGATCTTCATTTAAGACTTTCAAAAAATTTTTCTCAGTGTCTTAATACTCACAGTTAAATTGATCTCTCAGAAAGCTCTTTAAACCACAAAATGTTGGGTTTTTCTAAAGAAGAACTAAAAGAGGTTTTTAGCAAAGGAATTAAAACAACACAAACAAAAACTGTTATGTCTTTCTCAAATAATTTCATCTTTCCATTCATTTCAAAGCACTTTCCAATTGCAATGCAAATATCAACTATATCCTCAGCTGCCTTGTAGTATCAGCCCACATTCTATGCAAGGTATAATTTCAAAGCAGATATTTCATTATTTCTCCTGTGTAGCTCTCTAATTTTGGAGGATTTCCTTCTTATATATTGACTCATTATCCGCTCTATCATCTTTTCTGTAATGTCAGTAGAAATTTTGGCAAAATCACGCTGCTGATATGTTCACCCTAATGTGTTTGATGACTAATGCTATCGGAGAGCCCCTTTAACTTCTCGCATTCACATACATCTTCTGTTCTGTGTATCTCTGTATCTCAGATCATGTGTGTCTGCACAGCAGCTGTGAGCTCTGTGGAGCTGCTTGTTTAGCATGGAAGGCACAGCACAATGGCATTGTGCTCAGGAATGGTGTTTCTTGAGGTTCTGACTCTGCACCTACCTAGGAATACTTAAATTCCTGTGCTGCAAGACTGCAAGAATTCCTATATTTTGTCTTCCTCTCTTCAACCACCTGCCACCTTCCTCTCTCAAAATTCTTCCCTAAATGCTTATCACATCCTTAATATTTGCATTTTGATATTATCTTTCATATATTTTATATTTAGTTTGGAAACATAAATCTGAAAACTTGACTAGGGACAGGCATATAGGAAACAATGAGGGGAGCTGTTAGCTGGAAAAACCCTTTAGTCTGTAGACTTCAGAAAAAAAGAATAATCAAACTGATAAACTGAGATTTATCAGGTTTATGGAGTTTTATTAATCAAAGTTAAAAAAAACCAAATTAATATTCCTCAAAACCCATGAGGAGTTTCTGCTGAAATACTGCAACACCACCACCAGAAAATGGCATTGTTCCTTCTGAGCTTTGATTCCAGCAGAAATCCCTGTAAGAACTACTAATTTTGGGCTGGCTGTCAGGCTACATTGAGATTATCAGATACCAATAATAATTATATCTTTCCCCCTAGGATTACTTTATGTCAAATTGATAACTAGAACATTTCTTGTTTCAGCAGAAATCAAAGGACAAAGAATAACATTTTTCATTTCTGTAATTAAGGAAGCACTGTTATAAAGGCAAACCTTTCTAAAACCAAGGCTGGCAGAGAAACTATTTGCAAATGGGCTTAGCAATTAAGCCATCTTTGAAAATCCTTTTTTAAATTAATCATCACATTTACATAATTATTTATATATATATGTATAAATAACACATTTAAAGTACCTTCGTCTACTGACTAAAGCATCTCTGTCAATTCCACATTTACTGTATCAGGAAGATTAAAATTACCTGAAAATGATTTAAAACTTTATTTTAACTAAAATAGCTCCTCACAAATGTCTTATCAGCTCTAATCACCATTCCACCATGGATACCAAATTACCTTGTCACTGAATTCCAATTCTCTAATTTCAACCAATTGACAGAAACTAATTGTATTCTTCAGTATCAAAGACAAATCTTTCCCAATCTTGCTAAACCTAAATTATTAGCAGTTGGTACTAAACAACATGCACAGGGTTTAGGACCATTCTCTTTGAATGGACCAGCATTCTCTTCAAAATGTGATAAGAATTACAGGCTCCAAAAGAGTTCTCTGTAAAATAATTTTCCAATATTAGGGTAATTTTGTTTCTGAATAAAATGAGGAACATGACAGTCAAAAGCAGAAGGTTACAATGACAGTCTTTCAATATTTGACAGCGGATATTTACCATCCACAATGAACTGGAGACAGCATGAAATTACCTCTTAGGTATTTTTTTTTTCATATCATTTAAGAAAGCTTAGTTTTCAAAATTTAATGTGAAAATTATCAGAAAGTTTGGAAGGAAGCTATATACTCCAGGATTCTGATCCATTCCTGTTACCCCTTATAAAGGACTGGGTAATTACACTGACAAATCTGAGTATTGCTTCAAGAGCTGTCATTGAATAAATCAGGAAAGATTATCATTACACAGAGGCTTGCTAAAAAACAGCTGGATGTAGAAAAGGACAAGAGGGCCAGTCTATTTGTAAAAGACACTTTGCTGATGCAAAGTGATTGGCCCACATTTTTTGAAATTTTTTTATACATAAGGAACTAAATGCAAGTTCCATCGAGGCTGTGTGGGTTCATAATAATGTAACAAAAAGCCTCAGCCATTCTACGGACTGCTGCAGACACTATGGCTTTGATAACACAAAACAGATCAAAATCCAAGCTGCCTAAACAGCAACTCCAAATAGACCATGTGGGAATATTGGCTTGTACAAATGCACAGTGTTGTGTGCCTTGGCTGCTCTCATTCAGAGCCATCTGTGAAGCAGGCAGAAAGACTTATTGCATCTCAGCATGCCAGTGTCATAGGAGCTCCTGTGCCAGCCTAAGAGAACTTTAGATAGGCAATCTGCGTGGCTACCCTAAGTGCTGTCTACCCTGCACAAAGCAACTCTTTTGTCTTTGTTAGTCTGTATAAAGCAATGGATAGATTTTGGATGAGCATTGCAATATATAGTATGCATATGAATTGGGTTGGTATGGAATGAGGTGGAATGGGATGGTGTGGGCTGAATGGTAGACACGTGTATTCCAATATACACAGAATGTATATATGATGTGTTTGAGCACAGACCTGCAAAGCATACATATTTTTATGATCAAGGAACTATGATCTAAATTTTAAGGTCACTTGGGCAATTAAGAAAATCTTCATTCTAATTATCAAACAGTGGTTACAAAAAGCTATAAAAATCTCGGATCCTATATGTGTTTCATTAGTATGTTAAAAAATTCTTGGTGCAAATGGGTACATGTGATCTTGGGATAGGGGTACCTGAAAATATCACCACTGACATATGATTTAAAACATAGATATCATTTTTGATATCATATGGTATGAAAACCTCAGGTCTCTTTCAAGTGCTTCCAGAATTCTGCCTTCCTGAAAAGTATACTTTTACACTACAGTTGCCAGAATGAAAATACCTTATATAAAAATTGTCACTAATCATGTAGTTTTAACTATGTGCTAAACCACAAATTAGGCTAATTTTATAGTGGATTTTAATGAGAAAGTATTCTGTGCTTTTATATGTGTAGTATTTGGAGAACATGTTGTGCTGATTTTAAGTTGTAGCTCAGGGTTTTAATAACAAACCTCCCAGTTAAAATATCAGTAATCACAGAAAAAATGCAAAAGCCAAAGCAGTCTTTAACTCTTATGACAAAAAAAAAGAGCATGGCACAGATCAGATGAATGAATATTGAGAACAGATGAATCAATATTGTGACCTGCAGCTGTTAATAGATAAAAAGACCTTCTAGTACACTCTGGTCAATATGTTATTGTCACAAACTCTTCAAGCCCCATATTAGGCACCAAAAAGGACTGTCATGGCTTAACTCCAGCTGGCACCCCAAACAGGCACTCGTTCACTTCCTTCCAGTGGAATGAGGGAGGGAATCAGAAGAGTCAAAGTGAGAAAACTCATGGGTTGAGATAAGGGAAGTTTGATGAGGCAAGTAAGAAAAATGCACATTCATGCAAAGCAAAACTCACATCATTTTTTCCCTTGGCCATCAATCTATATGTTTTCATTTAATTGTACTTCTTAAATACAAATTTATAACTATTTCATTTGGCTGTGTGTTAAAAAAATGCTGATGATGTTTGTATCACATCAGACACTCACATGGAAGTGAAACACCTTCCATGAGTTCATTTTAAATTTTGCTTCAGCACCATAAATAGGAAAGGGTTGACTCAATGATAGCTGCCTGATACTTTTGTTAGCTGCTAGGAGTCACACAGAATGAAAACCAGAGGTGTATCCACCAGTGCGCCTATTTGAATTGGCCAGCTGTATAGCTAATGTATCTATTGGTGATGTTACTAACCCCAGAAAAAGGAGCAGTTCTACAGGTCTGCTTGGAGAGCGGATATCTGTCTCTTTACACTGTCTCAGGGGGATCATCTGATTGCTAATTATGCAGGACATGAGCCATATTTTTCCATATATTTGCCTGTGGTACTGTGAGCGATCTGTATTTGGGTAGCAGGAATATAACAAGCAGTTTGATGGTGAAAATAGAATCATCTTTAAAAAGAACATCCATTGTCAGGAGAATTGCTGAGGGCTTGAGTTAGTCAAGAGCACTGTGAGGGACAGCCTGAAAATGAGGCTGAGTCAGAGGCTGAGGTTCAGGGGAAGGACAGCAGCAGCCTGCCGGGAGGAGGTAAGCTTTCTAACCAGTTAACATTTATTCTACAATTCAGTCCTACAATCTAGGCAAGGGAGAAATCAAGCAAAAAGCCAGCTGAGAGAGAACTGATTTGTTGACTAGAGACTAAAAGAGGTAGAGGAATTAGAGAAAGTGGCATCTGGAATCTGGAGATTACACTGTGACATGTAAAACAAACAAACAAACAAAAAAATATAAAAAAAAAAAACCAAAACAAAAAAAAAATAAAAAAAAATAAAAAAAAACAAACCCAAGAAGCCCTAGCATGTTTACATGATTTTCACTGTTCAATCAAATAGTCTGCAGGTGAGCTTTAGCTTTTTGAATGATAATTTGGTTTATCCTGCTCTAGTAAAACTTCACGCTTCACATTTATTTTTTGTCTTTGCTTTTCATAATTTCTAACTAAATAGGACAAATAGAATAACATATGACATGGATAAAATAAGGTACTGATCTGAAAAATATGACAGATTTTATCCATTAAGCAGCAGTATATTGATGACAAAATCCTTCTGCTCCAGGTATATGGCTTTTTCAATAAATGTGCCAGTATATGCTGGGTAAATGAAACCAGTATAATAACATTTGTTTTAGTTCTCCTGCCTTGATAAGCTGTATTTATTTAAATGTTTAAGTGGCCTATCCATTAGCAGGCTCTGCAAATGACTTCACTCTTCCTGTTCCAAATGGTAATGCAAAAATTATAACTTTTTCTAACTATGCTCACACAAGGGTACATAAACTGGATAAAATATGTGATGTCCAGGACCAGTCATTCAGAGGGCACAGACTAATTGCCACCCTAGATCTAACAGTTTCTAGCTCTCTGTAGACTTGTGTCACAAGACTTTAGTGTCTTGGAAAGGCCTCAGCTATGAATGAAGCTTTTCTCCAGGTTAAGCCTTTGTAAAAGAGCACGCTGTTAATTTTTGTGGGTTCTTTTTCATCTATTAGCACAATGTCCTCAAGCTGCAATTTTTCCTGCACTCAGCTTTCCAATTTAACAAAATGTTTAAAAGTTATTTCCAAAATCTTGGCACTCCTGAAAAGTGTTGAGCTTCTCCAGTGAGTTCAAAAGTTAGAGGAAGAACTTTCCCAGCATGCATAAAAATATACAGAGATCACATTGTTCTTGTATTTAGAGAAAAAGAGCATGCAGACATGTTCTGAATGAGCAGCTGCCTTCCAAAATACACAATGCTTAAAATTTATGCTTGCAGTAATATTTGGATTGATTCAATAACATTTAAAAGTTTTAAAGTGTTTGCAGGAAAAACCTTTCACCTTAATTTATAATAATAAAAATACCATAGAATGAATATTTTTATTGTAAAAGAATAAACTGATAAATTGCTTTCATGGTTATTTAAACGCTGAATTGAAATTTAGTCTTCAGTAAGCTTGAAAAACCTACCTACTACCCTGCACATTTCCTGTCAACCTGACACCTCTCAGTGTTACAGCCTGATAAATAATTGTTTTGTTATTTGTGATATCACAGCTGCATCTTAGGCTAAACCCAGACTGTAACATTCAGGTCAGTCCTGTTGGAAGCAGCAAAGTTGCTGCTGATGGGCTTGCAAAGAAGCAGCATGGCAGGAATGGGCCAGTGGGAATGGGTCCTGCTGTTTGCAGTGTAGCTTTGAGAGCATGGTGACAAAGTGCTGGTCAGCTGGCAGGACTAGGCAGGGTGCCTTGGAGGCTGCTGGCGCTGCTGCTTGTGCTTCCTGCTCTCAGTCTGGATAGGAACTGCAGGCTCTGCTGCCAGTTCTCCTGGGCTTTGCCTGATGTGCAGGCTGCTGCTGGGAACCATAGAAACACTGGAGCTGAGGGATGCTGGAAAGACTCAGCCACTGTGAGTGCAGTTAGTGAAGAGAGGCACCCAGGGGCCTGTCACTGCTGCTCAGGATTGTGCAGGACCACATGGAGGCAGTACAGTTATGGTTTTAGCATGCCACAAGACACAAGTCCCAATGCTGACTGATGGCAATTGCTCTGACACAGGGGAGACACTGGCCACTGCTTGCATTTCATACTGCAAATATGGCCAGGGGCCCCTTCTATGGGAGATGTGCTCTGAACAAGGCACTGAGCTGCTGGGTGAAAGAGCAGTGGGGAGAACTGAGAGACTGCACAGCATCAAGGAGTTTGAATAAAGTATGGGAGCATTATTTTGAGGAAAGCTGCAGAGGCAAGAACCTGATCTATATGTGGCAAGAAGAGAGCAGCAGCAGCAGCTGGTAATCAGGTTCAAACAGGTGAAGGAGAAAGACTTCCAGCAGAATAGGCTGTGACTTCTGGCAGGAACACCTCCTGCTCCATCTGCAAATCTGCGGCTTGAGCATACATCTAATGCTCTGGGTGTTGGTTAAGGATGAACCAGACCAGTGAAGGGCTCTTTCAGAGCAAGCTGAGCTCAAGCAGGTTCAAAAAGGCATGTGGTAGTTATAATAGACTCCTTCCTAAGGGGATAAAAGCAGCTATCTCTCAACATGACCTGATTTTCGGCTATTTCTTAAAAATGCGGGAGTTGGATGGTGGGTGCCGCTGCCTATTGTCTGTTCCCAACAAACCTCTTCTGTAGAAAAGCAGGTTGGGTTAACATTCAGGCAACGCAGTCAGATCCACACCCAACACTCACCACAGCTGCCTCAGTGAGAGAGGCAGAAGGCTCCTTTTTTGGAAGGTTTTATTTCAGTGAGATATCACATGTGTTGGTTGAAGGTAACCTGTCAAGAAAGAGGGGCATAACCAAGTGCTGCAGGCAGCTTAAAAAGGAGAAGGGGTGGGGGGTAGAGCTAAGGGCAGGGCAAAGGGGGTTGGTCTCCAGGGGAAGGGTGGCAGCCACCAGTGAGGAAACAGGGAAAGGAGAAACCAGGAGATGTTGCAAAATATTAGGATCAGTGAGACAGAAGTCCATGTGAGAGTCTTGTATTTTCCCCCAGGAGGAAAGAACTCTATGCAGTGTTCCTTTCCAGGGCAGTGGGCTTGGAGATTGGCTAAGGGAAGGTAGTTCATGGAATGCTACAATTTCTTGCTTACTGGTATCTCAGATCTTGAAAAATCCTCAGATGTTAAAAAAGAAAAGTCAAGGCTTATCTAGCCCTTGGACTAACACTCCCAGCTTCTTTTTCCAGAGTGAAATAAGGGTAACCCAAAGTGCACCAAGGGTTCTTCAGAGCCCAAGGGATGTGGTAAAAAGTAAGGCAGAAAGGTGATGACTGCCTTTCCAGTACGGGCGGAAAGCCTCCATCAGAAGGTCACTCCTTCAGTGAGGCAACACAGGCCTGATGTTTGAAGCCATGCTTTGGCTTCTGTGATCACATTGCTCTGTGAGGAATGAGCACTGCTGTGTAGGGATGGGATATCTGGCAGTGAGGCAGGAGTATCTTTGCCAACAAACTTGCCAACGTAGTGAGGAGTACTTTATATGTTGGCTAATGTTTTCCTAAACTGAAGAAAAGCAAGGGCACAAGGGGAAAAATAGATACATCTCAGCAGCAACATTGCAGGGGATGTTCTTCCACCTGGAGAGACATGGGATATGATTTGGGGCCCAAGTCTACCACCTTTACAAAAATCTATAAAGAAGAAGCAGGATAAATAAGAAGTCTAAGCAAAGTTGTAGAGCTATAATGTCACTGGGTTTGTGAAGACAAGATGGGATATCTCTCTGTAGTGGAGCATTGCAGTGGATAGATAGAGGTGGGAAGGCAAGGAGTAGGTTGTGTTTCACATCAAGGAGTAGTTCAAATGTACAAAGGTGCCTTGGAGCCAGAGAGAAAGCAGTAGAAAACTAGTGAGTAGGTTATAAGGATCAGAAGACAGACTAGCACAAGTGATGTAACAGATCTCTGCTAAGCCCACTGGATCAAAAGGAAATGGATGAGGCCCACTTTAAATGGCTGGAGAAAACCTTACTATTGCAGGCCCTGGTACTCATGGTAGCCTTAAATCTTCCTGATATCTGCTGTAAGGGGACTAGAGCTGGTGCAAGCAATCTGTGAGAATTCCAGAATATGTTGAAGGCAATTTTTGACACAGGTGATCAATTTACTGATTAGAGAAGGCGCTCTGTTGGACCTGCTGCTCACAACAATGAAAAAGCACTAAATAAAATCAAGGGCAGGCTTGGCTGTCGTGACCATGGGACTAGAGTATAAGTACCTGAGAGATATAAGCAAGAGACACAGTAGAATTAATAGACTTCAGGAGAATAGATATTCAGGAATGTTTTCTGATACAATCCCAAAAGAATTTGTCCTGAAGAGAAAGAATCTAGGAGACCTGTTTTATTTTTCAAGGAGAGTATATTCAAAGCACAAGGATTAATTTTACATAGGTCTACAATTCTAATTTTGAAAATCCAATCAGATAATTTTTTTTTAAGCTGGAAATAGGAACAGGTGCCATTTTTCTAATCTATCATACCTACTAAATCTTTTTCATGGCTTCATTAGAAAGCACAAAACTTGTTTTCTTTTACCACAATTTAAAGCCTTTTGCTAGTGACATTAGGGAAATTTATTCTTTCTTTCTTTCTTTCTTTCTTTCTTTCTTTCTTTCTTTCTTTCTTTCTTATACCCTTCCTGTAGTATGTCTGTCCTATTTAATATTTAAATTTCTTGAGCTGACACCAAACCATCTTTGAATATGTAAAGTTAACAGTACAAATGGAAGTCTGCATGACATTAATGTGCTAACTACTAAAATAACATTTTATTATACAAGTAAAACAGGGTAAACAGCCACAGATCCATGCTAAGCTTAGCAATTGCCTGACTTTTTCATTAAAAAATTGATTCAGTTTAAATTATTTATGACCTGGTTTTTATGTTAACAAGCTCTCCTTCTTACTTATTTTTGGAAAATGTCTTTGTGTATGTTTGTTTAATGCTGCTAGTGTGAGATAGTTTTGGCTTCTTAGGTTCTAACAAGCTTTAGGTTAAGAAGGGTGTATCCTTACAAAGAATAACAATTCCAGTTTTAATATTGACCCTCAAATTATTCCAATTATTTTCAAGGCAATAACATTTATTTCTGTAAGCCCATTCCTACAGTTTATATATTTTAAGAGCTTAAGAGGCTAGAGAAGACATTCAATGTCCTGAAAGATTTTACTACAAGATAGAACAAGATGCTTTTACAACTGACTACTTGGGAAATGGATCTACATAAAATACTTTAATACATCTCTATAGCTGAAGAGCACTAATCCCTAGTAGTCATCATCTTTTTCATTTTCCCTTCCATAAAAAGACCATTAGTAAACCCAAAGATATTATAACCTAGCACTCCTGTTATCATTTTTTCTCTTTTTTCTCTTTTACAACCTGAGAAGACAAACATAACAGCCCAGACAGAATTCAACACCAGACAGCTGATATTTTATTTACTTCACACAAAGCTAGGCAAGCTACCTTCTTGTCACCCTGTTAGAAGTTCGAACTTGTACTCATGATAAGGAGTGGGATTTTACTTGGCATATTTTGTTCTTGCAAATTCTTATACCCAGCAAGTATCAATTGCCTACCTGCCACCACTTTAATCAGTAAATTGGAGAGAATTATGTCTTTCAAAATAAGCCAGTTTTAAGGCTGAGGTTCTGCACAAGTTATTTAACAATTCCTTGAAGCTCTGGAAGTCTTTGCTAATCCAGCCACGGACCTGACATACAGGGTCTCTCATTGTGAAATACGGCATAATGCTTAAAATCTGTTCCATATATACTGATGCATGTATTGCAAGCAAAATTACAGCAAATTGCCTCTTTATTAAAACTGCAATAATGGAAATCCATAACACAGATAAGAAATAAAAACATGCCTGTGAAGATTTGTAATCCCCAAAACTGTGCCAGGTTTTCTAAGCTTCACAAGCTTATAAGAACATTTGATCTAGCACATGAATGAAAAAGAAGAGATTTTTAGAAAATAAATAAGAACCGAACAACATAAAATATACTCCCTCAAACCATGTCATATCCATGGTCATTTTTTTAAAGCATTAATGAGAATTCTGAGTTTACTGAAATGTTTCATGATAAACACATCTCCTGGCAGTCTTCCCACCACTCTGTGATGGATTAACCCTGTCTGAATGCCAGGTGCCCACCAAAGTTGCTTTGTCACTCCCCTCTTCAGCTGGGCAGGGGAGAGAAAATATAATGATGAGCTCATGGGTCAAGATAAGGACAGGGAGAGATCATTTAGCAATTCTCATCATGGGCAAAATAGATTTAACTTGGCAAAATTAGTTTAATTTATTATCAACCAAATCAGAGTAGGATAATGAGAATTAAAAACTAAATCTTAAAACATCTACCCACCTCCCCTCTCTTCTTTCCAGGCTTAATTTCTGTCACAAATTCACTACCTCTATCATCTTGCAGTGGTGCATTCATGGCCTGTTTTCTCTGCTGCTACTTCTTCTGCAGGGAGAGGACTCCTTATGCTCTTCCCTGCTCCAGTGTGGGGTCCCTTCTGTGGGAGACAGTCCTCCACAAACTTCTCCAGCATGGGTCCTTCCCACAGGCTTCAGTTCTTCATGAACTGTTCCAGCTTGGGTCCCTTCCATGAGGTGCAGTCCTTCGAGGACAGGCTGCTCCAAAGTGGGTCCCACATAAGGTCATAGAAGCAAACCTTCTGCAGTGTGGGCTCCTCTATCCATGGGGCCAGTCTTCCCATGGGGTTACAGCCTCCTTTTGACATCCATTGCACCACCATGGATCCTCATGGACTGCAAGGGCACAGCTGCCTCCTCATGGTCTTCACCAAGGGCTGCAGGGCAATCTGCTCCAGCCCCTGGATCATGTCCTCTCTCCCCATCTCCACTGACTGTGATGTCTGCAGAGCTGCTTTTCTTACATATTCTCACTCCTCTCTCTGGAGATTTTTTATACATTCTTAAATAAGTCATCCCAGAGGTGCTTCCACACTGTCACTGATGGGCTCTCTTTGGCCAGTGGTAGGTCCTTCTTGCAGCCAGCTGGCATTAGCTCTGTCACACCAGACAAAGCTTCTAGCAGCTTCAGACTGTATCCATCCATCCATCCATCCATCCATCCATCCATCCATCCATCCATCCATCCGTCTATCTATCTATCTATCTATCTATCTATCTATCTATCTATCTGCCTCTGATCACTACTTCCTCTGTTATCTTACAGAAAGTCTGGACAAGCAAAAAAGTCAGGACAAGGTATTAGGACAGAGGTAATACCTTATATAAACCAGAAAATATAATTGAAAAAAATCAGACAACTTTTCAGGAACCTTAATTTTTCCTCAGGTCAAAATATATTCAGATTTTGAGGCTGGGTACCAAGTGTGTATCCTTTAGGCCATAATCTCTGAAACAAAATATACTTGATATATCTATGACTGTAAGAAAAAGGACTGGAAGACAATGCAAGAGACAGATAGAGAAGGATATGAAGACCTGATATGTAGTTATATTTTAAAGGGAACAGAGAAGTAGTTCATGAACTGTGGAATAGAAAGAGATTAATGAGTTTGGGAGGACTATGAAAATGTGTTACAAAACCATTATCTTTACTGAAGTTGTGAGGATTGGTAACCAGTAGAGCTATGAAATTTTATTTCAAAGTTTATTTTTATAAAGGTTTTTTTGAGAAACAGGACCAAGAGAATGGAGATTGAGCTATCGTCTGAGAAATTTCCTGTTCTGGAAGTTGAGTGGTTTTTATCTTTCACTGATTACTTGTCCAGATACATTCATGTAGAGAGGGATGCCTTAGTTTTACTTGTGTAGTTACTCTGAGATGACTGCTTACAATATAGGTGTGTTGGATTCCCAGAAGTACAAGTATACAAATGTGGCTGTTCTGCTTTAGATGGTCAACTGTCATCTTGTCACAGTGCTAAATGTATGCATCCCATGAAGGAATGTCCTTGGTTTTTTCAGTACGCTTAAAGCTGGAAGGATTGGATTCTGCTGGCAAATGGGGCCTGGACCCTCCTGGGAAGCAGTGGTACAAGTTATGCAGACTTATGGGATTCATGTGGCCCAACCATTGTTTTATACAGACATCTTTCAATTAAATATAATATGCAACTTCCAATACAGTTACATAATTTCAATATGCATGGAATAACAGCAACCAATCCAAGTAAAAATATATAAAAAATAGGAAAGGGCTCATTTTGGTCAAGTATGAGACCACCTTTAGTGTCAATGATGTAGTTTTCAATCTTCTGAGACATTATCAAAATCAAATGAATGACAAGGCTATTCCAAGGCTATTCTTGGAATGAAAAGCCTGGGGTATTTCTAATGATAGACATAAATGTTCAATGTAATGGGATAAAGAAAACAATTTCAACAGTGATTCAGCCATTGTTTATCATCATCAATAGATTATTAATTTCAAAATGTTTTAAAAAACCCAATATATAACTTATCATTTTTTTCTAAAACAATCTCTGCAAAATAAATAGTAGAATGAAGGAAAAAAAAAAAAAACAAAAAAAAACACTAACCAAAGCACCAAACACCAATTTTAAAAAATCCACTTAAACTAAAAAACCTCTTCAGATTGTATTTTTAAACAGATATTTTCTGGTAGAATATAGATAAAAGCGTAATCTATCAGAAACAGAAATTAACTTTTATTAGAAAACATGCAGGAAAGGTAAAAAAAAAAAAAAAGAAACTTAAAATGTTCTTTATAAAACTGTAAAAACAGCTATTTCACATTTGTCATTTTCAGACCAAATTGAAAAGTTTTTTACTGGATAGTTCAATAACACCATCTGTCATAAATATTGCAGGCATTTTGCATTAGAGATTTTGTTGCCATTTGCTGAAAACTAAGCTTAGACTTTGGGGAGAAGTTTTCATGTATCTCAAACAAATTTCTTACAAAATCTAAACATTTAAAAACTATATAAGAAGAAATTGAAGGAAATATATGGGTGGGTGCATGCATGTCTAAAGTAAACTCTGAAAACCTTTTCTGACCACAGCTATGAAATTCTGCTTTGCAACAGCGACCTGGAATTTTGGACTTTTCTCAAACCTACCCACATATTCCTGTGAAGAACATAGTCTTCCCATCCCTGTGAAAATCCCTGTCAATTCAATCAGCATATAAACCCTTCATGACTTTCAGAGCTTAACAAAGAAAACCAGTAAAGCACAAGGGACATCTTTTCAATGACTGAGCCCACATTAGCCCAAAGATGGAAGGAGAGCCTTGAAGTTTCCTGTACCAATTGGTCTTGGTCTGTGGGGATAGAAATAAAACATAGAAATAGTCTATCTGGTTTTTTTTTGCCTGAAATCCGGAAGCAATGCAAGATTGGAGAAAGATGAGCTTTAATTAGGACATGGAAGGAATGCTACACATATCTGAAGAGTCTAATGCTGCTGTAGATGCTATGAAGTGGTGCTATTCAGATGCACTCAATGTTCAGCTATCATTACAGAAGGGCATGTCTCCCATAGATCCTGCATTGTACCTGCCAATCTCACGCAGATATGTTAAATATTCCAGAATTTCTAAAGGGTATGTTTAGACACCTGAAACTCTGCCAGAATCTGATAAAAACAGAAAACAAAAGAATGGGGAAGAAATTCTGGAAATGGGACAAAAAACACACAAAATTTTTTGAAACTGTAACCAGTTATTTCATAATGCACTAAGAATAGTCAAGGATTAGTAGTGAAGTGAAAGATACTGGGATATTAGAGAAGCAAACTGGGAAACTGAAAAGACAGAAGGCTGCTAGTACAGAATTTAAGAAAAAGCAAACAAATGAACAAACAAAAATCACAAACAAACAACAACAACCAAAACCAGCCAAACAACCAAACAAAAAAACCCCAGACAAAACAAAACAAAACCCCAAACAAAAAAAAAAAAAAAAAAAAACAAAAAACCAAAACAACAACTAACAACAACAAAACTAAACAAAAAACCCTGGGAACTAGAGGTTCCAGATTGTGATTAGAAGCCTACAGGGAAAAAAAAAGGAAACAAAGAGAACTAACATGATAAGCAGCGTTCAAGACAGAGGACCGCTAAGGAGCCTGAGATTAACAATACGGGTAATATACAAGTAATTACAGATCTGAGCTGTAAGGAAAATTTGATAATGAGAGAGCAATATATAGGGGAGTTTTACAGTGGAATTTGAAAGTAGTGAGGAAGAGACAAACAAAGCAAACTACGTGTTGTGAGGCATGAGTTGGAGAGAGGTTTATGTCCAGGAGATACATGTCCTAAATGTAGTCCCTATCAAAGTACTGACATTTTTCATACCCGAAATAAACACAAGTATTACATTTTGAAGTTTAACTTTGGTAAACTGGATGAGAATCAGCATAGGGAAAAAAAATACTTTACTCATGCTAAGGAGAAAATAGTCTTCATGTGATTAAGGCCCTATCCAGTGCTAATTCTTTCTGTTTTATACAAGTTCATTAGTTAACTATGTGTTGTTATGATTGTAGAATTAAATGCTATTTTCTACACAAAGGGAGACTTCCACATATTCCTTGTACTCGAAAGTGGCAGGCATACTAAAATTACACTGTTAGCACAAAAAAGTGTTTTTCAAAAACTGAATTTCAATTTTAGTTGAAACAAAAACATCCTGGCAGGATGTTTTGGGCAATTTTAGACATGGTAGTCATTGCTACTTCTGCACTCATTAATTTCCAGTTTTGAATTCAAAATAATCTAAAAATTTATTGTGTTTTTAAAATTTTGATATCCTATTCAGTCCAAAAAATGTTTCAGAACTTTTTAGCTGCATCTGAAGCATAACAATAAACAGGAAAATATGAAAATCTTGCTTAATAAAATTCCAAAGGTTGGTCATTTGCTGCCATAAATTTTGTTTTTTATTTTTAGCTTACTTCAATTTGCTGCAAAACAGAAGTAAGCTAAAAATTTAAAGTGCTTTTAAAGTGGATAGTTCTAAAAACTATTTGTTAAAATAGAGCATTCTTTACCTTATAAAATAATGGTGCATAACTTGTATAGATGCAGTCAGATTAGAAATGCTTTTTATATTTTCAAACTGCTTTCCTGTGCCTTCCATAAAATTAAGGAAGATAAATGCATGTCCTGAGATCTGAACACAGAGATGAAGAATTAGAACCCATCTGGAATAATGTCCTCATCTCTTTGCAATGATTTTTAATTATTTAGCTGTAATGATTCTTTTTATTTAGGTCACATTTTTGGAGTTAGTTCTAGTCTCCATGATTTTACTCTAAACTTTAAAATTAAAAGTGGTTTGGTTGATGTCATTTACACCACATATTTTATAGAAATATATTAGATGTTATAAAAAAATTTGTTTACTCAGAATGTAGTGAGGCACTGGAGTAGTTTGCCTAGAGAAGTTGTAGAAGTTGTGGAAGTCTTCACAGCCAGGTTGGATGAGCAATGTGGTCTAGTGAGGTCAGTAGCAACTAGAAGATCTTAAGTTCCCTTCTACCCAAGACTTTCTATGATTCTATACATTCATAGTTTAACTTGGGTCAACAGCAGAAGTGGTACAATATTGGGAGGCAAATGGGCAGAAAGTATGCAGAGTTGATGGATGGTGTGGACATCTTGACCCTGGTGGGCCAGAAGCACTGGGAACATCAAACGGAAATGTAAGAGAGGAAGTGAAAAGGAAATTGTGCTTTGCTAAAGGAAGTAATGCAAGACTGTGATTAAGGAATGTAGCTAAGAAACATGAATAATGTGGTTATTGCTTGACAATGCAGAATTATACCTAAAGCTGTAAGAGTATATAAACTGAGCTGTAGAAACAATAAACAACTTCTTGCTTGCACTAAGCAGAGTCCTGTCTCTCAATTGCTGACAGTACAATATCAGTTCCTTCCTCCCATATGTAAATATATCTGCATAGAACTAATCTACTACGTTTTGAAATTAAAAAGTACCACCTTGTCAAAGAATAGACAAGAAAATATATACTTTTGAGAGCTATTTAATCAGGCTTTTCCCAAACATTATTAATAATCTTTAAAGGCAAATGCTGATTTTGAACAAACTATCTGATTTATGTTTAGTTGCCTTCTGGAAATTTTCATCAGTCTCCTCAAACACAGCCTCCCAGATTTTATATTTCACGTGCTGAATAGTGACTGAAAACTGAGTTTTTAAGAAGTTTATGGTGGCTTTTTTTGTAGAGATAAAATAGAAGACCAACATAAATGCTATCAGTAATAACACTGATTTATTTTAACATTCCAAGTATTAAATATTTTAGTGTATTTTCAAAATAAGTTATTAACAATGAAATTTCAATTAATTTCAAAAATGTTTCTGGAATATCTGATATTTAAGGAACTTTCATTAACATCAAATTACTATCTAAAACAATGTTGCAAGTGAATACTATGGTCATCTTGGAATGATGTCCAAGTTATCATTAATTTTTATTTTAAAGAATTAATTGTTGCAGAGACCTTATATTTGAAAATTCTTGGTTTATTGCCTTTTTGAAAAGAAAATAAAAGCTTATTTTCATTAATCATGTTTTAAATAGAGGCAATATTATTAATCTAACAAACATAGCTGCCTGTAGGTAACTGCTTATATTTTAAAAAACTGCTACTTCATGTATTATTTAAGAACCTATCAACAATTCACCATCCACAAGTAAATTTACTCCACCTAAAGAGCTAAATAAAGAAATTTCAGAAATTCCAAATTTCTTCAGCATGTCAAGAGATACTGTATACACAGTTGTAGTATTTCCTTCCGTAACTGGAACATGAAAATTTGAATAATGTTACAGCAATCTCATTCCTCATTTCTAAGGTGTGTAGTATGGGAACAGTATGAGGGAAAAGTTCAGGCGGAGTCAATATTGTCTAAGACACTACATATCTCAGAGGTTTTGAAAGATAAGCCTCATGCTTACCATTATAATAATCTAATATTGATATCAAGTCACAATCAGTCTTCAGAGAAAGAAGATATTTAATTATGAAACTTCAGGAAAATCAGGTCTGCCATGCTTTTATGCTTGAGTCAGTAGATCCACAGTTTTATAGACAACAACTCAGGGAAGAGTATATGTTACATAGTACATATCTGCAAAGTCTACAAGATCTACAAAACTTAAAAATAATTTGAAATTATCAAGAAACTTTCCCATGCCAGAGCTCATAAAAAGTATCCGGCTCAACAGCAGCTGTCCTACTCTTTTTGATTTCTAAATTATGGAGGATCACCAAGATTCTAGATGTTAGTTTAATACAACTGAACTAACACTTTTGCTGTGAATTACCATCAATTTTCTGTAAATTTATTTATTTATTAATTAATTAATATTTTTAAGCTGAAACCTAAATGACATTCTAAAGAGCAGGGATCATAGGTAACAGTAAAGACTGATGAAGAATTTTCTTAATGGAGTGGCTGTCAAGTATTTTCTAATAAAAATAAATAAATTAAGTGAAATATTCCCGTATAACTGAAATCAAATGTGCAAGATAGAAGACTGATCCACAGTGGTAATTATCTCATTATTTCAGGGCCCAACAGCTAAACATAATGAGATGAAACCAAGTATATAAAATTTTCAGTCAATGTTATTTAAAAAATTGCTTCTGTTAAGGTCGAACTAATTCCAAGGTGATTTCCTAATATAGGTGACCTTCACAGCTCTTCCATAGGTAATAGTCATGAAACATTAAAGACACAGATCCAGTCTCTTAAACCTAAGAGGAACCAAGAGACTGAGATTTTAATCTCTTCTCTTTGAAACAGAACTTGCTAGCAAAAGAAGCTAACGTCCCTGTAAGTTATATTAAAATAAATTGCCTTGATCACATATAGATATTTATTATAAATAATTCTTTCTTAGTGAGAAGAAAAACTCATTCCAGATTTTATCTTTGCAGCAAAAGCTCTGCTGAGTAATAAACCAGATAATTAGATTTTCAATATGTAAAAGCACATTGTCAGGTAAATAATTCTTGCTGACTATATGGTTTCTTATAAATTGAATTAACATACCAAGATCTCAGTTTTATTTCTTTCCATTAAACACAATTTGCATCAGAGTTTATTAGCTATTGTTAAATAGTTACTGAAGCTTAATCTAAAATTATATAATCATATAATCAGAGGATAAAATAATGATATTCAGTATAAGTAGGTGTGACACTTTAAAGAACAGATAAGAGCAACTGGTTGTTAAGGACTTCTAAAATGTTATCTGGGATAATAGCATACCATCTCAGCTAGCATGGTGACCAGTTTTTACCATATCATCTACATAAACCAACAAAAAACACTATATAAGTATGAAGAGAAATTATTATTATGTGGATCAAAAATTTCAATTATATCTGATATCTGTAGTTCACATAAACAGAAATGTTAATAATGTGTGGTTCATGAAAAATAGTTTTCTGAAAAAAATTGTGTGTTTTTAAAAATATGGAATGTATGGAATATCTTAGATATTTAAATTCAACAAATTATTATTATTAGCATAAAAAGGAAGAACAGATAAAAAAAAACAAAGATGACAAAAAAATCAAGCTACCAGAGTGAATATTGACAGGTAAAAAATGTAGATGTAGCAGTAACACATTAAAAAAAATATTAAATTACAGGAAATCTGAATCGGTTTTTTTTAGGTAAAAGACTTACAGCCCACATTCAGGTGTTTATGAAATGTTTACATTGCACAAATGTTAAAAAATCTTCCACCCAGACCAGTTGAGTTGAAGCTGAAAAGCACACCATGAAAAGCGTTTCACTGTTTGGTGAAAACTAATCGCAACTTTTAAGCCATAAACCTTTTACTTTTCTCCTTTACCCTTATCTTTTCCCATATCAGTCAGCGAGGAGCCCAGTTTTCATCTGCAGTAGCAGTACTTAGGGAGGAAATTACTCTTTTATTGCTACATCGGCCGAAATTATTTCTTGGGATATGAAGACGTGTAACCAAGCCCAGACAGGGCTTCTGCAGCCTAGCCAAGGAGAGCAGTGAAGGAAATCCAGGATGCCCTGGGTCCGACTGATACAAGTGACTCATCCAAAGACAGCGCCGTGCCCTCCTTCCTGCCGGCCTGCCTTACCACCGTGACTGGGTAAGCCATTGCACACCTGGGCGTTCACTTCATCCCAGCATCAGGAGGTTACTGGGTTTATTGGGGGTTTTGACCTAGATGATTGTACTACTGAAATTAATTGGTTAATTATACTTCTGGCTGGTATTTATTGTATTGTTATTTAGAGGGGTTTTTTCCCCCTTAAACTGTTAGTCTGATGTCTGTTGCCATATCCAAAACCCATAGCTTGGCAGAGTTATGTTAAACCCTTACTTCTTCCCAGGATTTCCTAGGGGAAACAGGAATTCTAATCACTTTAATTTAATTTTCTAAAGATAAATCATGAAAGTAATGGTGCCACTGTTACAGCAAGCTATGCTTCCAGCTTTCCTTCTGAAGTCCACAGAAAAGTCATCAGCATAAATATTTTATTAAGACAGAACAGATAATATGATGTATAAAGCTTAATTTGAATATAGCTACAGGTGAAGTCATCCATCTAGAAATAAGACACATAGACCAGATCTACACTATACGTCACCTAAATGTAACTTTGAAAAGGTAAGGGTGAAGGTGTTCATAAATAATTGAACACGGCTTCTCAGTGACATGGTCTGGTCAAGACAGTTCAAATTGTTCATATGGCTGGCAAAATAATGCAGTCTTGGAACAATCTTAAAACAGAAGTTTATGCAATTTCCACACTTGATACATACGTATGGAGGCACTGTAACCAGTTTAAGAACCCAGACTTCAAAAGGATGTTATAATTTTCAAAAGGATTTAGGAAAGTGATGGAATTATTGAAATACAGAGATGAAAAAAAAAAAAAACAACCAAAAAAAAAGGCTTTACACCGAAAAATTTAAAACATGCAATATACTGAATTTATTAAAAAAGAAAGTCTGTAATTATTGAAATACAGAGATGAAAAAAAAAAAAAAACAACCAAAAAAAAAAGGCTTTACACTGAAAAATTTAAAACATTCAATATATTGAATTTATTAAAAAAGAAAGTCTGTTGATGAGAATTTACTGGAAGTATTTCTGATACTAAAAAAAATACATATTTTGCAAAAAACAAGATTTTTTTAACAGTGAAAATCAGTTAGAAAAACATTGTGTTTGTATTTTCTCTTAATGACAATGAGGATGAGGAACACTTGTCCCTTGCTTAGTCTTGTATTTTTCCTTCCTTAAAGCAATTAATTTTTCTCTCTTTTTTTAAAAGATTTTTCACTCAAGCAAAAATCAGACACAATGTGAACATTCTCAAGTTTAGATCTATGATTTGTTTTATACACAAAAAATTTTAGACAATTACTGATTAATTCTGCTGTTTATTTTGAAAACAGAATTTGAAAAGGTTAAAAAACCAGAACAGCCAATTCCAAACATAACAAAAGATTTTTTTTTTCCCCAAGAAATCGCATTCAGATCAAAGCTCTTAAAAGGATCTCAAGCCAGCATCTAAATACCAGAAAACAAAACAGCAACACCTTCATCTAGTTTCAACTTGGCAGATAGGAAAGAAACAGAGACTAATTCCTGAATTTTTCTATGGAATGTAGTATTCTTGAATGTTTTGACATTATCACATGAGTTTGTTTGAGGCTTTTAAAAATGTATTTTTTAATATCTGGTATAGAACATACAGTCATGATATAGGACATAGGCATTTAGAAATAATTTTTCTTATAACTATCAAAAGAAACAATAAAATTGATTTCAAGTTAAAGCTTTGATCAAATATTTACTCTTGAGTGGAAAATTATGATTTTGTGCAAACATGGCTTCTGTCAGTTTAAATCAAAATTGCATGTGTTCAGATAGTTGTTATTTCAAATAATTTATTTTGATGCTTAGATATCTCAATATATTAATAGCCCCCAACAACTAATTGGATTTATTTATTGGTCAAATAAAACAAATTAATTTATCTATTGATCAAATGAAACTCCTACTTAAACCAGTTGTATTTAGTTATAAAAAGTATAGGCTAGAAGGGCCTTCAAAGCAAAGAGTCTGGGAAGATAATTCACATTTGGCCATGTTCAGAGAAGAATGTGCTTCTAATTATGCCCTTCGCTCAGTTTGAATACATGAACTTGAATTCAGTTCATTATGCTTAGACAACTAGAAGTACAATTTTAGTTAAGAGCACTAATTAAAACTAAAAATGAATGTAATTCAACACAGTGGAAGTGAAGCCAGTGTTAGTACTTGTAGAGAATACTATGCAGTAGGAAAAGTGTGTTAAATGTTATAGATGCCTACTGCCTGTCAACCTCCACAACAGAGATACAATTATATAATTATTGTTCAACTGCAGCCTCCTACAATGACTGTTAAATCGACTAGGACATCTTAAAAAATAAACTAATTTTTCACCCTTGCCCTGAGAAATAATTTTTACTTAAAAGGCTTTTAGTGGTATTACCAAAGATCAATCATTATTATTCAAGTAAAAAAAGCACCCTTTTTTACATCTTGATATCTTTTTTAATAGCTTTTATAAAAATAATATGCCAAACTTTTCTTCTGTGCTATCTGCAATTCTCTGTAATTAGTTGAAGAATTAAAGCGGTTAATCATTTACCTTTTCACAAACAGTTTTCTTTCAGAACTGTTGGAATTACAGAGAAGGAAAAAACCAAACAAATTTATGTTTTAAGATTTATAAAACTATTAATAAACATATCTAAATATATTAATAACAGCAGCTGCAGCTCAGATTTTATTTATTTTATCGTAGACTGATAACCAGCTGCTACAAAAATGCAGCACACTATCCTGGGAAGGTCAGTCTTAATGACCCAAAGAAGACAAGCTTTGTCTTCTCAAAGACAGCTCAGACTCATATTTCTTTTGCTGGCATAGTGCACTCACAAATATGGCCTCTGGCTGCCCCCTGAATAGAAAACTCCCCTCAACAGCTTTCTGCTACAACACACACAGGAGCTCATCAACATATTTTTAATTTTGAATGGAGATCAAGAATTCATTTCAAGCTGTATGCATGTAGAAGGGTTCTATCGAATTTAGCTGTTGATTCAAGAATTGCAGGCTTTAATCTACAACCCACAAAAATTGGAAATAAAATATGCAAAGAAAAAAAGCACTGTAAAATCCGCCCTGCAAAAAAGGCTATCAAAATATTCATGTCCTGAATTGCCAAAGACTAAGTACTTCTGTCATCTGACAGCACTCCTGGAGCTCTTGTAAGAACATAATTGTACCAGATGTAAAGCAGATGAAATATATATTTTCATCAATTTAACAAAATAGAGAATAAAAATGTAATAGCTTTTGATCAAAGCCAGTAACTGCTTGCCAAAAAAAAGAGAACAAGAAAGATGATTTTGTTCTTCCTATGTACTTTTTTCACATTAACATTTCTGCATGTCTCCTTATTTTAAATTTCATTAAATCACATTAATTCAGATCATACTATGGCCTCACTACAAACAGCTAGAACATCAAGATTTATTTTCACAGCTAATATAGTTAATTCTGGGGGTTTGTTTTAGTCCTTTTTTCGTTTCAGTGCTTACCATGATAAATGATATGCAGCCTATCTTCTGCTTCTGGGATGCCATTGTGACTAGTTGCTCTTGGTTTTTTATTGTTTCTTTGCTGCCTATAAAATTCAGGTGGCTTCATTCTGAAACTTATTTTGATGCTGTAAGTGAAGGGCAAGGCAGAGATATTTAGTCAAAGCAGTGCTACAGAGTTAAATTTTACAATCACGAAAATAGTCTCAGGTGAGTATGGTAAAGTCCAGGTAGGTCTCACAAGCTCTGCCTTTTTTCTCAATGATGCTGACTGAATCAAAAGTCTAATTGGCCACATACATACATAGCACGCATGTATCTCCAATTGTCTACTTCTCTGTAGTCTGTTCAAAAGAAAATAAGATGCAAGGGAAATTAATTGAGGACATAGAGCAGCCTGTGATCTTCTGTGCTAGAAGAAGATCATTAATAGATATAGTAACAGGTAGACAAAAATTCTGTTATCAAGAAATACTGTAAAAATTGTATGATTGAAGATGCCTAACCTTTCATACTAAGCTGCTTGCTAACAGAACAAACATCACTATCAGTAAAACATGGTTTGAATAATAAATCCTGGTGTGGTTATCATGTTGTTACTCTGTTAATTTTGAGTAGCAAAAGGAATCACTGCAATTAACAAAAGCTATACATGCTTGTAGCTCCCTGGACATGAAGACTCATAATGCTGAAAACCAGTGGCATTCAAGCCAACAGCAGCCAAGCATAGAAGTTGTAGTAATAACACTTAATAACTGTATTTCACAAGTTATTGGACAGAATATTATAGCTATATGAAAGTGTTCTATGGCAATAAAATGTTGAATTTCACCCCAGATACTAGGGAGCATATATACCACATGCAAAACTAACAGGAAAATAAGGGAGTTTAGGCCTTCCTCAGAGCTATAATTGCAATGTTAGCACATGGGATCTATGCTAGGAGAAAAAAAAAAGGTAGTTTTCAGAGAGAAAATTTGTTAATCAAATACAATGGGATACCAAGAAACAAGACATCATAGAGGGGGAAAAAAACCCAAAAAACCTCCCAAATGAACTCAAAAAAATAAGGACAAGCAACATGGCAGATGGGATATTGCAAATGCCTCCCATGCAAAACCACCACAAACTGAAATTTATATCTTGAAACTTTTACCATGATTTGTCTCAAGCCAGAATGTGTATGAAACAGTGTAGGGTAAAAAGGTAAAATGAGTAGTAATCATATACTGCTCATATCATAGCAAGATAAGCAAAATATAACATTTAAAGGAATTCTTAAGAAATTCAAAGAAGGACTACTGGAGGAAACAGGAGTGGTCTGTAAGTTCAAGCTATGGTGACCATATTCAGTCTGTAGAGCAATCTAAGTAGGATGGGACTGGAGATTGGAAAATGTGTAAATTCTTTTAAAGTACCACCCACAAAAGCACAAACAAGGAAGACTGATGTATGTGTTAGGCAAGTTAACATGAACTGTAAGAAAAATATGATTAGTGAACCCTTGTATAAATATGACAAGTTGAGGAGTATTCAACATGATGTTTGTGCAGGATAGCCCTGAAGATCTTTAGTTGAATCGCCTGCTCAAAGCAGGGTCAGCTGTGAGGTCAGATCAGAGAATTCAGTCAGTGAGTATGTGGACAAGGTAAAATAATTTGATATAATCTTTCATTTTAAGGAAGCACTTAACAAGTTCATTTATTAGTTTTATGATAAGAAAAGAGCCATAAGATGAAAGATCTTGCAGGGGATAAGTAATTAGTTCAGAGCTTGATTTGGATAGTATAAGCAGATGGTTGATTTTTATATAAGGGTGTTTAGAGATATCTGTGTCACAACCAATGCTTCTATTTAAAGTTGGTATGAATCACCTGGTAAGGAAGACAAGGGATGAGGTGATGCTGATGTTCTCAAATTATTCAGTTTATTAAATATGAGAGGTAAAAGTAGGTGCACACAGACTTTTAGAAGATTCTTCTTTTTGAGAGCTGGTACCTGCTACACTGAAAATGAGATAAAATGAACAGCTCTCTCCACTTCCTGGACCCTTTCTTATGCCTTTCTAAAATAAATTATGCTGGGAAAGTGACAAAAAAGATAAAAGTAGTTCCTGATTTCTAGTTTTACTGAGCATAAGACAAGATGGACGAGGTAAAGACAAAGACCAAAAAGGTCCAACTTATTTGGAGGAGAATATGTTTTATGGCAAAAAAGATAAAGTTCTTCCCTTTCAAGCATGGATTAATCTCTCCAAAATTATCACTCAATGAGCTGTAATGCAACTCTATGAAAGATTGACTTTGCAACTTATTTCAAGCCTAATGACCATTATGTTCTGAATTAGCCAGAGAAGGTAAGAGGTTCATTACCTGCTGGGCTGTAGGAGAGCACTTTCTGAAGTCTGCTAATTGTTACCATTGCTACTAGGTTCTCTGAACTTTATATTTACTTCATAAAACCCCACTCAGAAAAAAAGCATAGAAAATTTGCCTATGGATGTCCTTTTTTGTGACAATTAACCTCTCATCCTGCAAAGGGAGAGAGCAATCAAGCTGATTCATGCTCACAAAAGAGAGGAAGCACATGGTCTATGCATTCGTTCCTTGTGCATGACCCAGCTCATCTGTTTTCCTCCTTCCTTTTGCATGGAAAAAGGTGTTGAGTAAGGAAAAATGAGGCAATAGCGACAGTGCTAAGGTAAATTGCAATAGAAGTGGCGTCTTCTGCATGGAAAATTTTTTATTTTTGATAGTTTGGGTTTTTTCCTCCCGACAAGCTCTCAGGGCCCTGTGGTGACTAACAAACTTTACTTCTGTGACTGTTCTCCCCTGCAGCCTCCCTTCAGCCCTGCCCATGGGTCCAGGAGCCCATTTTATCTCAGCCTGATGACTGAACTCTGTTGTAGGTGAGCCTGTCTCAGGCCTGTTTTGAAACTGTTTTTTGGATTTCCTGGATTGACCTAGGACATGGCTTGGTACCTTGCTTGATTTTAAATCACTGGACTCTTGATGGGACCTGTTGCTGTCACTGCCCTACTCAAAGCTCAAGTGCTTTGGGATAGTGCAGGGACTGTCTTGCCTGTGCTGGGGTCAGCCTGGCTCCCAGCACACTTTTTAGGAGCAACTTTGCAGCTCCCTGAAACAAATAATGGTACTTTCCTTTTCCAACTTCCTAAGGTATTTAACTTTCTGAAAATAACTTCAGAAAAAACAGGAAGGCCTAAATGGTTACATTTCCTCTGCCTGTTAGCAGCACTTCAAGGATCAAATTGGTTACTGCTTCCTTTCCTGCTGACAAATTTCCTTTGAAATTTAAGGTCACAATCAATAGAGAGGAAAAAAGTATTGCAGTCCCATAACTAATCACATCACCTCTTATACTTGTTTTGTTTAATCCTTCATCTCCTAAGGAATGCCATTGTATGAGTTCTCACAAGCAGAGGACTATATGCTCTCTATCAATAGAACTCTTATTAGAGCAAGAGGTGTATACACAAAAAAGAATTTTATTTATCCAAATAAAAAATAATCCTAAAACAGACTAATAAGTCTGTTTAATTAAGTCCTATATCTGCAATCAAAAGCAATCAGTTAATGCATTGTCTTTTACCTCTGTAATAAAGATACTTACAGTTGAGCATCCAGTAGGTGCTAGATGGTTCTAGCAGAGTCCTGCTATTCTAAGGTCCCATGTCCAGCACAAAGATTGCCTGTGCTATTTATAATCAAGTTGTTCTTCCCATTTTTTCCATGTAAAAGAAAGTCCCCACTTCCACCTTGTTTGCTTCCAAAGTATTATTATAATTTTTGCAGCCTTTATTTTGAGAAGTTACAATATCCCCTTCTGTCAAGGAAAGAGTGAAGTACTTTATTCACTAGAGAGAAGCAACAATATATATTATAGATATGAGAGAAAAGTTCAATGGCAAATTGGTTAACGGTTCAATAAGATTCAATGGCAAAGTACACTTGATTGTTTACTGCCTAGAAGACAAGGTCAGATCATACTGTTAAGGAGATCCTCCTGTTGAGGATCCTCCTCTGTGAGGTTCAGAAAGGACCTCCTTGAGTTCAAAACTTCTTCTCAGAGCAGAATTTAGGTGCATCTGAATGCAGACCTAGTGCCAATTTGATCAGTGGTTTATATCTAAAGGATTATGTATGTGTAATCAACCAGTCCTTTAGATCACTTTGTTAAGATTTCGAAGTTTCAGTGCACTTATTCCTGTGTCACTTCCTGAGTATCTGACACAATAAGGATTCTCTCAATGTCAAGAAGTAACCTAGAGAAGCAGCCCTGTTCAAGAGGAGATGCTGGCATGCAGCCTGCTGGGCTGCTCACTGTTATGGAACAAGATGATTGACTTATATTCACATTTGCACACCCAGCCATATTTTGGATGGTGTTTGCTCAACTAGCCCTCAGCTATTGTGTTGCTATCCATCTCCCCAGAGCCCAGCTGAAGGCAGCTGCAGCCATCATGACCAGTGTGACTTCTCCTTAAGCAGAAAGGGGAGTGGGGAAGCACATCACCACACTTTCCTCTCTCTTGGCGTAAGAGCAGTTCTTTTTCACCTAATAATTCTTTTGAGCACTTGCGTCTGTTTGAATGGTCTTGGTGAAAAAGAACTGCAGAATCTGATGACGTTTATAATAAGATTATACTTTTGAAAGTGATATTACACCTTATTTAGAGGTGACTATATGGCATATTCTGTGCATTCTGCATTTAATCCTTTATCAGAAACCCATCTTGCCAGAAGCAGTGTTGCTAAGCCTGGAGTTTTACATCACATTTTTGGGGGTTTTTGAGGGAAAAGAGCTGACTTCTACTTACTGTTTATACAGATGCAGCAAGAATTATAGGTACCCTATAGGGTCAATAGTGTCTGAAGAGGAAGCAGATGGAAGGAGAGTAAGAATGCATGAGAAAGTGTCTGGAGGAAAGAAGAAAACAAGAAATGAAAGAAGTTAGAAGTTAGAAAAGGTGGACATGTCAAGAGCAAGATCAGCAAAAACTTTGCAAGTGGAAAGTTGAATGCACCAAAAGGAAACATTTTGTCCCAACTACTTTTACAGTAGGTCAATAAAGCCAAGTTCTTTTGCCCCAGGGCTTCCCTCTTCTCACTATAGGAGAACTCTGCTCAAGCACTACAGACAGAAAAACTGTTCTAAAGATTTGTATCAGCAAGGAATACAAGCAGAAAACCATCATATTCTACTTTGCTTCAGTAAATCAAGTTGTTTCTCCCCTCCATTCCATCATTATGATGGGTGTATTTTAAGAAGTCATATACAATATTATCTTACTTCCAACAAAATTGGGTTTTGTGCTTTGTTGTTTTTCTTCCTTTAATTCACTTAATTGTCAGTTACATCTCTTCCTACAGATAGATCTTATAGTTGATGACTGTTCACCTTACATATCATATCTTTGTGCAGAATCATTCTTATACCTTTTCATTTACACCTTGGACTTCACCAAAACTGAATTTTGAAGGGTTTTTTTTCTTGGTAGGCCATTTATTATTCTCTAATTAATTTCATTTATCTGCATAACTTTTATTATTTTATTTTAAAAAGAAAGTTTCCTTTCAAGCTTTGCTATCAGGAAGAGACATGTTACCTTTGGTTAACTGCAAAGGAACTTACTGATAGAGTTGAGGAGATGAAACACAAAAGAATAATCTTACTTGTGAAAGAATGATGAAAGAAATACTGTTCAATTCAAACATTCATCAGAATTTCTTAAACTGAAGCAGAAAGAGTTGAAATTACAGCATGCTATTTTTTCCTGAATTAATATTCTAAAATATTCTTCCCCTATACTTGGCACTGCTGAAACCTCACCTCAAGCACTGCATCCATTTCTGGTCCTCTCACTTTGAGAAAGACATTTAGTGATGAAAAGGGCAATGAAGTGAGTGAAGGATCTGGAGAGGGTGCTGTGAGGAGCAGCTGAGGGAGCTGAGATTGTTCAGCCTGAAGAAAAGGAGGCTCAGGGGAGACCCTATCACTCTCTACAACTCCCTGAAAGGAGGCTGTAGCCAAGTGAGAGTAATCTCTGCTCCCAGGTAACCAGCAACAGAATGAGAGGACCAGAGATACTCAAGCTATGGCAGAGGAGGTTCCAGTTGGACACCAGGAGGAATTTCTTCACAGAAACACTTGTTAAACATTGGGAGGGACTGCCCAGAGGTATGGTGCAGTCACCATCCCTGGAGGTGTTCAAGGAATGAATACGGCATTTAGTGCCATGATCTAGTTGACAAGGCGGCTTTTGGTCAAGGATTGGACTCAATGATCTCAGAAGTCTTTTCCGATCCAATCAATTCTGTGATGCTGTAGAAAGGTTTTTCTGTTTTCAATGGTGATCCATAGATGTTGCATTTGAAGAAAAATTATAGAGGTAAAACCAACTTAATCTGTTTTTGAGTGTGTCTCAATAAACAATGCAAGACACAACGTTTTACTAACACTAAGAGTTATTATGTTCACGCAATGTGTGACATTCTAATATTGTTGCGGAGCTGAGCTTTCAAGCAGTGACAAGTCCAATTGTACCAAGTGTGGAGAATGAGTTAAAGACAAGTCTGCATAGATTTGAGCTACACTGACTGTTTAGAAATATTCAATAATGCAGAAGTAGTTGCAAAAAGAATTTACTTCTTTTTTCCCTATGAAAACCTGTATTTGTGATACAATGTTTTATTTAAGGTAGGCATTGATTTTCTTAAACAAGAAAGTTTTCAAAAAGTCAACAAATTCAAATTGTTGAAGGAATTTTTTTCTTTTTTTTTTTACTGTTTCAATTATCACTAAATAAACCCTCATTATTCATGCAGTTGTATAGTGTGTCCATGAAATTAAGTAAAAGGTCAAGGTGCTACTTTCTATGTCTTTTAGCATCACTGAGAGTTCACTTGCTTGTGGCAACTTTAAAGATGTTGCCAGTAAATCAAGACTGATGAAGGAGTAAGGTCAGCATTATTCTGCTGGCAGCACAGTGTTTGCTGTCCCACTACACAACAGCTTAGACATTTGGATTGATTGTATCAACACACTAAGAAACCAGAAGAGAAAATACTTGCATATTACTAACATAAAAGGAAATGAAAGGTTGATGTGGTTTGATTGCTGAAGGATTAGTTGAATAAATGAAGTTTTGCATCATAAATTTATTACATTTTTGTAAAGCAGTTCTTATAGAAAATGTTGAAACACATCCTGAAAACAAATACTCTTATAATTCTAAAATTAAGTTGTGTTCAAATGAAACAAAAGGAAAACAATGAGGCAATCACTTCATATGTCTCTTGTTATCATCATTTTAGTGTTGTACAAAAATTCTTTGCAATTAAAGCTTATCAAAAGGCTTTGCCAAATCAAAAGAAAACACTGTTTTGTATTGTATGCTACAGAAAAGTAATGAGGGAAAATTAATTCTTTCTTTATCTCATTTGCACTGACTGGAACATATAGCAAAGGTCTGCTTGCTGGGTCTGCTTTTCTTTGCAAACTTAAGGGAAGAGATCACAAAACTAGGTAGATGATAAAAGAGAAATATAGACTGAATACTTGGAAACTGCATAGACACACGTTCCCATTTGCAACATGCATCCCTTTTGTTTTCCTAGGACTATATTTTATACCACTATAAAATGCTGGAAAATGCTTTGCAGACATACAGTCTAAAATATTTTATTTTGTGATGTCAGAATTACATTGTTACTGTCAAAAGTCACAAACGCTTACCTTTACTCACCCTCAGGTTATAAATGACAAGATAACACTCAGGGGATGGGAAGACTCTTTTCTCCATTTTGTTTCTTCCAGTGTTCTTTTGCTTGATTCCTTCCTACCATAAAAATCAGTTCTTTCCATCTTTGAACAAAAACTCTACTGAACTCCTCCATGCCAAATGATACCATGAACTCCTACTTACCTCCCTACTTGACATCAAATTTCCTCCCTCAAAACTCACTAAACATACTATTTCCAAGTGTTGCCACAAATTCCTTTTCTTCAACTCAGTCTAAGGCAGTAGTTCACACATACAGGACCTATGAAAATGTAGCCATTTAACAACATTATAATGAAAGAGAAAAGGCCAAGAGGGTTGTGCTGAAAATTCCTTGGTTGTGCCAAGTGTCACTGTGTTACAACCTATATTTGGCAGACTATCATTCCTGGCTGCATGTTCTGACAAAGTTTCATATATTAATAAGCAGTGTAGGTATAAATGTACATCAAGTTTTTCTTAGTAACAAAAAAAAAAAAAAATTATAAAGTGCATTGGGGTTAAAGCCAGTATATTATAATTCTGGATTTTATAGTTTTCTAATATCACGTCTTACACTAAGAACTTAAAATATTATTTTGCAGTACAGAATTCTTTAATATAAGTAATCTCTATCCTGCAGCCAGGCCACCCTCAACTCCCCTTTGTTTTCAAAAAAACTAGTTGTCAGATTTCACAGAACTACTGGAAATAGAACTGGGATTGAATCTCAGGCAGTCTACATGAAAATAAACAGCCAAATCTACCAACCAGAAAGCTTTTTTTGGCATTCATATAATCAACTTGCATGCTTATCAATCCTGCTCCTGCTCCAGTAATACCATTCTACCAAACTAAACTTTAAAATCCTGATATCCCTCACTGCAATTTTATCTCAGTTTTGCCATCTATGGTGCACTTAGTCACCCTCTGAAAGTTGCTTCACACAAATTCAAGCCCCTGGTTTAGTTCCACATTTCCTTTATCTTTACCTGGTCATTCCTATAGGCCTCCAAATTTAGCAGCACCTTTAGCACATAAACACCACCCATGTATCCCTATGCTTCTGCTGATCCTCCCTCCACAGTCACCCTCTGAAGAGAATGGCATGAGCTCTATCTCTGCATTTCTGTGATACAGAAAAAAACAAGGATGCAGAAATTCACTGTCTATGTGCATGCCTAATCTCCATGATCTTCTTCTCTAAATTATCACCATCCTAAATTATGTGACTGTGGAGAATCAGGTGCTGTATTTCATCTTGTAGTAATTTCTGTGTAATGGTGCTGTCCATGGAACTGCTCTGCTCAAAATCTCACGCTCCACTTACCTAGGTAAACCAGATGTATTGTAGCTGCTTACTTTTGCTGGGCAAACACAACGTTTTCTAAAGTACCACTACACTGCTGGAACTGAGCCACTCGTAAGCATTTATGCTTTTATACCAGTGTGATATCATGAACTTAACCAACATAGTTCTGTGTCATAACAATTTCTAAATAAATCTTATCACATCTTACTTATAATTAGGATATATTTCCATCACTTGATATCTTTAGACTATGGCTGGATAGTTGATATATATGTTACAGGCATATCAGAAGTTACAGCTTTACTATGGAAAAAACTGGTTTAAGTTATATATATTTGCTGAACTGTGGAACACAAGATGAACTCATATGTACTTTTTTCTTTAAATTATCTGGATTTTTAAGAAATTTCTGCTTGCAAACATTGCTTAAGAGAGACAAGTATAATTGGGATTATAATTGGGATGGGGACAGAGGGAGAGGTCCACAGCCAATGGGACACCACTGAGGAGTGGCGAGGGGAGGGGTAACCCAGGGGAGAGACCACCAGGTGGTACCGGGATAGATGAGGGAAAGACCAAGTAATGGGGAAAAGGGGTAACAAACCACATGATATAACATAAGCTATACAGTGCAATACAAAACTATTCTGTCAAATTCCCAATCACCCAGTGCAAGAGAACAACTAAACTGGTAAACCACAACAGTGGACCAGCTGGGCATGGACTTCTCTCAGAAAAAACAGTCGTGTGCTTCTTGGAATAAGTGCATCACAGGTCCATAAAGGTGAGGAAGGAATAAGAACACCAATCATATAAAGATAGAGAGTTAGGACTGTTAACTTGGAGGTGTAAAGTATCAGAGGAATTTTATCATCGTGCAGAAGTATCTGTTATGGGGGGAATGAAGAAGATGCTATCAGACTCTTCTCAGATTTACCCATTGAATGCACAAGAGGGAAAGGGCACAAATCAAACAAAGAAATTCCTTTTCTGCAAGAGCAAAACACTTCTTTTCTGTTGTTTTCTATGTTTATTTGTTTGGGTTTGGTTGCTATGGTGAAGGTAATGAAACAGTGGGGTGGTTGCCTGGAGAGATGGTGAATCTCTGTGAAGATATTCAGAACCCAACTAGCTTGAACAACCGGCTCTAGAAAACTCTACTTTGAGCAGAGGATTGGACTAAAAAATCTACAGAGGTTCCTTCCAACCTCAGTTATTCTGTGAAAACAAACAGAAAGTAATTTCTCAGGTAGTGATCAGAAGCCAAAGGACTTACTTCTTCCTTCTCCTCATGAGTTTTCTTATCTAATGCAAGCATGCAGTAATAGAATGAAAAATACATAAATTATCATCCAACCTCCTAAAAAGAAAGCTATGTAGGACAGAAGTGCATCATATTGTTTTGTATAGCAGAATGTGATCAGATATTTTGGTAATAAGTGTGGCATAAAAATCTACCTCAATCAGAGTTTAATCTCTTACACTTAATTCTATTCTATTTTAAAGATAAAGATGGAGATAAGAAAAGTACTTTATACTTTAGGTTACTACATGTATTTATTAAAATGCCATCAGATTTTGCTTCATACCTTTATAAAAATTGGGCTGTGTCAATACAAAGACTAGGAATCCCAAATGCAAACACCTACTTTGAAATCTTGACAGAAGAGTGCTTTTACTGATGAGGATTTTTTAAGAGAAGCCAAACTCTTCAAATAAATGCTTCCAGAAAAAATGAGCAATTTGCTTTTATTTGCATTGAAGAATGATGTTGCAGAATCATATCCTGGATTGTGTATCCAGGTCTAATAATGAATCAAAATAAACTGCTGTACTCAAGACTGTAATTTGCAATTTCAAGAATTGTTTTATTTTGGCTTTTTTTTTTTTTTTTTCTGAAAGTAGTTCAGACTTCACTTGTGAAAGAATAGCACTGATTTTCCATGTATTTGCTTACTGTTATGTATCTAAGCTAGGTATAGGAAAAACAAGTGTAGATAGACTTGATATGTTTATCAAGATATGATAATCAAAACTTTCATGAGTTTACTGGAAGTGCAGTGATACATCTCTAAGTATTCCTGGTGCATATAATAAAATGAACAATAACAGGCACAATGCAAAACAACAGGAAAGCAGTACACATGAAAGCATTTATGGCTTACTCAAAATAATACAGAGTCAAAAATCTTTATAAACACCAATCTTGAAAGAAAGTTTAATCCTCTCTTCTTGTTTCTATAGCATGAAAAATAAAACCAGAATTTAAAGACCAATATATGTGACCTTAATGGAAAAAAGATGTATGTTATAAGGTTTTATTTATTTTTTAAATATATTCCTTTAAAGATTTACCAGTACAGTCATCTTCAGATTATATTTTCATGAAAGAGCTTTTAAAAGAAAATATGTACATTTTAATTTTTATTTCAGTAATCATCCAATGTTATTTTAAATGAAAGCAGTTGACTGCATTTTATTCACAGGGGCTGATTTCAGGAGGAGAGGGGGAAACCAGAGAGGAAAATATGATTACACTTCTTTAAGTTCAGCATACAAAATATCTTCTATGTAATTCAAGTGGCAAAGTAAATTGCTACATAGTTAATTGTGCAGATGTTCAAAATATTATAAATTTTAATTTTACCAAGAAACCCAAAACAAAACAAGAGGACATTTTATTTCTCTTTTGTTTCCAGGCAGTTCCAAAGTAATTTTTCTTCTTCCTGTTTGTACTTTAATAAAACTAAGCCCTGTGAAATTCTGGTGTTTATTTTGATGGGACAATTTGTGCTTCCTTGACATCATGCATATGATAATGGTAATTATCTTATCTAAGTCTCATTACTTTGCATATATTTTGCTCAAAGCATCATCATCTTATCTATTTGACCTTTATTAAAACTATTGTGAGGTAAGTCTTACCAGCCTGTCAGAGTACTTTAGGAAGGATTGATTTTTTGCCATGTTTATCACTAGTCCCTCAATATTTCTAGTCCATTGCATTGAAATAGATTTATGAGCATTATCCCTGTTTAGTTTCGCATCTCTATTACAGACTAGTTGTGGGTGCTGAGGCATGCCCACTTCTTTTGGTACACATCAATGGATAAATTTTTGATGCTTCAAATGCCTTCTGTTTTAATAATAATAATATGCCTTCAAAATTGAAATTGCTTTAGTCCTGAAATAGGAAATATTTTGTTCACTAAGCTAACTTGATTGCAGTCTTCCTCCTTTTCATTGTCAATACAAAGAAAAGCTGCACTTTACAACTTTTATCACCTGATCTCTTCATTGCTACACTCCCTATTTTGATTATAACACATAACATGTGATAGTATATAAGCAAAACAAATTAGGACTTTGATGTTCAGCTAGTGTAATAAATATTCTAGAAACAGTTCAGAGGGACCATATTTAAACCTATCAAAACATATGTGTGTCCAATAGCAAGTTTAGCAAGATGGGAATTTATCTTTATCTTGTATTTCTACATTTACTTTTACCAGTTCTCTCTCACTCTCAAAATATTTTCTATATTCTGCCTCAGTTTGCTGACAGAGCTTCTGGACAGACTTTTGCTGCTTTAGAACCAGTATGGTGTCTACAATCATTAGCATAGGAAGGCAAATAGGTTTAGCCATCACCTGTTTTGCATTTAAGCATTGCTAGTCTTCATGCCCCTCTGTGTTTTCCTGGCTGATCACCACACTCTTGCTCTACTGCCTTGCTTCTGCTCACAAGAGCTGGGGAAGCTGATTAGGGGCGGATTCTGCTGAAAAAAAAACCCCAACTGTGCTCTGTTCTCTGTGTTACTCTGTTGCCTCAGCTCACTGATACAGCCAATAAAGAGTCTGCCTTGGCACTATGAAAAGAAGTGGGAAGCGGGCAGGGAGCAGTAATGGGACAGTCAGCCAGGAACTGTGGGTTTTGGCAGAGAGCTGTGTAAATGCAAGTCAGGTGGCATTTTTGAGAGCAGTTACTATGGAAACCAAAGAAGTGTTAGTTTCCTAAAGTTTTATCACATGGAGTTATGCATTTATACCTCCACCAATATCTCCCTCCTCATCTTTGTGGAGGAAAGCAAGCACCATTAAAAACAGATTTACTGAATGTAACAGTGAATCAATTCTGAACATGGCTGTTTGCACAGAGTTCCCACTCAGACACAGACTGTAAATTATTTCTCTGAAGAATACATTAGTGTTATGTGACTAATAGGCTATTTAAATTTTAACTTCTACTGGTGGAGTCACAGCAATGAATTCTTGTGCCTAATGTACTTGGTTGTAGACATAACCAGGCTTAAACCTGTAGTCACATATCAATCCTTCCTCAAACTGTACACTCCTCATCCTCAGCTCTGGCTGTTCTCAGCACCCCTGAGCCATGCCTGGGCTACCAGACTACCAGCCCACAGCCCACCCATGCTGCCCCCGTGCTCATGGGGTCAGGGCCTGATGGCACTGGCAGTGTGTGGCAGGAGGGACTGTCATCTCCCTGGGGTGAGCCAGGGCTGTGTGGTGGCCTCAGCAGCACCTGCCCTGCTGAAGGGATGTGCAGAAGTAAATGTGTGCCATCCCAGGGCTGAGGAGGAAGAACCTTCTGACATCAGAAGATTACGGTGTTCTGGTGCCTTGTGGCAGCTACACCCCCCTGCCCCTGGTGGAGACCAGTGAATGGATCCCTGTGAGGGTGAGCATCCTGCCAGGGGAGAGGGGAAGCAATTGAAGGGTGAACAAATGCAATCTGTATTCTGTATTTAATGAGATTTTTCTCATTCGTTAGGTAACTTGGACTTTTAGGTTGCTGAAGGATTGATTGGACTGATGCAATTTTTTAGCACTCTCTCCAGATATATGTACAGAAATGTGTAAATACATGTGTATGCACTTTATGTACACAAAGGCATGTATTAATGATATACATGTGATTTTTTTCCTTTACCCTATTTTAAGATTCTTTCATTCAACAGAACTTCTGACTCTAGCCAGATTGTCATTTTATGCCCAGAAACCCCATGAAGTCCTCACTCCTGATGTCCTTCTAGGGTGTGAGATACATGAGCGAAAAAAATCAGAGTTGCCAATAACCACAGTCCAGTTTTGGTTCTAATCGATTTAGTCACAGTGAAGAATACATTCTTGTAAGTGTAGTCTTAACAGTACAGCAAGAAATAATAAAAATCATCTATAGATGTGCATAGCCTACCTGCATCTTAACCCTTCATAGGAACAGATGCTTTATGTGTGTTAGTCCGTTCTTGCTCACCATATGTTCAATTCCATAGGAAGAAAATCTTGTTGCCTGTGCCACAAGAGAGACACAACACACTCCCAGCATCTGGATGATTTGAAAACTAAAATTCTGCAGTGTGCTGGAGTGTGTTGTCTCAGGTCAGCTGAAACACACAAAAACCTGAATGTATCTAAAAGAATAGATATTGTCTCAGTCATTCTAAACATTTTAAAAATGTATGTGATTATCAAAATAATTTTTTTATTTTGTATATTATTGTAAATAATTCTCTTAGGCTGTGTCTGTGCAGGATGAAGTCCAAGAAGAAATCCCTGGACTCTACATAAAATTCCAGCCCTGCTTCTCATTGCCTCCTGGTTTTGTAGGGGCCATTTCCACTCTGCATTTTCCACACCTCCTCTGAATCTCATGGGGAAGACCTACAGCCTTAGAATAATTATTTCTTTTTTTGCTATTTCTATTGCAAGGGCTTGAGGTTCTTCTAGTGTATTATTCTGGCATCATTATGCTAAATAGCATTTACTAGTTGTGTGATATGTATTCTGTCCCTTGGAATTTGGTGTGAAAATGTCTTGAGGTGCTATAAAGCCTGCTGAGAGTATTGGAGAAGTGCAACAGCACAGAGCTAAACATGGCGTGGCTATATTCATGTTATCTATAGGGAGCAACACCTGGAGCAGACCATCCCCCAAAACCATTATTAGATTGCTCTTGCAAGGAACTGTTTGGTCAGTTCTGAAAGATAACTTTGAAAAAATATGCATGCAGACTCATAATAAGCACACCAAGACACTCTGGGAAGTTAAATTATCAGGAAAAAAATTAGTACAACTTAAGAATATACACTTTCATTTCCCAAGCTGGCAGAATAAAAGAAAGAAAAAATAGCTGCCCGAGTCCTGAGCATCAAAACTGTAGTCTTTCATTATAAATTATGAAGAATTAAAGGCCTGAGGTAGGAGATAACACTGTAGATGCAGAGACCACTGAAAGCGTTATGAGAAGAAAAAAGATATATTCAACTAGAATATTGTATTTTTCAGACGTGAAAAAATTAAATTGTAGGAATCCTTGTTAGTAATATAGCATTGCATGTTTCCTGTTTCTTATGCACTCTGATAGAAGGAATTTCTGAAAACACTGATCTAGTTTGGTTTAAACATTGCATGCAAAGGTAACTACAAAGATAATTGGTTTAAAACCCCCAACCTAGTAACACATTAAGTGGTACTATGGAGTAGCTGTAATGTGTTAAATTATAGTTGTAGTTATATGTACCTTTAGAGCAAGTCTTTAAAGATATTTTTAGAATTGTTTAATTTTTAATTAATATAATAAACCTGCCGCAGTAATTTTCAATTAAATGTTCTGACAATACGTTCAACTTAAACTGTGTTGGAATTAAAGGGTATCAAGAAGAAAACTTGTAACTATTGTTAAAATCTAATTTAACTTGTATTGAGTGTTGTTTTCTACTAATTTTTTGCTGCAACAGGAATGAGAGGCAAATTAATTGCTTTGTCACATATACACTCATACTTGATACCTTAATCACAAATTAGATCAGTTTTTCTACTTTTCAAAGTGGCCATATTCTATTACTGTCTGGATGTATATTCAAAAGAGCAGAGGTAAAGAAAGAAATATCAAAATTCAAATATTAAGGTGGACCTGATAGAAATTTAGAGAGTGGGGGGCATTAAAATATCTTCACTATACAATTAAGAAAACTCTGTTTTTGTGAGACTCCACAATTTAAACTGTTACTGCAAGATATGTCATATTTGAACGTACTGATTCAGTTGTCTTATAAAAAAGAAGACAACAGCAATCACCATAATAAAGTAATTAAATACCTTAAACAGAAAAACACAGCTGGTCTTTGAAAATATGGTCTGAATTGTTCAGGGCTGCAGTCTTGATCATCAGAAGTTTTCTTTTTACCATGTGTTTAATTAACATTGTAGTCATGGAAACTTCAAGCACCTGTAGCTATTCCTCAGAACCATGCCTGTAAAAAGCATGCTATGATTTTTAATTTCTAATTTGCTCTGAATTTCACCAATATTCTTCATGGCTAAGGTGTGTCCCTGCCTCCCCTTTGCTTGGCTTCCTTGGAACAGATCCCTGCCAATCCTAACTTCTCATTCTACAGCATGCAAACTCCATGTTACAAGGTCACAGGATTCTTCCATTCTTTTTCCATTCACTACTGTGGCATCCGTGCCCCCTTTCTCTCTTACCTGAAAAATTATTTCTTATCTGTTTTGATTTTACAAATATTTTCTGTAATTTTGCAAGAATATACAGTACATTAATGGTCACAGAGCACCACAAAAAGCATCTTTATTGTCTAAATGTTGAAGGATCTTACTGTGGAGTTTTAAACAGTAAAGAAGGGAAGAGAAGTTGGTCAGACCTTCTTTCAGTATATCCTTTTTTTTGTAGAAATACACAGAGGAAAATACACAAATTCCAGGATATTTAGTGAAAGATGTACACTTGGCTGACAGACATTCCCTTCAAGAATAAAAAAGATACGCCAGAAAATATGAATGTACTTGTAAGTAGTGCTGGTATTGGAGACGTCTCCTTTATGAAGTGAAATGGCCTAATTAAAGGAACTCCAGTTGGCATTAAGTTAGGGGTAAGTTTTTTCCAGATTGGTTACATCAGATAGAGCTACTGTTTGTCAGCTGAGAAAGGAGGAGCGGATGGTCTTCGTGCTGGTAAGGGAGCGTGGGGCTCCCAGGGAAGATCTCTCTAGTTTTACTAGACTGTGAAGATAGCTCTCAAGAGACCTTTGTATTTTGGGTTTAGAATTCTATCCTTTTATACAGAGGGAGGAAAAACTAGTCCCTTTGCTCCTTAAATCTATGATCTCAATAAACAACTTCAGAATATTATATGTTACAGGAAGCTTATACTTTTCTTCCTTGAGACTTCCCTGCTTTTAGGCTTTTCTACAACTATCCAGCTTAGTTTGATGCAAAAGCCCTATCTGCCTTGTATCACAAATCACACATTATTCTCAAGCTCCTGCATGGTTATTTTTCTTAAGAGAAAACATGCTGTTAGTTTTGTTCAGGGAACAGTTGCTAAATGATTATTATTTCCTACAGATTATATAATCTCTTAACAGCAAATCGCTTCTTCACAAGTTAATAAAATTCAAAAGAAGGCATTCAAGTTCCATTTAAAATAAATGGTGAATCTATTAAAATCTAAAAAGGCTTTAAAAAGTATCTGTAGTCTCATCTGTCAAAAAGGATGGTGCATTATATTGTGGAAAAGGTGATGGAGTTTTTTTCCCCAATCTGTACATACATAAGGTTCTATGAATGCTTTAAGACAGCATAATTCAACACTACTGCTGGAGGGAGTAGAGGCACCATGAACTCTAAAGGGCACTTAATCCACTGATAAGTTTTAGCCCTGCCACAAAGTTTTGCTGCACTTGAAATCTTAATATGATGCAAAATGGCATGGACTAATTAGAACATTATTCCTTTCAGTGGAAATTGATGCTATATCATCAACTTTATCATCATGCTTGTAAAATTCTTAGAAATGTTATGATCCTGAAAACAACCTCTTCAGATTGATTATACTTGAATTAATGCTACATCCTCTAAATTCTGTAACTTAAAAAGGCATAATTTCCTTCTCTAAGAAGTTTATCTTCCTACAAAAGATTGATGCTGATTGGTAGTTATAGAGTCTTCCTTGTTTTTTTCTATGAAACTATTCACTTGTTCATGGCAAAATGAGAGTCTGTGTTGGGGGATCATTGGTGTGTTTGTAGGTGTGGTAAAAATATCCTTACAATTAAGTGATTTTTAGAGATCAGGTGTTGGGATAATGAACTGCGTTTCTTATAGAAATTCAAAATGCATTTTCTATTTAGGAGTTATTTCAGTTGTACTAGAGATTCGGGGACAGTAGGTAGAAAGAACAAGGCACACCAGTATAATTGAAAACAAGTGGGAAGAACAGTGTGGAGTCAAGTACAGAAAAGACATTCCCCAATGCACATAGTGCCTCCAGTTGAGTCACAAATGCTCAGATGGCTATGACTCTCACGCTGCATTTTTATATAGATAGTGTCAAGTCCTTGCAGATATGAAAGTCAGTGGCTGATTTCTCTCATTGTGGCACCAATCCAAGTCAGATATACTGATTTTAATGCAATTTCTTCATACTCAGAACACTCAGACTAGAAATTAGAGTCTTGCATAAAAATGAAGAATAACCTGATTATTGCTCAAGATTTTAATTTTACTTCCTTTTCACTTCTGAAGGTGGCAGACATATAAAAGCAGGAAGAGGAAAAGATTGTTTTTAATTTCAAATGTAGTTAGAAAATGGCATATAGGCTAAAAATACCTCAAAAATATGAACTCCACAGATGTGCTAATGCCCCTGTTAACTCAATACTTTTTGAGATGTTAAGTCAATATGCTTTGAGATTACTGGGTTATAAATAAGTTATGAAACTATTTCCCACAGGAATCCTTTGCATTTTTCCATATAGCTTTTTTGTACAGGTGGTCACAGATGGAACTGTCTAAGACAAGTAGTCTGTGCTGGACTGAGTCACAGGTTTGTGTGGATCAAAGGCTGCTTCCCAAGATAATGACATAATATAATACACTGTACAATTCCCACCCCACGAAAAACTTCAGTCACACTTCTGAGCACTTGTGACTTATGTCCTTGGAACCTCCCCCAGTTCAGTTTCTTGGAGGTAAACTCAAGGCTGCTTTTTCACAATTTCAGAAAATTTCTAGCAAATATATAAGCAAACAAATGAAAAGCAATTTTGTACAGACATTTCCCTGCCCACGAGGCCACTTCTTCTTCCTAACTTCCTAACCCATTTGTGTTGATTAATAGCTCAAAGGTCTTTTTTACTAAGCAAAAATTAATTCCTTCTGAGGGAGGCAGATCACATTCAGCCTCCCACAATGTCAGATTCAATAAGGGACAGCTATAAGCTGGCAGAAGGTAATTATGTTACTCCCTTAAAACTGGGAGTCTTTCTCTAAAATTTAAACAATGGCTGTGCAGAGCAGAACATCTCTAGCTGACTGTGAATGTATATAGACTCATTGTGCTGTAAAAATACACCTCTGTACAAAGAGCTGGTTCAGTTCCCTTAAGGTTATGTAAGAGTTTTTTTGGTGGAGACTTTGTGCTTAGCCTCAGCAGATCTCCTAACAGTTCTGAGTAATGTTGCCTTTAAAGGCTTGCATTTAGGTGGGAAAGTTGTACTGGATTATAAGAGCAAGATTACAAAGTAGGAGGCAGTAGCACTAGCATGGAACTAAATGTTGGAGCTGTGTCTAATAAAGGAAAAATACAGTTTTGCTAAGCGCTATCATAGAGTCACTCAGAGTGCTCAGTGGAAATGTTTTTAGTGTCCAAGCTCCAGGAACATAAAAGAGATTGACTGTAGATAGCAGACTCGTGTGATAAGCTGCGAAGCAAATAAATACATGGGCAAATATCAGAGGCTACGTTTTAGTTGCAGGTGAAAATTCTGCTTCCTACTGCCCAGTAGTTCTGTTGGCCCAGACACAACAGACAGGGAAATAGAAAAGCTATGTGGAAAAAAAAAATCCAGTCAAAGAAAAAAACACTGATGCTTCCTTAAATTAAAAGAGTATGCTTCTGTGTATGTATAGGTTAGACTACTTGAGGGGCACAGTGACTTGACCCAAAAATAAAGTGAGCACTGAACACAGCTGGACATTATTTCATGTTTTGGTCTGAAAGACAAATGCAACCACAAAAGAACAGAAGACAGTAGAAATTTTATCTGGCTTTTATTACAGATGTAAATACTTTAACTGTAAGGTTACTAAGATGTTCTTATAATCTCCAGATAAAAGGCAATGCTTGCCAGGTATCAACAAGGAAGAGACAGATATAGGAAGTTTAGAAGTTCTGGAATATTATTGCTAGAATTTCACCCACTTTATATGTGAGGTCTGTGATATTTCCCATTTAATTTCAGGTAATATATGACAGAATTGTGAACCACTATTTTCTAATTTTTTTACCCTAAGGAGAATAGAGTTAGTAATGTCCATCATTAATAATCATCTCTGTAAATAGGAGCAAATTGTTTATTTTAAACACACTCCCATCTTGCATTATCTTAATTTATATAGGATTCAATTTATAGAAGTATATACATGAAAGAAACACATCATGAAAGATGACAATTTTGTCTTATATAGAAACAAGGAAATGGACTCTACAGGATATTCCAAAGAGATCTGAATAAATCACGATTGCACAGAACTTTGGTGAAGAAATAAAAATAAGAAAATTACTTGTTTTTCCTTGAATAGTGACCATTATTATCAGAATAATTCAGGCCACATTGTCACTTGGGAAAAAACTGTATCATCTGTGGGAGAAAATCCCACCAGTTCAGAGCAGGTCTATCATAAAGAGGAGTGGTAGGACCATGTGTTTAAGCAAACTGTACTTCAGGTAATACAACTACATAGAAGTTCAGCTGCTACTACAGTAGTATGAAATCAAGTCACGAGCACTAAGTACTGGCAAAGATTTGTAAGTATAGATGTGTTACATCAGAAACAATATGTCATAATGCTGTATGCTATTTTAAGACTGGGTATATTTAACTGATTCCAGTATTTAACATCTGAATCCCAGCTGTGCACAGCAAGTCTTTATATCATCAAATGAATAGATTTTGACAAGTTCTATCTTGCTTGTGCCACAGAATGCACAGAATGATCATGGAATGATCAGTGACTTGACTTGTAATTGGTATTATATTGGTTCTGATCTAGATAGCCCACAGAGCATTTAAAGGATACATGAAAACAAGATTTAAAAATGATTGCATTCCAGGTTGTTAAATTCATGAGAGATCAAAGGCTAATTCTGCCTTTAGCTGCTTAGAGTACAACCAAGATCCAAATGTCAAATGTCTTCACAGAGTAGCAGAATGTCTTTCACGTTTGCAAAAATTCAAACTTGTATATTCCATTATTTAAGCCATACTTCTTATAAGTGGCATTTCTTATTAACAAAAAGCCTGAGGTAAAACTTTCATGTACAAATGAAACCCATTAATAAGGAAACTGCCTATTTGGCTTGACAAGATGAGACATGTACTGTGCAAGATCTGTTTCCCACATGGTAAGCTTTATCACATAGTCTGGCTCTAAGCAGTTGCATTATTTTCTATGTCACTAAAATTAAATAAAAATGTTAAGAAAAGCTGCCAACTGTGAAAACAAATCCAAATAAAAAATTAAACACCCAAACATGATTTATTGTTTCATGTAGCAAAACATTATTAGAACAATGAGAAAGCAGTCTGTCTGATTCTTTATTTTTTACTATGAACATACATAGTGTAATTCATCAGTAAGAGCAGTCAACGTTCTCTTTTTGCATGTCCTTCACAAAACCCTACCAGAAAAATGAAACTACATAAACACTTAAAAGGACCTGAGGAATCAGAAAAGTTGAACTTATTTTAAGTCAGTTGCATTGCCATCAGTGTTTCCCATGCTGAGGATAGTAACTGGTATCTGCTCATTTCTAGCTAAAAACTGCATCTTGCATATGTGGGAAAAGGTGCAGCAAAGCAGGAGTAGAACTACATGGCTTAGATGGCACAGATTTATGAAATTTAGCCTGTATATGAAATAATAGAATATACATGCGAATACAATTTTTATTTTCATCCATTATGTTCTTACAGCAAGACTGTGGTCTTATCCAAATTATCACAAGCCAATGCAGTTTAACCTAAGCATAAGGAATAGATAATGTTTTAAATATATTGAAATCAGAGATGAATGTCAAGCACATAAGCTTGCTTTTGCTTTTAATGACATTGAGGTTCACTAACAATTGTATGTCACTTTACATCGTGTGTATGAAAGACTGTGCTGAGTATTTTCACAAACTGAATAAGTGATTCACGCAAATCAACTATTACCACTACTACTACTTTAGTCCTACCTTGCAGTATTTTTCTCCACCTTTTTTGTTTTGTTTTGCTTTGTTTTGTTCTGGGTTGTTTTTTTGTTTTGTTTTGATTTGGTTTTTTTTGGTGACAAGTAGTTTTTTCATCGAGAAAATAATTTTGCTTCTTTTGTACATTTGTCATGTTGGGATTCTGAATGTAAAGCAGAACTGAAAAGATTTGGTCACCAATTTTCAAATGCAGGACTTGTAGAGAAGAAACAGTGCTGTCTCAGCACACATCCCTCAGAGATGCCTACAAAGATACTACATTACCTGATGGAATGTATCCTCTACACTGACCTAGGACACTAAGTCGTAGAATATACACCTTGGCATGTCTGAGACTGCCCATGCATGAGATTGACAGTAAGAAGAGGTCACAGTTAGTTTCCAGAATAATTTCCATACATAGCAGTACCAGTCAGGTACTTCAGGTTGTTCTTCAACTGGCAACAATTATCTGGCATGGACATGAGGAGGAAAATAATGAATGTGATTTCTGCTAAATGAACAGTACCAGTGCCTTCTAGTTTTTCTTTGCTTCTCTGGTGCTTTTTTTTCCCTGCAGTCAGGGAGAAGCTGGATATTATTAAACCTTGCAATATGTGTCCATCCTGTCCTCTACCAAAAAAAGCAATAAAAAAATGCCTGTCTAACCTTTTTTATCTTGAAATGAATCTTTTCTTTACTACTTTTGCTGTGAGAGATCCAATAACAGCATAAATTCTTCAGGCACTTTTCCTTTTTAGTGATCAAAGCAGTTATTCCAAAACTTTGTCTTTTGCGCTTATAAAAGGGCAAATGAAATTGGGATTCAGAGAAAAGTTCAGGAACTACAGGTTAAAGTAGTGGGTTTTTTTCCTCCTGTTCTCAACTGCTTTTATAATTTGCATCTATGCAGAATGAGTATAAAGTGTTATTGCTCTGATAATATTCTTTCCCCATACATGTAAAATGAAACATTGAATTACCAGGAATAGGTCAGGTCTTGATCCAGTTGTTGGGAGGTTAGGAGTCTTTTCTTTTTCATAGGTCTGGAAGTATTAACCATGCTCATTATTGTTGAAAGTGAAATTTGCTGTCCCTTCACATTTAGTGTGAAAATTGTGCTCTTTCTTTCAGGTGCAGTAGGAAAATGCAGTAGGAAATGGTATGTTGTATACACTGATTGTTATGCTCCACATCTAAATATTTTAATATTTGTTTATATGTTATTTAAGACCTAATTATATAACTTTGGAGAATGAACAGATGCTGAAATCACATCCATGAAGAGACAATAAAAACAAAGCTGCTAGAAATAAAGAGGTGCACTAGGCCTAGCAAGCAATTTGAGAAAAGGAGGGACCACTATGAAAGCTGGTAGGCAGCTGTCTGGCCCAGTGACTATGTGCAATCCTTCTCTTCTGCGAATTATAGCCAAAGTGATTAAATCTTTTCTGGAGGATAACTTCAAGGACGTAGATCACTCTTCCCTGTGAAGTAAAATAGAGTAAGATGCAGCGGTTTTTGTCATCCTAGGTATCTGATATACAGGCTTTTTTAATGCCATACCTGGTAAGACTTCTTTTCCTTTCTAAATTTAACTTACTACCATTTTTAACATAACTAGAGTCAGTAAAATATCAATAGTTTATTATTGATAGTATTTTGATTGCATGTTGAGATTTGGCATTTCTAACCTATCATGTCAATTCCAGCATAGAATGTGCATAAACACATGGTCCTTAGCTTTGTGGATATCCAGGATGTTTACAATACTAAATATATATATAATTTGTTGCATTTTGAGGTCATTAAAAGCATTCTTTGATTTGATCCCCTCCATGTTTCCAGGAGAGCACATAATCACACCCAACCACACTGGTAACCAGACTTTTAGAAGCTGTAGGTGTCTGTAAGGATTGCTTTTAACAGCATGGCCAACATCAATGCCAATCAAATTTCCTCTCGTTAAAATTGTTCATTGCTCATTCGCAATCCTTTTCTGTGAATAACCTTGTAGTAAAAAAAACCAGTATATCGTCCTTGTTTCTTCTCTTCTTTGATGCAATTTTAAGCAATATTGCACTGGATGAAAGATTCTTCTGAAGAAATATTCTTCAACCTTCCATTTTCTATTACAGCAAGGCCACAGTCTATAGTGCTGCCTCAACTGTGTTATTATTCTTTAATGCCAATACAGCTCTGTGATTCCTTCACAACTCCACAGCAAAGAGAGAGAGAGTTTTCCACAGTTTTCTGACTGCGTAAATAGGAAAGAGTTAGCTATATGTATCAAACAAGAAAAAAAAAATCATTGTTATTTTCCCTATAATATTGATGTTAAAATATAATATTAAAAGATTACTTATTTTGAAAACAGCAAATATTTATCAATTAAGCAGCTGGTATAGAGGGATAGTTCTGCTGCCTGAAGAATAGATTTCTCTAGATAGTATTTTTTTTACTATAGGCTAAAACTATTAAGTCATTTGCAACTCAGTGTTTTCTTGTATGAGTGACTTTTATTTATGAGGTGAAACGTATTCTGAAGGAGTTAAAATTTTCCTTACTGCTAGTGCCCTTATCTCACAAATTATGGTTTACATTTATTTCTTTCCTACCCCAAATTGTATATAAGAGTATTCAAAACTAAACTTTGAGGTATTAAGTTTCATCTGATATCCTAGGTTTGCATAATGTGGTTTTTTTTTTCACAAGATGCTATAAAATTTTTTTTTATTATGTTATGTCCCTCTTGCCTTATCACTCGGAGTTCATTAATTTCATTGCAGCTGTTCCTATACAAGAGAAAGTAATGTTGAACATGATATACTTTCCAAGCAGTGATCATTTTGATTTCTAATCATGTAGTTAAAGACTACCTAAAGAAGGTCCCTTCTGTGATAGTGTCTAAGAAATCAGGCATCATATACCACACCATAATACTGGAAACTACTTCAGTTTGCTTTTAAATCAAGGGAAGAAAACCATGGCATTTTTAATAAGAAATTTTTGAATTAGCCCATCTGTGTTTGTGTCTGTGTATATGTACTTTCTACTGTACAAATTAAATGCAAATTTTATGCAAATTACGTGTATTTTGGTTGTTATGAAATATACATCTCCAAAGCTCCTTCAGATAAGGAAAGAAATTATGTCTTTGTCAAAACAACCTCACTATTCTGCTTTCTATAGGAAAAAAATCCAGATTTAAATTGAAAACCATCACTGTGTTTGGAAAATATTTTTTGAAAATATCCCAGTCTTAATCAGGTCACAGTATGTTGTATTAGTTGGAAATCTGAACAAAATACTTGTTTGTGTTGTTCATACATATAAATTTGATTTAAACCATTTTCTGTGTCTTGAAATAAAAAATCTAAAAATGATATCAACATTTTCACATATCAAATTGAGGCAAATTTATTTAAAAATAACTGCTTTATGCCTTCAGAAATCTTATACATAATTTTACTCACTGTTTAGACTCCTCCAACCCCTTTACCCATAAAGAAAAGAAATGAAAAAATATGTGATCTTTGGAAATTGGGTATTTAAAATATTGAACAATATCTAACCACAATGGCTCTCACAGTCATTTAATTCCCTGTACAGTCATTTACAGGAAATGTGCATTTATGTTACATTTTTTAAATTATGCTCTTTCCTGTGACAGTTAATGAAGACAATGCTATAGGAATGATTTTCTTTCACGCTGAGTTAACTGATCCAGGATAATGATTTAGAAATCAATTATTTTTCCTAATTTCCTGAAAAACATTAAATGGCTATAATGAAAGCAGAATACAGTGAAAAGTATAAAAAAAAGACACAGCCCTATTATTATCTAACAACCTACTGCTTGCTCCACAGCTTGATAAAAATTATGACAAAATATATCTAAGTATTAGTGGTTTCTACTAAAACCTAGTTCTAAATGTCAAAATATTTAAAACTAATCTTCACATCATAACAGACTACACTTTTCTCCTGTGTCTGCATTTGAGTAATTAAATTTTACAGTTTTTTATTCAGTAGCATCTGCTTCATATTTCTGCACTGTAGTTAAGCTATCAATTTTTGGCAGTGTAATAACCCGGTTGAGTCAATAGCTACTGTTTGCTCTGACATTACTGACTCAGCAGCAAGTTCATTGTTTTGCTTGTTTTTACAGTACATGCAATTCATACACATGATCACTTTTAGCTGATAGAGTGTATTAATAAAGGTACACTTCACTGCATCTAGTAGAGAGCCCAGTGTCTCTACTGAGTGGAGACCCTAAGAAAAACTTTTATGGCACCATAACTGGAGATAGCCTTTAAGTATATCAAGTGATACAGCTCTGCTGCCATACCTTTGGATTGAATACCTCTTTAAACTGGGTCAGGTGCTATTTGTCCTTTCAACTGTTCATTACCCATAGCCTCTACACACTTAAGTGATCTAAAATTGTAGAATCACAGGATGCTTTGGCTTGGAAAGAACCAACCTTCCAAGTTCATCTAGTTCCAAACCTGCTCCCATTGGCAGGGACACTTTCCACCAGACAAGGTTGCTCAAAGCCCCATCCAAATTATCCTTATACTCAAGGAGTAGGCATCCATAACTTCTCTGGGCATCCTCTTCCATTGTGTCACTACTCTCATTGTAAAAAATTTCTTTCCTCTATCTAATCTAAATCTATTAAAAAATCTATAAATCTATAAATCTTTTTCAGTAATCCTATAAATTTATAAATATTTTTCAGTATAAAATTATTATTATTATTCCTTGCCTTATTACTAGAAGTCCATGTAAAAAGTCCCTCCCTATCTTTCCGGTGCCCCCCCCCCCCCATCCCCCACTTAGGTACTGGACGGCATCTATAAGGTCTCTTATGATCCTTCTGTTCTTCAAGCTAAACAATTCTGATTCTCTCAGCCTGTCTTCATAGGGGAGGGTTCTATCCCTCCTATCATTGCTGTGGCCCTCCTCTGGACTTGCTCCATCTTTCTTACCTTGGGGACCCCTTAGCAGAATGCAGCATCTCAGGTTGGGTCTCACTAGAACGGAGCAGAGGGGCAAAATCCCCTCGCTCACCCTGCTGCTACACTGCTTTTGATGCAGCCCAGGACATATTTGCCTTTCTGGGCTGCAAATACCTGTTGCCAGTCCATGTCCAATTTCTTATCCACCAGCTGCCTGAAGTCCTTCTTTACAGGCCTGCTCTCAATTACTTCATCCCTCATCCTCAACTGAAAACAAATACTTTCCTGTCTTGGCTGCTGGACTTTTCTCTAGGACTTGTCAGATTTTATGAGGTTCATATGAGTTCACCCCTCAAGTCTATCAGAATCCCTCTGGATGGCACCCCTTCCTTCAAGCAAATCATACGTGCCACTCTGCTGGGTGTCACCTCCAAACTTGCTGAGGTTGCACTCTATCTCACTGTCTATCCCCCTGACATTAATAAAGATATTGGATAGTATTGTACCTAATATGGACCCTGAGGAATACTACTTAATGAGCTCCACTGAGCCGTTGACTGCAACTCTTTGGATATGGCCATCCAGCCAATTCCTTAGGCATCTAACAGTCCATCCACCAAAACTTTATCTTGCCAACTTACTCACAAGGCTGTTGGAGGCCACGTCAAAGGCCTTACAGAAGCCAACAGGCGACATTTGTTGTTCTCTTAGCCACCAATGCAGAGTCAGTCCATCCTTAGGGTTAGTAAATGGCATGATGTTAGTGAAGCATGATTTGCCCTTTGTGAAGCCATGCTGGCTATCTCTAATCACCTCCCTGTAATCTCTGTACCTTCGCACGGCTTCCAAGAGGATTTGCTCCATGCTGCCATTGAGGCTGACAGGTTCGTTTTTCCCACAATCCTCCTTTCTACATCTTATCAGAAAACAGAGTTAGAGTCATATTCTGTAATTGGCTTCTGATTTTTTTCCTTTAAGTGCAGTGATTTCTCATTGCTATTGTATTTTGCTGAGCAATGTACACAGAGCTACTAAAAAATCCACATTGCAAAGGGTTTCCTGCTGCATAAATGTTGTTAGACATCTATAGTTTTTCCCTCAGCATGTCAAAGCACAATTATGTCTTTTCTGAATTACAGGAAAATCTGTACAAGTGAGAGGTATCTCTGTGAGGAAGATATGTGGTGTCATTCAAATTATTTGGAGGAAAGAGAAGCAAAATCATATATTTTTTTAAAAATTCTGTTCAGTTGTTTAAAGCAATAAATTTTGTCATTTTGCAGGTTAAATAAAACACTATTACCTTCCTCTGGCACTAAATTAAATTAATAGAGCTTACCATTCAGGACTAAGTGAAATAACAATCCATGTTTTAACTGAAATACATCAGAACCAGAACTATCAACTGGACAAAAAATATATTAAAATCTTTGACATATATAAACATTATTTTTATGTCTGAAGAAATGCTTAGAGTTAGAGAGATAGTCATACAGAGCATGGGAGAAGGAAAATGTCATTACTATGCCAAACTTTATGCATTTTGTATTTGGCAGGACTACAGAGCAGTTTCTGATCTCTTAGGCAGAGAAGGAAAAAGGAAAGAAGAAAGAACAGGCATAGATTATTTGCTCCTCTGCATATCTAGGTCAAGTTCTTGCTGCCTAGGCTCCCGAGTGTTTTGAAAGATGTTATAGCACCATCAATTTTACTAATCACACAAAAGATAAATGGGTCAGATACAGGTGGCCCAACTGCCTTGGCCAGCTGTCCATGGCTAGCGTTGGGGATGATGTGCTTCAGGTCTTGCTCAGTTTATACTTCCACAACACATATGGGAAGGCATCCCATTCTTCTTCCTTCCTTCCAGACACAGTCCCTCCAGAATCAGCTAACAAGGCTTTGACTCCATCTTTCCTCAGCAGCAAAATTACAGTGGAAGAGTACAGCCAGATTGCTAGAACTGCAAAACAAGTTAATGCTGATCAGAGTTACATTAACACATAAATGACTGGACAATTTTGCGTACTGACCTCTGAAACCTAGATATGAGAGAAAATAAGAATGCAGTTCACAGTGTTAAAGGACACATTTTATTTCTTATCTGAGTAAAGTATTTGGAGTTCAAGTCTTTTTCTTATATGCAGTTGCATATGAACAGAAGTGCAGCACTATGGATATTTTTTGTTGGAGGATTTTCTGCAAATTCTGTAATAAATTAGCAAATAGTCAGTGTACCCATTGTGCATTTGTGTTTTGAATGCTTCCACGTTATTTTATTTTCTGATCAGTGTCTCAAATTCAGACAACTATATTTTTAATTATACAAGTCTCAGTGTCAAAGTTATTGATATAAAGAAAATTATAGTCTTTTTTATACAATTAGAAAATAAATTCCCAACCTTCCCTATGGTTAGCAAACTAGTATGGCTATCCTACTTCCACTCAGCTTCCATTTTTCATGAAGCTAGTACAAACCTAGTTTTTCAGGCAATCATCTCTATCAGACTTGGAAAAAATTAAGTAGATGATTCAGAAACATTTCGGAGTGACAGAAGTCTGGCTAAGGCTAATTGGCAGACCCACGGAGGAAGGCAGTTTAAGAAAAGTTAAATACAAGTCTCAGAACTTGGCAGTAACTGCATTTTCTATAAGCAGGTTATTGGATACAAAGCACTTCTCAGGAGGTTTCTTTTAGAAATAAACACTGGTGCCGACTCTAACAAAGAGCTTAAAAGATTAACAAATATATCCAGTTCTGTATTAAGGAGATTGCAATTTAAATGTAATTCTTTGTAGACTTCAGCTTGTTAGTATGGACTTAATGCAGTTTTGCACTGAATAATCATGCTTTAATGCAAAAAGAAAAAAAAAAGTGGTTCATGTTAAATTATATTTAATGACAAGACTGTGTCCTGTTAAACCCTGAAACTGGTGGATCACATGACTAAAAAAATGCATAATGCAGCAAGGAAGACTTCCAGTGTGAGATCAGCAATAGTTAGGGGTGCTTTTTGATGCAAAAAGGAAAGATTAACATAGCATTGGCTATATCTGCTTAGCATAACATTAGTCAGATAATCAGAATAAAGCTGCAACTTTCTTCTTTGGTTTTGTTATGAAATGGAAAACTTATCATGATCTCAGGTTTCAGAGATTTTGAGAGCCAGCTCAAGCATTTCTGTCATGACAAATTGTTTCATATAAAATAATAAAATAGTTACTTGCACTTGAAATTAAAGGAGTGTAAAGTATGCTGATCATATATACCTTAAATAATGAAATAAGAAAGGGCTTGCTGATAACAGAACTTAAATTTTATTTTAATTATTAACTTTTAATCCTTATGTTTCACATACATTGATTTTGAATTGGATGATCCATTCATATGCAAAATACATCAATCAGCCATCTTGTCTATGTGGCTACTGTGAACTTATACACTGGTGACAAAATCTTTCCCAGTCAAGACGACTTTTAATTAGAACATATTTCTCCATGTCTTTGTTTTAGATTTGTTCCACTAAAACACAGAGGGTGATTATTAGCATAGACTCTTTGCATAGAGTGTTCTGCTTTAATTTAGTGTGATTGCCTTCAAACTTCTTTTTATTCATTTCCTACTTTTTTTTAAGAAGTTCTTGCTTTTTAGCTGGGATTTTAAGATGAGTGTTGCCAGTTTATGTGAAAAGGAAATACTGCTTATTAGAATACATTCTAATTCCTTTCAATGAAATATCAAGAATGTAATTCAGACCTCTGATTCTTCTGCAGTATTGGTAAAACTTAACCTGCCCTAAAGCAGAATTATGGTGTCACCATTGCTGTGAATACCACTTGATTGACTATTATAAAAAATAAAATAATAATGTAAAAATTTCTACTGTAACATCTAACTTGTCGCAAAATAACCGGCAGAGTTTTTGAGATGGTTAGACACAGTTGTTTTGGTATATTTTGCCTTGCATTCCTTCTGTATTCTGGAGTGTTAGTCTGTTTTGCTACTAGATTTTAAAACATGATGCTAAGGGATTTTTCAGAAACTGCATTAAAACCCAGTTACATACTCTGTTTCTTTGGCATGTCAGTCAAAGCCTAAATAGCTCTGTGTCCCTAGTGTTCAAGAGCAATGTTTATTGCAGATCACAAGTGTGCAACCATCTTCTCTTTTGGTTAATAGACCTATGCATTTATAAGTTCATATGGTCAGTACTTATGGATCCTGGATTTGTCATGATTAGCAAGCAGTGCTTTCTGATTTTATTACCATTTATGAATGAATTTGTGCAATTTATTCACCATAAGGTATTCTGTAGAATAAAAACATGCTTACATTTATAATTCCAAAATGTCAATTGTATATGGAAATTCTACTTCACTTATAGACCATGATGGTTACTATCAATTCTACAGTTGATTGTAGAAACTATCCTTTTTCAGATAATTTAAATTATTTCATTGTTTACTTTATATCATCCAAATAAATTAGGAAGCATTCCAAATAGACCAATTATGAAGTGATAGTTTGTTATAGAAGTAGATGACAGGATCACACACAAGTATTTCCTTAGGTCATAAATTTTAAAAAGAAAACAGGGAAATACTTTGAATTTTTTAAAAACACTAGATATATACCAGATGAACTTTTCTTTATGTACAGTGTTGTGTATACAGTGGGAATACAGTGGGCAGAAGTGAAATGTCATGCTATCATTCTGCCTTGCTTAAGAGCTGCAAGCACTCAGATGCTCATGTTAACATATGTTTATTTTCCAATCTGTAGTCACTTGAAAATTATATTTTTTTCAATAAATATTTCATCATTAACAGATTAAATAGCATACTTAATTATTTAGGAATAATTAGTATTTTAATTATTTTGCATTTTTTATTCTTAACTTGTTTTCTTAATTTCCACTGGAGACAGTGGTGTTGTACAATGCTCCCAACAACAAGTAACCCAGCACCATCTATCTCACTATTGATAGAACCTCTTTTGCTGTCCTGATCTCTCTCGAACTTCTGGAGTACTGTACCCAGAGCACAACCTTTGTGCAGCCTGAAGCCTTCCATGTCATATAGGCTGCAGCACCAAGACATAATTCCTAGTAAAAGAACAGGGGCACAGAAGAAGGATTATTTAAAAGGTTTAAGACTGCACGTAGCACCGTTTTTTCTACCATCACTATTTGCCCTAAATGTCAATAAAAACTTGGGAAGTGAGAGGTTGAGTAATTTAAACACTTATGGAACAATAAAGTGAGAAAATGTGAAGAACCCTAAGGTATTAGTATTAGTTCAAAATGTGGGGCTATCTTCTCATCATTTTGTACACTATTCAAAATGTCTGGACCTTATTAAGCTGGAAATTCTGTAAAAGGCCCCAAAACAGGAAGATGGTACCTGACAGAACAGAATAAAATTGCTATTGAATTCTCAGTGCACTCCTAAAATGTGATTTTGCATATACTGGCAAAGACAAAATGCAACATCTACTTTTGTAACAGGTTACATCAAAATAGAATTAAAACAATTTAAAAAAACCCAAACAACAAATCTGGTTTAAAAGTGATTAAATGTCAGTGGAGTGGATATCTTTTTGAAAAGTCACTTGATGTTTTCTCTATTTTTTTTTTGATTGAAAAAAATAGTACTTACTTCCAGATAAATTATGCCTAAGAATTATTATTTATTGATTTTTCCCCTTTGGTAAGGTTTTTTTGTTGTCACAAAAACTTAAACCAACATACTTTTTTTGCCAATGCCTGATAAAAGCACCTACCAGTATTTACAATAGAATATTCATATTAGAAGATTAAAATTATGGCTTAATTTTCTGACTCAAGTGTCAAATTTGAAGGTATGTTTCAAACATAATTTAAATAAAACAAATACACACTCTTTTTTCTTCCACTATTTTAAGCCATCCTAGCTAGAGCTATAAAGAAAAATGCACCCCATCTTTACACTTGCATCTGATACTAACAAACAAACAACTAAATCTCATAGTAACTTCTCAAGGTGCATTAAATCTACTTCAAATATTCTGAAAATAATAATCTGTTCCCCAGTAAATAGCAATCAATCTGGCAAGAACCTAAAGCATAATGTGGTACTGAGAACAAACTCTTTTGTGGTTGTTCTATTTCCTTTCCAACTCATGCCATTTGCATTGCATCCAGTATCACAGAGATGGCATAATTAACTTATGCTGACGCAGTGGTGTTACCTTTGCTCATCCTCAAAAAGCACTAAATGTCTGAGCCCCTACAGTGTTTCTCCACCTGCACTGTGAGCTCTAAAAAGGCCTGTTTAACAACAATACTGTGGTTTCTGAAAAACTGCAGAGGAAATTAGGAAGAAATTGCACAGGGGAAGGGCATAAAGGGCAATGTGATTTTTAATTTTGTAAGCTGCTTTCTTCCAGTTTTGTGTTAAAATAAGATGCCAGATAAAGTTACTAGTAACAAAAATGACATGAGAAAACCAAATTGAAAAGTAATTTAAACCTGAAGTAAATTGTCCCAGAGGAATAAGCAGTACTTTTGGTTAGACCTCAAAAACTCCTCAGCATCTAAAGGGCATTCTCAGGCGCTTAACAGTAATAAGTGTCTGAGGTCACCTTCATGTTAAGCTTGTTACGACTTTCCTTGGGAAAATGTCGAGAGAAAACTAGACCATCTAAAAGACAAAATGTTGCAAAATTTACTCTGTGGATAATCTTTATTTCTTTGGGAGAAATATGTCAAGTGCTAAGAACAAAATCACAATATTTAACTTATTAATAAAGGTACTATCAGTAGTTCTGGAGGTTTGTTTTTTTTATTCCACAGCACTAAACCAGGCAATCAGTTGTTATAATTGCCCACTCTGAAGTTTACCAAAGACACAAGGCTGCTCTTTGCAGTAGCAATTGCTGAGGTTCATGTGCAGCAAAAGATGAGTGGAGCAGTGCTTAGTAATGACTTCTGAGTAGTTACAGGTAATAATGGCTAAAATAAAATACTAGAAAAACATGGTATCCACAGAGATTTTTGAAAACAGAGAGATTTATGTGATTTCATTTCTATATCGGTTTAATTTAATCTCCTTTATAAACCTAATTAATCTTCCAGTGGTAGAGATAAAAAATATGCCAAGCAAATTAGTAATAAATCATCATATTAAATACACAAATGTGCTAAATATTAGTTACATATACATGGAAAATGGTGGCCCCTGAGAAGGAAGGAAGGAAGGAGGGAAGGAAGGAAGGAAGGAAGGAAGGAGGGAAGGAAGGAAGGAAGGAATTCCAAAAGTATTTTTTACACTCACTATTTAGAGGAGAAGCAGACTTGGATTTGATTAGTAAAAATGTAAAATCAGCTGGTTTTGCCAGTTTTAAATAGCCAATGGCAGAGTGCCAAAATATGAAAACACTTAGAGAAGAATTACTGTACGTTATCGACCTTTGTTTCTCTCTCAATACTATACCTTTTCCATACTGTGTCTTTAGAGCACTGTTAGAGTTTTACTTTTTCTACCACTTATTTTGAAATAGGAAATTATTGTATAATACATAAACAATATCTAAATACAATACATGCAATTTTTTTAAAAAGATCCCCATTGCAACATAATGCAAACTGAAGTGGAATGATCATGCCTCATATAGAGATACTAGGCTTGGGTTTTTTATTTTTTTGCAAGTGGGTTTTCTAGTCCCTTTAAGTTCAAGAAAGTATCTGAAAATCTATCTTAAAAAATAAAAATCTCTCTACAGCATCAGAGACTATTGTTTTTGTTTAAATTGAGAATGTCTGGATTGGTGAACAAGTCGCTGATAAGGATTTGCCTGGAATTCTGACTACTAGCATCAATGTGCCCTTTTTGTCTTGTCCATGTGCTGTGGGATGGGGCTGTTTCCTGATGAGGCACCTGCTTGTCTCCATCTTGCTGTCACCATCAGCTCCTTTCTCCCTTTTTCTCAGGAAGCACCTGCTCTTGCTGTCAGTTCACGTGATCATGCTCTACAGAGAGCATGTCAATGAGAGGATGTTTGAAACTCCTTGCTTAACAGGATCTTTTAAACAAGACCATGCTTATATGGTGAATCAGATCTGCCAAATCTTGATATATGATCAGCTTCTGTCTGGGTGGTGGCAGAAGTTTCCATTGTAAGGAACTTTGCAGTGAGGTCTTCAGCTGGATAAGGAAGGCCTTCCCAAAACACATCTTTGCTGAATTTTTACACTCAGTTTTGTGTCCCATGGTCCAATGGGACCATGTATGTTCTATTGCTATTGATAAACAGTGTATGAAACACCTCATGCTTTAAATATATTCAGAATACCATCTTAGGTGACCATTTCTGCCTCTGCAAGAGTAATTTCAAAAGGTTGTTTAGAATTACTTTATCTAGCTGAACTTAAATCTATTCTACAATAAGAACTACCTCAAAAGAGTTTCTGGAGCAGCCAGATTTGTCAACTCAGATGTTAATCAAAATATGGAAGCACATGGATAGTCACTGTGAACTGGCCAAGTGCACAACAGAGATGATCACCTGGATTCCTTGAATATTTGACTTCTTGCGGCTATTTCCTAGCTCATGCAGTAATTAGTGAAATGCTCTATAGTGCAGCTGAGTAAATCCCCTTGTCTCAAATCAGTCAACGGGATTATCTCAGCAGAAAATGGCCAGAGGCTTCTTTGATCACTCAGGGAATTGCTGACTGAGTGGACATGGGCATAGCCATACTATCTACCTACACCACATTGAATTTCATATTTATATAACATTTTAAAATTAAATTCTGTAGGTCTTGCCACAACCAGATGTGAGCTTTGCAATACTTAAAACCTAAAAACACTAGGTTTGTGTTTGTTAGGAATGTTTTCTCTCTAAAACTAAAAAACTTTCATTAATACAAAATGAAGATGAACTTTTGGCACCTTCATCATTAGCACAAATTAAAGAGACGGGCAATCACCAATTGTTTGAAATTTAACAAAGACAAGTGCTGGATTCTGTCTCAGGGCAACCCTAGATATGTGGATAGACTGGGGAACAAAATGCTGGAGAGCAGGGCTGCAGAAAGGGACCTGGGGATCCTGGTCCATGGCAAGCTGAACATGAGCCAGCAGTGCCCTGGCAGCCAGGAGGGCTAACCCTGTCCTGGAGGAATCAGGGACAGTATCTCCAGCCAGGCAAGGGAGGGGATTGTCCTGCTCTGCTCTGCACTGGGGCAGCCTTAGCTTGAGTGCTGGGGGCTGTGCTGGGTGCCTCAATATAAAAAAGCTTCTAGAGAGCATCCAAAGGAGGGAAACAAAGATGGTGAAGGGCCTGGAGGGGAAGATGTATGAGGAGCAGAGAGGTCACTTGGTCTGTTCTGCCTGGAGGAGACTGAGGGGAGACCATCTTGTGGTCCATCTCAAGCTCTTCCTAGTGAAGAAGTTTTTCTTTTTTGCAAGTTTCAACTGTTCTTCCTCCTGTTAATTGGCTTCATAAGAAAAGACCAAAACATGAGGTTCTTGTTAAGAAATGGGACTGTTTCTGCCCTTTGTGTTAGCAGCGATTTTTGCTATAATGTCAGAATCCTGTGAAAATAACTACTTTGGAGAAGAAGAAAAGATGAATCACTGAAAGATTTTACAATTTTCCTTAAAATATTGTCACAGGTGTCCATCACAAATGTACATATGCTAACAAAAGGGTTATTTTTTTTTTTCATATCTCCAGTCGAAAAAAGAAAAAAAGATAGAAATATAGGCTTCTTCAAACAACTCTGTGGCAATGAGACAACATTTTCTTTTGCTTACTGTCAAGGAAACTGAACAAAAGAAAAATGCTTTTTTTAAAAAAGAATAGAAATACTGAACTACCTTCAAATAAAGCATCATTTTCACCAGAAGATAAATAAAGTTTGTATCAGTCCCATAGTCCATTCCCTTTTATTCCTCTCACACAGATGAGTCACATTCTCATTTCATGCTTAAAAATCCTCACTTACACCTCCACAGGTCTCTTAATGGCTCTTTTCATAAACTTTACACTGTATAAGGCAACTAATGCATCTTTAAAAAAAAAAAAAAAAGGCATCCTAACATGTAAAAAATATTCTTATCTAGTGCAAGTGGGAAAAGTTTCTAGAATGGGACTACAGAGTCAAAATTGCTCTCCAAATGTAGCCCATAGGGAAATGACAGAATGAGCAGCATATTCAGCCCACTTTTCCACCATTTCTCTCTTTTTCCTCCACTTCCTCAGTCCCAAATGAGCACCTTTTTCATGGCATTTAGAAGCTATGGAGTATTCTCTCACATATCAGGAAAAGCTTCATGAAAGATGTAGCAGTGAGCTTTTAGTAAGCAGTCTGAACGTTTCTGGGGAAATAATTAATGAAGGCAGAAAGAAAGCTAAGAAAGGGAAGTCTGAACTACTTAGAGGTAATCTATTACTTGAAAGTGTCAGCAGCAGCAAAAGTGTTATCTACTGTTTGCAGCAGGACTGTGGATTCATGTCATGCCTGGATTCCTACTTTACTTACCCTAGGAATTCTCTCAAGGGTTGGGAACTATTTGGCTTTATTACTGTGATTAAATCAATGTGCTTTATAGGCTTTAAATCTTTAATTTCTGGCCAATGTAGTCAGAATTGATCCTATGATCTCAAAAGACTAGACAAAACAGAATTTTGCAATCAGAAGAAGAAAGGCGTATGAAAGAAATATGAATTTTGGGAGAAGAATGACAATTGATAAATCTTTCTCCTTTCTGCCTGCCTAAGGGACAAAGCTTTCATTTTCCCTGGAAGAGGTATTCATTAGGGTTATACCAACAATAGTCTGCAAGACTGAGATTCAAAACCCATTGTATTCACACCAATTCCAAGAAGATGCTGCTATGCTCAGTGTACTAGTAGCATGTTGCTATTCTGGGGAAATCCAAACTTCTGTCAAAAAACTGGGGCAAGGCTGTTTGCAGTGACAGCAGGAATGACAGGAGTGCCAGTTAATGAGGGTGTTTTCTTACCCTCAGCAGTCTACCTGGAACAAGTATTTGTCTATTGCAATAATGCCAACCTAATTTCAGTCAAAAGGAGCAGGACTTTTCTGCTATTCAAGCAGAAGGTTAAAATCAGTTTTAACTTTGTTAATGCATTTCCTGGAAGACAATGAGTTAAATATTAGGTGAATTTAAGAGCTTAATAATAAAATCTTTCTTTTTTCTTAATTTTTCATGAGGTAAAATGGTTTATATTTATGGGTAATCAATTCTTTAACGTATTAATTTAATTGCTGTCTCAATGCCATTTTGTTGTAACTTGTGCAACCTTATTCAAAGCAGTTGAAAGAAAAGTTTAAAACTCTGTAGCTCAATTATAGTTCTAAAAATAATGCTGAAGACCATGTGTCATTCAGTTTGAGGTTAATACAAATAAATTTAAGTTTTGACAGGTTGGATTGCTCATGTGCACACAAGGCCTCTAAAGTCATCTGTTCCTGACGTTCCTGATATTACCGTCTGCTGAGACTTTATAATTTATCTTAGACATCTCTCCCAGGATAGACATGACACAGATACAAACCATAAGGGAGGTTCACATCATCCTGCAAGAGTAGACAGAACCAGACAAGACACATTGGAAGAACTGAAGTGGCACATGGTGCCACATGCGAGGAAATGGGGCCAAGATCCTGACAGCGACTCAATGTAATGGCAGCCTCTGCAGTGACTGACAGCTGTCTTGAGAAAGCTGCCTGACAGGACTGGAGATACAGTGCACTGGGGTTGCAGTGCATGAGTTTAAGAGTGCATTTGGGAATGAATTGGGAAAAAAAAAATACTTGCTGACTAGGTGGAATGCCCCCTCTACAGGATTGTGGATGATGCCAAACTGGAAAAAAGAATTTGGAGGGTTGGACTGCTGTGGAAAGGGGCTTAAATGGAAGACACAATAGGACAGAAATTTAATAAAGTGTTAAAATGGTAAACACTGAGTCCTGCGTCATGACAGTAATAACCAAAAAACCCCAGTACTGGCTGGACATTGACTGAGCAGAAAGCAGTTTGGTAGAAGAGAGGGGTCCTGGCAGGCAGCAAATCCATATGAGCCACCAGTGTGCCCTGGCAGGAAGGAGGGGCAGCAGCACCTTGGGTTATGTTAGGAGGAATCTTGCCAGCAGGTCCAGAGAAATGATTGACTGTATGTCCCCCTTTGACATTTGTGACACTACATCTGGAGTATTGTGTCTAGTCCTGGTTCTCCTCACCATGAGGAAGACATTGATGTGCTGAGCCAAACAGCAAAGGTTTACCAAGGAAATTAGAGCACTTGACAAATGACATATGAGGAGGGGCTAACAGATGAATTTGGTCTTAGCAAGAGAGGCTAAGAAGGAGGTCTCATAAATACCTTCAAGAAGCTAGTGAAAACATGCAGAGTGCTAGGCTCTCCTAGAATGAGATGCAGCGGACACAGTTTGCAACATGGGAAAGTCTAAATATATAAAAGGAAATCTATTTTCATTATGAGGGTAGTTAAATTGGCTTCCCAGAGAGCTTGCAGAAGGTCTGCCTGTGAATATATTTAAAACTCAACAAGATAAAACCTTAATTTACATGGTGTAAATTGGCATGTTTTGAGCAAGTTTGGACAAGATGACCTCCAGAGGTTTCTTTCAACTTAAGTTATTTTTTAGTTAATGTTTCTATGAAAAAAAAAAAAATTAAAAGTGTAGTAATGTCATAAAATCACAACTTTTATGTTAGTTTATGGATAAGCAAATAGTTGTTTCCAAACAGTTAAAAATGCAATATTCTAATGGTGCTGCAAGTTTGAGATTAACAACTAAGATTTTTTTCCTAATGCACCTTAATTTTATTTTGTTTCTTTAAAAAAAATTAAATGTTCTTGACTGATTATTTTCAGAAACACAAAAGATTCCAGACCTTGCAAAAGCAAAGTAGGCAGACTTTTACAGGCAGCAAACACAGAGAGAGTGTGAACTGTTAGCAGTCTCATCAGTTTGTTTTGTGGGACTGGTCTGTCCTTGCTGTATTGCATAGGTAACTGTGTATGTGAGCATAAGGCATGGAACTTCAGTGTAACTTTGTTCTCCTGTATATGTAGAGAGCAAGCATAAATTGATGAAATACAAGTTAAATAAAATGAACTGTTCCTTCTGCATATGCTATTTTTATGCAAAGACCACTATATTAAATGACATGCTTTCTAAAATTACAAATATCTCAAAACCAGAAAAAAAAGCATTTTTCCCATCTGTTGTACCTATTTAAATCTATCAAGTAGATAGATTTGCATTTTGCAAGACAGAAAGAACAGAGAAACACACAGTCAAGCACAGTCCATAATAGATGGGGATTATACAACTGTTAATCGAGTTGACAAGAATATATTTAGAAACAATCCTGAACTTTTCAAAGGGATGCAGCTTCATCTTCACTATAATGCCATAGGGAAAAGGGCTTAAGAGAGAAATACAGGAAAAACAGGCTTCAGCTGTGATTCACCAGGAGCAGAGATCAACATGTCTATGAAAAAATGTACAGAATTGCTGATAAGTCACGTGCTGATAGATTTCAAGTATCTTGCCTCATCATTACTACTTTCTTGTATAACTGGGTTGTTCTTTTGGACCTCTCCCTCTTTTCCAAGTTTAGCTGGCACACAGCTATAGTGGCAAAAATAAAAATACAGTCATATACTACTACAGTTCATCTCTATAAACAATCCTGATCTCTTCTTTGTTGTAAATTTACAAAATAAAAATATTGAAATTGGGTAATTGCCTCCATAGAAAATTAATATATTGCACTGAGTTAAGAAAATTCAGGGTTTTTGTCACATTTTAAGAACTCTGACTTCTATATAACACTGATTATGTATATAAAGACAAGCATATTTGTCTTAGTTCAGTGACATTTTTAAAAATACCTCCTTAACATCATTCTTAAAATTCCCAGGATTCTTCATTTTTATGCATATAAAATTCTTTGCATTTTAGGAAGACAAGTGGCAATAAGATTTTTTAAATCTCCTTAAAGCATTTGTGCAGTTACAAATTGGTTTTACGTTAACAGAATTTTAAAATTGCATATTCTTTCATACTTTCAAATTTCTCTTTCCATTTATTAAAAATCTCAATGCTTTTAATAAGAAACTATTTACTAAGAATTTTACTACATTTCATAAAGAATTTTGCAGCCCTACCTTATGGCACTTTTATTCCTGCTTTAAACAGATTATGTATCTCCTCCCATGGGAATTAAGATATTAAAGTGGCTGAAATTTGCCATAGATCCTAAGCAAAATGAAGTACATACACAACTAGAAGACTGTTGCCTGTTAAAGTGTAGCAGAGAGAGAGATGCATGCTATTGTCCTCATGGAGGACCAAAACAAAATCATGGGGCTTTTGAAATAAAATGCAAATACTGAACAAATGCAGATAAGAGTTTCAGGCAGGCAGTAGATTGCATGCTGTCAGAAGGAATGTGAAAAAGGACTTGCTTTTATCCAACTCAAACTGGAACCAAAAGAAAAGTAGAGTAATTTTCAATGTTACTTAGGAAAGCCTATTTTAGGAGATGATAAAGGCAAAGCTCGGAGCCACACATTATATTTCCACAGCTTTACTCCACTGAATATAAATTGTGTTTAATGGCTTTATTTCACACATATTCCAATTGACTTAGGGGTATGGCCTGCAAACACAATGGCAGTACTGACTTAATAGTCTTGCATTTCATGCTCCTCTTAGCCACTAGGACTCATTTTAATCATCTCACCTCATTGTCCAAGAGAAATATTATCATACACAGAAAAAATTGCTGTCTAGGCTGCATACTGAAGATCAGTATTCATCACACTATGCAGAATGCTAAGACCAGATTCAAGAGGAAACTTCAGCACTCCAAATTAATTTGCAATGAGTTTTAGATACAGAGCAGAGTTACTATTGGCTCTCCTACAACTGAGTTTTGAAGAGAAAAAATATATTTGCCAAGACAGACTTACTGACTGGGAAACGACAGTTAGGGAACTCACTGAATGTGAAGGGCCAGCTCTAGATGGTATAAAATTACCTAAGCATTATTGAGAGAAAAAAATTTTCCTTTCAAATTCTTGTGGGCAATTGTGGCACTTAGAGAGGACCTGATTTCTGACGTGGAATTTATGCATAACACCTACGGTATGTTATACCTTGTAAAAACAGCAGTTATGAGGAGACAAACAGAAAAAAGAGAGCAAATTAAATTACTGGCTCATTTAAAACAAATTAAACTTCTGCTGCTGAAGGAGAAAATATTCCAAAGTTCATTTTGTGAAATATTTGTGAAATAATTCAAAAAATGTGAAATATGTGAATATTTGTGAAATTTAATTTTACATGTTGGATAACTTAAACTTAGTAAATAATATGTGTGTGGGAGGGAAAAAGTCAGTTTACCAAAAATTATGTTTTCTAATTGAAGCAACAACAAATTTTATTTATGAAACTATTATGTTGTTTCTGCACTATTATCCAAAACCTAAGTTTCTCTAACAATCTTTCCACACAGCTATAAAGTCCTCTAGAATGTACTCACAAATAAAGAAAAAATACATTCTGTAAACAGCAAAAAAACTAAGCTTAATATAAGCACACATTTCCTCCCCCCACCCCCCCTCCATTAATTTAAATTAATTTGTGATTTAAAAGTGAAAAACAAAGCTTGAGCTGAACCTAGCAAGGGAAAAAATAATGAAAAATAATGAACAAGGAAGGTTTCTACAGGTATGTCAAGTAGAAAAGGAAGGTCAAAGAAGGTGACCCCACAATAAACAAGTCTGCCAAACTGGTAACTACAGATGAAAAGAACTGAGTTATTCAACAACTTTTTTTTTGCTTCTGCCTTCAATGGACATCTCTCTTTCCGTACTTGTTGAGTGAGTGGACACAAGACAAGGATAGGGGAGCAGAATGCTTCCCACTATAAGGGAATATGAGGTTCGTGATCTGGAGAATCTGACTGCACATACTTCCATGGGACCTAAATTAAGTTCATCTCAGAGTCCTGAAGGAACTGGCTGATGTACATGTCAAGCCACTGTCCATGGTTTTTGAAAAGTTGTGGCAGCCAGGTAAAGTCCCAAGTGACTGGAAAAAAGGAAACACTCATCTTTAAAAAGGGTAGAAGGAAGGGGACTACCAACCTGTCGATTTCACTTCTGTGCCTGGGAAGATAATGGAGCAGATGCTATCCTAAGGCATGTGCAGGACAGGGAGGTGATTCAAGACAGCCAGCATGGCTTCACTAAGGGCAAATCTTGACTGACCAATTTAGTGACCTCCTGTGATGGAGATTTCATCTGTCTAGATTTCTGTAAGGACTTTGGCATGGTCCCCACACATCCTTCTCTGTAAATTGGAGAGAGATGGATTTGATGGGTGGACTGTTTGGTAGATAAGGACTTTGTTGGATGGTTACACCCAGAAGGTAGTTGTCAATGGCTCTATGTCCAGATGGAGAACTGTGACAAATGGTGCTCCTCAGGGATCTGTCTTAGGACCAGTATTGATTAGTGTCTTCACCAATGACACAGAAACAGGATCAAGTCACCTCCCAGCAAATTTGCGGGTGACACCAAGCTGAGTGATGCTGTTGACATGGAAACCTCATAAAATCGAACAAGTTTAAGTGCAAGGCACTCTACCTGAGTCAAGAAAACCCCCAGTATTAACATGGGCTTGGGGATGAACAGATGGAGAACAGCCCTGCCAAGAAAGACTTGGGGCTGCTGGGGAATGAGAGGCTGGACATGACCCAGCCATGAGCACTTGCAGCTCAGAAACCAAGCATGTCCTGGGCTGCATCCAAAGCAGTGCAGCCAGCAGGGCAAGGGAGGGGATTCTGCCCCTCTGCTCTGGAGAGACTCCACCTCAAGTGCTGCATGCAGCTCAGGAGGTTTGGAACTAGATGGTCCCTTACCACAGATTATTATTCTATGATTCTATGATTCATTCTGACTTTATCCTGAATTACAGTTCTAAAAATCATGTAAGAATTAAATGTAAGAAAACTCAGAGCAAGAACTTTTAGAACAGATATTTTGCTTTAAAGAAAAAGGTTTTCAGTCATTCCCACCCATTTCCTCATGTGTTCTACTTATTCATTCTTTTACACTGGTACCAAGAGGCATATTCAATCAGTTAGATTACTATTACTTCTGGTGATCCAGAAGATTAGTTTGCCAGCTATTGAATCATCTCCTAATTTCTTCTTGACTGGTCTTGCTTGACTCATTGGTAACAATGAACTGATTTTTGGCTAAAATATTGTCTATTTCTTATGAGTCAACACTTTGTATGGCCTGATATTTCATCCCCAAGGTCTTATATCCTCCACTTCACACCCTGTAAATCTTAAAGCAAGGTTGGTTCCCATTGCCTTATTTTTCATTCCATCTGGTTAAAGTATTTTTCAGTTGAAATGACGAGAGGAATCACATTTGCAAGATTTCTATCCATCTTCTGTAAAAATGTAGATCTTCTACTGAAAAGTCATCTGCTTTTTTTTCTTGTTGCAAACATACCTGCTTCAGGGCTCACCAGCCTATTGTGGTCAGGCATGTCCTGATTCTAAATACATGCCAATTTTTTGTTCTGTTATTTCTTCTGGTACTTAAAAGCCTACGCATTCCCATTCAAACTTCCCTCACAGCAGGATTTACAGGTCTCTGCAGAACACGTTTGCCCCACACACAGTCTTTCACACAAGCACAGCTGTATGAAAAATCATAATGCAGGGGTCGGAACTCAGGACATCTCTCTGGATGCCCTGGATGGCTCAAAGCCCTGGCAGGGGCTCGGAGACCCTGGCAGGAAGGCAAAGATACCTGGAAATTCGATCTCAACCCATGGAGCAAATTACCAACTTTTTATGAAGAATTACAGGTCACAAAAGTTTAAGTAGCATAGTAGTAGCAATCACAGGGTGAAGCGAAAAATTTTGGAGCACTGTACAGGGGGGTTTTGAACCTTGTACAGGGGGGTTTGGAATTCTGTACATGGGGGTCAGGGGTTCTAAGATGGAGGGATCTGGGCATGCCCTGTCCTTCTTTCTTCTCCCTGGCATCAATGTTCAGGATGATGTTGGCATTCACAGATTGGTTTAGACTAGAAAGTCACTGTCTAACATAGGTGATAGGTATTGGAACATAATTGTAAACATAGTACACGTAGTTTTTAGTATAAAAGACAGCACCAGCCCGAGAGGCGGAGTGTGTGCCTCAGACCGACCTGCAGAACAGACCTTGGCAGGCCAGACAGAAAATGTTTGAGATAAAGAAATAATAAACAACCTTGAGAACGTGAACCGAAGACTTCTCGACTTCTTCGGCTGCTGGGTTGGGGAAAAGAGATTTTTAACAGAGACACACCACGGGATCTTCCCAACCAGACCAGACCAGACCAGACCAGACCAGAGGAGATCCTGAGAACTGGCGTCCCTGGGTGGGTGACAAAGGGTGGGCACCTCACCTCACCACCAGAGAGGAGAAGATCCCAAGATGCATGAAGAGAATTATGGACTTTTTTATTTAAACCTATTGACACAAGCTTTTCTGTACAGGAAGTATTTTGAACACAGTTAAAGTACATGGCATCTGTTACAAACAAGTTTAATCACAGAGGAGTGAAGAGAACTAACTATCTGTAAATAAAATGGAAAGAACTTTGAAGGTTCTAAATACTCCCCTCCAAAAATGAGAAAAAAACCAAATGAGATTAAATGTTGATGCCAAAAAAACTATATATATTTATTTAATAGTAAAAGAGGGTAAGAGAAAGAAAGATAGAAGTAGAGAAAAGTTAGAAAAAGCTAAGGTTACTTGAAAAAGCACAGGATAGGTCACCACCACATTGTGCTACCCTTGTTGCTACTGAGTCAGGGGAGAGGGGAGAGAAGCAATTTTTGCCCTTTTTTCTCTTTTTTGTAGTTTGAAGCGTCTCACCTTCCTCCTCTGATCTCGGGAACAGTTTGGCTGGGATGCAGCAGCCCATCCCACGGGATGCAGGTGCTGTGCCCAATGGCTGCGGCCAAACCTCAATCTGCTAGTGGTGCTCTCACCATGGGATGCAGGAGCAGGGTGGGGGTTCCACAGCTCGCTGTGACTCTGCTCCAGGGCTGCAGGATTGGGGGGTTCTCCAAGGGGTTCTCACAAGGGGTGTTGGCTCCCGGGGGCCCCAGGGTGTCTTGCGGAAGGCGATGGTGGGGGGAAGGAAGGAAGGCAAAAGTCAGGGATTCTGCTCCTCGCTTTCCCCTCCATGCACGTTTCTCTTTTTTATGGGCTCAGGGCAGGCTACTCACAGTCTGTCCTGCACATAGTTTTCAGGAGTTCAAGAGTGATTATGACAAAGCAGACATAATGACAAAGCACTTTTTGAAGGCTTTCTCTTGTTATCAGGCTCTTGCAGCATCTTAATTGTTGCCTCACAAAAATCTTATTTCATGGGCTAGAAATCTGTTGTTTGTATTCTTCTGAGTGTTTTGAATATAATTAAATTATGATAAAAAGCAGGTCTTCTACTTAGTTCTAACCTTTAAAAACCATAGACACTTAGACCTGGAGAAGTCTAAAACAATATACTATTTCCATGTGTCTAAAGTTTTACCATCCAAGTCTGTTCTGATGCCTGTCTCTTCAGTATCAGCTTCCTAATACTTCTTTTTTGTTGCAGATTCTGCAAAATTTTTTATATTCTTGTGATATGGTGAGGACCAATCCCAACTATTTCTTTCTAATAGTGAATGGAGCACATTCTTTTCACTGTTGGCTCACTTGAGAAATTGAACTAAGGAGTGGTTCTACTCTATTTTTTTCTTCAATGCCTGTAAAGGCATAGCCCTTATCCTATATCTTTTTGCATGTCTTTTACTGGTTTATTGTATGCATGTGATAAACTGATACCCTCTGACATTTCCCTTCCACACCTGCTCCAGTACTTTTCCTTATACCTTGTGAAGTTCTATAAGCTATAACAGCCAGTCAAATATACCTTCTAACAAAAGGTTAACTATGGAATGTAACTTCAAAACTTGCTTATAAAAACAGTGTTTGAACCACAGTAGTGTTATTTTTTCATGACTCGACTCCAGTGCTGTCCTTTCTTTGGTAACCCAAGTTACTCAAGTTAGTCTAAAATTTAGGATTGTGAGGTCTATACATGTATGTATATGCAGAAGTCTGTGTACATATGTATATATTTATTTAACATTTATATGTTCATGTGTACATACACAAGTCACAGAATCACAGTATAACAGCATATTCTGAGTTGGAAGTGACTCACTAGGATTATCAAAGCCTGACTCCTGGCCCTGCACAAGGCATCCCAAGAATCACACCATGTGCCTGAAACCACCCTTTAAATACTTGAGTCTTGAACTCTACCAGACTTAGTGCTATTACTACTTCCCTGGGGACCCTGTTCCAGTGCTCAACTACCCTCTGGGTGAAGAACCTTTTTTCTAAAATCCAACCTAAACCTCCCCTGACACAGCTTCAGGCCATTCCCTTGGGTCTAGTCATTGGTCACCACAAAGAGAAAAGATCAGTGCCTGCCCCTCCTCTTCCCCTCACAAGAAAATTGTAGACTGCAGTGAGATCTCCCCTCAGTCTCCTCCAGGCAGAACAGACCAAGTGACCTCAGCTGCTCCCCATGCAGCTTCCCCTCCAGCCTTTTCACCATCTCCACTGACCTCCTTTGGACACTTTCTAAGAGCTTAATGAATGTCTTTTTTATATTGTGGAACCCAAAACTGCTCCCAGCACTGAGCTCCCTTTTCATGGCACTGCTTTCCAGCCTCTCATTCCCCAGTCTATCAACACATCCAGGGTTGTCCCATCCCAGGCGCAGAATCCTGCACTTTCCCTTGTTAGAGTTCATATGGTTGGTGACAGCCCTTTTCTCTAATTTATTGAGGTGTCTCTGCAAAGCCCTCCTGCCCTGAAGAGAGCCAACAGCTCCTCCCAATTTTGTACCATATGCAAATTTACTTAGTATCCTTTCAAGTCCTGCATCCAAGTTGTCTAGGTAGATCACGTGTATACATGTATATGAATAGGCATACACACAGTATGTGTGGTTAAAAGTTCTCTTTTCCTAACCAAATTTTAATGAAGGTATTTCCTTTTCAAACACTTAGGCTTTGTATTAACAGCAAACTTTATTTCAAATTAGAAAATCAATACATAAGAAAATATATAATCACAAATTATAAAAAGTCAGGGGGTTGGGCAGAACTGCAATTTTGTTAGATGCCAGTAAAATCAGTGTCTTGTGTTTTAGGTTTCAGAATTTCATTGATAAGGATAGAATATCACATTCTACAATGTCTGACATTTGTAACTCTTCACATGTTCTGATTATCTTTCCCCTGGCTGACTATCTTCTATTCATGACACTAAACTCTGCTTCTTAGCTTGTTCAGGAGAACACTAGTGTCTTTGCTTTCTTCTTGTCAAATTAATTATATTTGACTTATGTACCTGTAACTATCAACTTATCAGGTATATTTTTGGCCTGTTTTTTGGAATAGCCTATGGCTTGTTAAGTTCTGCCTTCTATGATGGTCAAAATTGTTATTATCAGTTGCTGTAATAATAATTTACACTATAACCCAGAAGGCTGTTGCAGCATACATATTAGATCACTACTCACATCAATTATTCTCCTGCCATAAAATAAATTTAAAACTTTTAACGCCATATGACATTAAATTGTCCGGGTGGAAGCCGGTTTCCAGAGTTCTTTGATATTCATAAGGATCTGCATATTACATGTGTCAGTGGAGGAATCTTCCCTTTCAGATTATCATTCTGCAGCTACATTGATGATTGGCCACTGGGGTGATCACAGTAACTTCTTACCACATCACATTGGGCCCTTCAAATTGTGACTTTTAGGATGCCATTAGTGACACAGCAAGTCCAGACTGGATTTTACCTTATTCTGGATGGATTCTGTGGCTAATTTTGGCTGAGGTTATGAGTGAGTCATTTTGCTTAACAATTAATAAAAAAAAAAAATTAGGTATTTTTTATGACACTTCAAAAATTAATCTCACCCTCCTTGTAATTACAAGTAAAATGCATTTCCTAACCACAGATATAGTTCAGCTTAAGTTCAAAACTTGCAATATCAATCAGAGGACATAAACAGAAATTGTTTAGTGGTTGAGCTCAGAAAGGCCAAGGCCACATTTTTGCTTTTATATTGTATTATGCAGTACTTTCATCCCTTATGTTAGCATGTATTGCACATCCTCAATATTATTTAAATCTTTTGTTCAGGCTGGGCCTACAGGGCTGTAGTTTTCTGGCTTTCCTATGAGGTCTCATGTGGAACTGCGTAAAAAGTGTTATTAAAGTAAAGCGATCTCATCTTCTACTTCCTTCTTATCCATTATACTGAAAGTTACTGTGTCAAAGGAGGAAATTAAATTGTTTTGACATGATTTTCTCTTGAGAGAGCTGTGTTGGCTGTTTCTCATCACCTTTTTATTTTCCTGTAGAGTGGTTATAAATTGGCTGTTTAATAACTTCTCCCAGTATCTTTGCACATACTGAAAGTGCTGTGACTGGTCAGTGGTTTCTCAAGTCTTCCCTTTCCTAGTGGAATGTAATGGCTTAACCTTCTTCAGTCCCCTGAGATTTCTCTCTTCTACAAGATCTCAAAGGTAATGACTTTGATTCAGATACTACTTTGGTTATTTTATTAAGTGCTCAAGGAGTTCTAATTGTATCAAATATATTTAAATACCTTTAACCATAATATTTTATGCTGTTTCTCCATTTCTAGGAATTTTCATTTATTCTCAATAACTGTGATTTATTTGGTAGGGTATTTTTTCATGGTAAATCAAATCTTGCTATGTCATTAATCTGATTCCAAAATGGATGGAAACTTCTGGAAAAAAAAAAAAAAACAAAAAAAACAAAACAAAAAAACAAAAAACCAAACAAACTTAAAAACCTCAAAAATTAACTTGTTATTTCAGAGCCTTTCTTCCTTTCTTTTACTTTGTAATTGTGAGCCTAAACCTTTTGTGACCATCACTAGTAGCTCACACCTTCTAATCCTCAGACACCTACTGTCAGTTGCAATTGAGGCTGGAGATAGTTGTTTCCTAAACTACCTCCCATTTCACATTCTCCCCACTGTATTCTCTAACTTCTGTAAGACATTGCATCTGTGTTCCTTTCTAATACATATTGGGTAATTAATGTTTCCCTTTATCACTGGCTCTTACTTTTTCTGTTGCCAAAAACATCTTATTTCCTTCCTGTGGTACAGTGGTTTAAAAGAGTCTCTCATCATTGCAAACCTTTGTTTTTGCTTTCTATAGTCATTTAAAAAAAAAAAAGTCCAAAAACCCTAACTCAAAACAGCTTATTCTATCACTGTGTTTTTAGAACAAATATATATATATATATATATATATATATATATTTAACATTACCTCAATTTTTATTTGTCCTCTTAAATTCTAATCTGGGATGTGTTTTTACAAGGTAGGAAAAAATATTCATATTAACTCCATAGAAAATACTTCATCCTTGTACAAGTAAATATAACTTTTCATATCCTTTGCTCTTACTGTGACTGCAAATGAGATTGAGTAAACCTGCAGCATATGGCATCTCTAGTTACTGCATCTTCTCCTTCCCCTTCCCCTTTTTTTTTCCTTTTGTATAACTGTTATTAGGAAGAAAAGAGTTTACTGCATTAAAGAAACTAACAAGAAAACATTTCTCTTATAATTAAAATGGTATCTGCAGAACAGATTCACCCCTCAATGCTCTCTCTGTATGAACAGCACACGTATGCTGTCTTATGGAACTTATTATAATTCTACTGTAAACCCATCATTCTCTTTAATATAAACCGACAATTGGGGAATATAAAATTAGGGGTAAAATAATGTGCTTTTCTAGGTGTTTCAGAATGAAATTGATTATGACATAATTGAATACTATTTAAAATAAAGTTGAATTAACTGGTTACTCTTTCTGGTGATTAATCTTCCTTTTGATTGAAACATAATAGTCATGTAATTTTAAACAGAATACCTAATGGTTAGCACCAGAATTAACAGCATTGTCACTAGTAAAGCAAAGTATAGTACAAGTCATAACAAGATAAATTACATTTCCTGTAGGAGATGTAGCAAACATAAACATATATTTCAAAAAAGTTCCGAAGCCACTTGAACTTAAGAAGTCTCCTTATATATTTTAAAAACATGATGATACTTTACTCCAAACGCTATTAAAAGTACATCTTTCACTTGGAAAAACTGCCAAGAATGCTGTGAAATATGCTGTCAGTATAAATATGTTGTCAGGATAAATTTGGCACTAAAAAATAAAATGTAAGTGTAAGCTAGATATGGGGAATTGTTTGAATAACAGGAGTCCATTGTATTTACATCCTACTCTCTCCTTTAATGTGAGATGAACTGAACTTATGTCTCTGCTCTATACATTTACAAGGGCAAAAAAGGGACATAATTTTCTTCCTTGAGATTACTATGTTATATGCACTCAGTGTTCATGTTCTCACCACCATGAATTCCCATCATGGGCTATTCATCTGATTTTCCTTCCAGCAGCAGCTAGTAAGGTGCAGAAAGGCCATGCCCAGGGTTAATGCTCATATTGCCAATGTTTACCTGCTGAATGAATTGTTTATTTGCCCTTCCAAACATATTTTTAAGACATTTGGTGTTTTCATGGTCTCTTACCAAAAATGTGTTTTCACAGTTATGCTGTCTCAAAGACCTTCAACTATCCTACTCTTAGGAATAATCAAGTTAATGCCTATTGATCCCTTGAGAAACAGTAAAACTAAGTCAAAATACAAGATGAAAGATTCTCAATATCCAAGCATGTTTTGGCATTTTTTACTGGTCACAGCTATGTAGGGACAGAATATATGGCTTAAGAAAGTAAATAAAATGAAATTGTGTGTTTTCTGTACTGGGCAGGAGGCAGTAAGCAAATCCTATATTGCCTATATTCTTGATTGAAAGTGATAGAAAGACACCATCAGCTGAGACATCCTGAGATGTTTTTGAAGGCAACCATTTTCTGATATTTTTCATCTTATGTAGTTCCCCCTTGGTCTAAGATTCTACTAGAGTTACTAACTTTGAACAAAGCTGGCCCATTGCTATCCTGAAACAGAATATTTTTAAAAATCTGACCTGACCTAGCTTGAGCAAAAGGCATCAGGTCACTGATACAGGGGAGACAGATGATCTGCAGCTTCCCCTGCATGAAGTGCACACACATACAAAGTCTGCACTCTTCCTACTTGAACTTCATTGCCTCACATAAACCTGACCCCTGGCCTACACTCCTGCCAGAAGGATGACAGCCATAAATTCTACACTTCAGCTGCTTTTGTTGTGAGTTTCTCCCTTGGGTGCTGGAGTAGGAAGCTACCTTACAGGCCTCTTCTACTCAGTGGCTCAGCGCAACTGCCAACCCTTGGAGCAGGGTCCAAGGCTAACTTGAGAGAGAGGCAATTTTTCTGCCCTTCCCAGCAGCATTTGGAGCACACCTAGGAGACAAATGTTACTTAGAATAATACACCTTAGACAGACCTGAAAATGGGCTGTGCTACCTGTGTAATCATGTGGGATTCATCCTCACCTACAGCTTGATATGGCTGCAGCAGCAGAGCACTGCTTGCTCCCCTGATGATTTCATATATAGATTTCATAGCTGAAGTCTGTACTGGTTTTGGATGTAATAAACTGCATTTGGAAGAGCCGCCTGGAGTCCCACACCTCTCATTCAGGCTCTTACTGTACCCTTCAAGAGCCCAGCAAGTGATTGTTTATTAGGAAGAGTCATCTCTCATCTGCAAAGGCTGCAGTAGGCATCTAAACACAGCCAGATACAGGCATATCACTCCTGTGATACTGTGTACCTTTCTCTCCTCAGCCCTACAATGGCCCCTTGAATGAGAGCACAAACCAGATTGTTCCCATGCTGTACTTGTGAAGGCAACAGCTCCAACCAGCAACAGCAGAATCCTAATCATAGCTGAGATGGTCAAAGATAGGAGCTTTCCATGTCCCAGCAGCATTTCTCAATCTGCTGTCAGATTGCTATATGGATAACCAAAGCACAACCAGCACATGAGGGAAGTTGGGAGTGCATGTAGGAGTGGGCACAAGTACAATGTTTGCAAGACATACTGCAAGAAATGAGTAAGAATTCATGCACCTGAGTACTTATTGCTCTGAATCCTCCCTCCTATGTCTTTTTCCTGAGAAGTTTTATTGTATGTCAGGCAGAAGAGACACAGGGTTCCAGATACCAAAACTGGCAGAACTACAGCAGGCATGGCTACGTGTACACTGGCAATGAACCACCTGGTCCACTCACAGTAGGAGGGCTGAGCTTTATTTCACTGTGGCTCCTCCACACCATGTAAACATAGCTGCTGATCTGAAAATCAAAGTTACTTCTGGCAGTTGTTGAGTCTTCCTGGCTCATTAAACCACACAAATAGCTTCATCCTTCTTCAAATTGACTGTCAGTCCAGCTCAGCTACTGGACCAAACACTGTGGCAATCAGCCCAATGGAGCTGAGACAGGATCATTTCCTTGTTGTTTTTATTGGCTTTTGGGGATTTTTATGGAAAAGAGGCCCAGTAGCTATTCAGCCTATTTTTGCCTTTGTTTTCCCATTTCAAGAGTAATTTTACTAATATGATAAATTTTTGCCTTTGTTTTCCCATTTCAAGAGTAATTTTGCTAATATGATAAATTATGCAGTGTGGTGACGCTTTGCCAAGTGCATTTCCTCTTGTCCTCCCTGGGTCCCACTGTAAGACTGGTGTGGCAAGCCCTAGTCTAGGTGTGATAAATCAGAAGATGTCCAAGGCAAAGGAAGGCTTGCACTGGAAGACAGCAGGTGATGGCCTCCTCTCTGTTTCCTGAAGAAGTCAGTAATGGCGTTGCTGAGACCATTGAAAACTCAGGGGTGTAATAAAGGGAGAGGTGAGAAAAGGTCTTGGGGAAGGGGAACAACTTCAAGGAATGCTTAGTGGTACAGGTGCAGAGAGTTCCTATGGGAACTGGATGCAGAAAGCAGCACAGGCCAGCAATGCTTGGCTACAGCAGGGTTGGGGAAGAGATAGGCAAATGTTTGTGCTACAAACCATTAAATACATTGATCTGATACAGCAGAAAGGAAATATACAAATCTACAGATGGAATAACTGCGTATAACTCAGCAGTATGAGAAGAGTAGAAGCTTCGAGAAAAAGAGCGGAATTTAACATAGAACATTTACATGAAATCTAGCACAAAAGGCATACATTGTCAGAATAAAGGTCTAACTAGGATTTATGCATATGACAGCATGAGAAAGGATAAGTTTACAGATGTTTTCTTCTCAGATCTAGCAGTTCAGAAATTTCTTCAGCCTTACTATTGAGTCTAATATGCAATGTTATTGCTGTCATTTTTGAATTTGATTGTGTGGTATCTTTTAAGATAAGATCAAATTTACTTGTCTGCTGAGAACCTGCTGTGACAGTAAAAGTAATTTTGTTTATGAAAAAAAAAAAGCTTTCTGATGTACATCCATCCTAAGTGGCCAGTAGCTTAGGTAGTTTCAATTTGAATCATAACATTGACATTTTAGTATTTTTGCTGAAGTCTATCCTAAGATATATATATGTATATATATGTGTGTGTATATATGTGTGTACATACATATATATATATGTGCGTGTGTGTATATATATTACATATATATATCTATCAGAAACTGTTGAAGGTGGAATTTCAGGAGTGTTCTACCTCCACTGAAGTTCACAGGCAGTTTATTTCTCAGCTGAAGTACATTAAACTCTATACCAGGACACAAAGGCGTAAAGTGTGTTACATTTCATTAGCACATCCTTTAGTCTGTTCAGACATGGTCGAACCCAATTACACTAATTTTTTTTTCCAATCTAAATGATTCTATGATTGTATGTTTCCATGACTTTGTTATTCATTTCCAGGTCCAGGAGATGAATTGAGTGCACACTGACTGTGCACCAAGTCTGCTGCTTCACTGCATCATTCTGGAACCTATTTTTGTACTATTGCCTTTTGCCCAGCCTGGAAATGAAACTCAAGATAATTTTAGTAAGGAGGTAATATAAAAGGGGAACTTTATTTGAAAGCCTTCAGGAGCAGTTGTGGAAAGATGTCCCCAAAATCCCACTCTCCCAGGGGTGAGTAAATTTTTATAGGTTTTAGGAAATTAGCATAAATTATAAAGAAAAACAATTAGGAGGACAAGTGGTGATGCAACTCCCCCCAGGTCAAGCCCCTTCTCTGTATAATAACACTTTTCTCTTTTATTTTAACTTTCCAGCTTTAGGATCTAAATATTTTCTCTGGACTTATTGGCAAAACAGCTACATCTCTACCTCCCCTTTTGTTACATTAACAGGAAGTGTTAAGAATTGGACCAGTAGGATTCTGTGCAATCTGTACAATTCTGTATGGACTTTTAGCTAAAGGATGAAACTCTAGAGGTTAAATATTAGTGTTTCAGGAAGACTAATTGACATCTATGAAAATCTAACCTCACTGAATAGTGACAGACTTGAAATTACTAAAAATCCAACAAAGAGGAGAACCTGCAGTTGTGTCTTTTCACTCGTGCTTCACTCCAGAGGGTTAAATGAAAATATTCAATGTAATAGTGGTGCAGGAGCAAGTAAACCCACACTGTATCTATTAGGGACTACCAAAGAAATGTTATTTGGTGTAATAAGTCTCTGTACACAGCTTCGGAAGTATTGAGAACAAGTAGACTCAATTGAACCATGTAGAAACTTGCATCTTATTTTATGAAGAATTTGTCATAGAGAGTGATTCAGTGGTTCTCTATGAGGAAGAAGATTATAAAATGTCTTTAATAAAAAAAGATTGGGCTTACACAGAGTATATCTAGGAGAGCAGCGTGTATAATAGACACTAGAACTTTAGCAGCTGTTCTGGACTATTTAATATAGAGGTGGATGTACAGCAGAAGAGCAATCAGTCTACAGAAAGGGTGCCATGATATAAGCTCAGTTTCCAATCTATTTGGCAGCTAGCCTTGAGCTGGGATTACTTTTAAGGTTTCCAGTAAAAGTGGGTAAATTAAGTACAGAAAAATGACTCAAAAATCAATGAGAAAGTTATCTAGCCAATGGCATTACCTACAGACTTTCTTACAACATTCAGTGACTTTTGCACCAATAAGTCCTACATCAAAAATGCTTTTCCATGCCGACCTTCAGAGGAAGATATGTAAGGGCTCTTCTTTCACCAAGAAAGCCTACAGCCTCTGAAAAATAATTGTGAATATAATTAATGAAGAAATTTAATCTAAAAATTAGCATTAAAGCACAAGATGGTCAAGGCGTTTCAGTGTCTCATGCTGACCAGTTTCAAAAGCAGTTAGCAGTTTAGTACCTATATAGAAGGTTTCTACGGGTACCTTTCAGCTCAGAATAAATGGGAAGTCAATCACTTAATGAAACTTTGAAAAATTGATCCCCAGATGAGTTTAGGTAGCAAAATCTACTGTAAAAATGTGGTATCAAAGTTATATGTGAAGAAATCTGAAGCAGATCTTTGCTGCTTGGGAGTTATGCTACTGTCAGTATCCAAACCAGCATGTTTAGACACTCATCTTGAAATTTACCTTACAACCTGTAATATCAAAACCATAGCATATAGATGAGGTTCCAGTCGTACAACATCATGAACTAAATGGTTCATTTTCTAGATCTGCTTACCCTTATTCTGAGACATTATGTTGGAAATTCTTGCCTATGAGAAAACTGATTAATCAATAAACTATCTATCTGAAAAGAGAAGCAAAAATAACTAAATCTTATCGATTTTACTGATAACTACTTCTCAATTCATGCATAAAGCAAATATTATTCACTTTAAAATGATGGTAATATGTTTTATATTTGCTTGAAGAACTGATAACATTTGTAGTCCTATAGCAAAACATTGATCTTCTGTCATTGTATAATGCAAAAATTCACAGTGCCATGCCTATGCACATTGAACAAAAAATTTCAAAGGAATAATAAGTGTTTTGCTACCAGGTATAGTCTGTCATACAAGTATCACATACTGAAATGCGATCTTCATTACTTCTGGATGAACTCACTGTTCCTAAACAAAGCCATGAGATTTAGTCTGTATATCTGCTTTATTCATTCACATAAACACAAACATAAATAGCAATTATTGTATATGTGACTTGTGCCTAAAACTAGCAGTGTAGTATGACAGCAGGACTTTAATCATGGGTACTATCTCTTCTCATGAAAAACAGCACAATGTGGTGCTATCTTACCACAGCATGGTAGAGAGCCCAACAATAAAGACAGCAGAAGGAACTTGATGTTCTTTTATGTTACTGGTATAATTAGCAAGAGATGTTTTGGATCAGAAGTGTGTTGGATATTAAAAAGGCATTTTTTGCAGGCCAGATTGTGCCTTATAAGTAATGATATATGATATGTATTGATAGTGGTGGTAAAAAATTTGCTGATGTAAACAAAGTACACTACTAAATCAACACTTGGGAAGTGTAGCACAGCAGCCTGAATTAATCCCTCAGTTACAGGCTTTTCTACTCAAAAAAAGTTGGCTAAAGCATCTGCCTGATACCACAGTGGAAATGACATTACATATAATTGAACTAAAAGCTGTTGACTGCCTATGTGGTAAGGAATTTCAGTGTCTACACCATCAGTTGACTTAGCCCTGCAATTACAGCCACTCGAATTGTCATGTTTGATCTCAAAATACATGCCCCATCTTTTAAGTGTTAAGCCTGGGCACTCACTGGGTGAGTATTTGCCTTCACTCATGTGTGGAGTTACTCTTCAGCCATCTCACATTCACAGAGCAACATTAATGTGAATGGAAATAACATGACTGCCTTTGGATACTCTCACTTTCTCACCAGGCATAAACACATTTTGTTTCTTGCTCTAGGGGCCCCTAAGCAGGAGTTATATTAAGGCCATTCCAGATGGAGGTGGCAGAGTTTAGACATGTTCCTATTCTCGGCTCTTCCCAAACCTATTAGTTAATAGATTCCTACCTTGTCCTTGATGTCAGGTTAGCATTTGCAGCCTTAATAATAGGGAAAGCTTTGTCTCACCATCTGTACCAGGATCATCACTAGACTAGCAGAACATCACCTCCTTCCCATTTTAGATTTTATTGCAATGTTTTCTACTTTTATTATTTTTCAATAGCACACTGAGATTTTATTGCATGTCCTGCTTGCAATTCATATGTTAATTGGCTTTCAAATTGCCTGTTATCAGAGAAATCTGCTGCTTTGCCAGAGTTGTTGATTTGAGTTCAGTCTAAGGCCAGTACTTCTCTGTGTGTGTTTATGGGATCGTTTTCCTTAACCTATTCCCTGCAATTTCCTTGCAAATCCCTCAGATTTGCAGATGCATTTACTCCTTCAGATATTTTGATAGTTCTAGTTAGTGTACATCTTTAACATCATGCAATTGTCTTCAATTATCTGTTTCAGTTTTAGAAGTTTTTAAATTGCCCCTATGAAAGTGCACTGTCAACAGAGACTAGCAATAAAGGTAATCTTGAAAATAGCAGACCCCAAAATGCATGGTGACGAGGTTTGTTAATTACTGAAGCAGAATTAGAGTGTATAATTAAGACTAAATTATCCAGTTCATAGACTGAGAATGTCAGAATACAGCCCTTCAAATACATCACTCATCTATTCTGTAATTCTTTTACTCTAATTTTATAGCATATTAGTTGTCTCAGTAAATATCACCTGAAAACTTTTTTACCTGAAGAAATGGTTTATAAAAATGAAAGTGGTTTCTGTTACGGTAGTTAAATTCCCTAGAAATCTGGAAATTGCATGCTAATGCTGAGAACACCTGAAAGGTTTCAGGATTTCAGAGCCATTAGCGATATTGCCTTACTAACAGCCTTATCTCACACAGGTGTGAATGAACTATGTTATACATCAGCTTTGAATTTTTGGACATTCTAAAACTTTGCTTAGTATTGGAGAGAAAAAGGGGTTTTGAAATTCCATAGTATTACAACATTTCTCTTGTGATTTTTTATGACAGCCTAGATTATGAAAATGGACTGTCATACTCTGTTTAGCATGCAAAAATATTGCATCCCTCTACCAATGAGAGCTGACTTTGTTAATGTGGTGGGATGACCTTGGGCATCTACAAGACCACACTCAGTTGCTCTCTCAGTCCCCCTCCTCTAGGGAGGACCAGGGAAATGGAAAAGATTATTGGTTGAGATGAGAACAGGGACACCACTGGCCAGTTATTTTGATGGGGCAAAGCAAACTCAGCTTGGGAAAAAGTAATTCAATACATTGCCCATCAAAACACAGTTGGATGTTTCACAAAAAAAATTCAAAACTATCCCTTGCTGAAAAAGGAGAGAGGCTAGGATGTGAAGTATAGAACTACAAGAGAGTTTGATTCATGTGCATGATGTGTCCTATTCCTATTGGATATTAAGTCACTCCAAAACCTTCTCTTTTCCAGGTTGAAAAATCAGTTTTCTCAGCCTTTCTTGATAGGACACGAGCTCCATCCATTGAATCACTTTGGTGGACCCTCATATGGACTTGCACTGACAAGTCAATGTCTTTCCTGTGCTGGGGCCCCCAGAACTGGATGCTGCACTGCAGGTGGGGTCTCACCAGAGCAGAGGGGCAGAATCCCCTCCCTCACCCTGTTGCCTACACTGCTTTTGGTGCAGTCTAGGACATATTTCCTTTCTCGGCTGTGAGTGCACTTTGCTGGGTCATGTCCAGCTTTTCATCCACCAGCACCCCCGAGTCCTCAGCAGGGCTGCTCTCGCTCTCTTCATCCCCCAGCCTGGGTTGATTCCATCAGGCGATGAGGAACAATTTGGTTAGCCTTTCTTTTCTGACCCATGTGCTTATAGAATCCCTTCTAGCTATTCTTCATATCCATTGCCATGTTCCATTGCATCTGTGTCTTGGCTTCCCTGATCCCATTCCTACACATCCAAACTCAATTCTTGTATTTACAGGTAACCTGTCCCTGCTTCCACTGACATATATTTCTTTCTTGCTTCTCAGTTTGAGCAGCAGGTCCTTGCTGAGCCATTTCAGTTTCCTGCCTGCCTTGTTTGATTTCCTACTCATGGGGATGGACAGCTCTTGCACTCTAAGTGTCCTTAATTTTAGTTGTGTCCGTATTTGTAATAAATATTTTTGCACATTAATAATTTTCCTTTCCAGTGTTTATCTGTACATCCCTTTCCGCTCTGCATATTGGTAGGTAAGACTAAGCTCACCACATGCTACACATGAAGCTAATTATTCCTGTGTGAACAGTTCTACTGATTTCAGTGGAACAGCTTATCTCTGTAAAATATGCTGTATGTACAAACTTTTAAATCTAAGTATTTATATTTGGATTCCACATAGGAAGAAAATTAACTAAAGGAAAATTAATTATTTCTTTAATATTTTCCACAGTTTGATGGAAAATGGTTTTTGCAATGCATAAAATGAAATCATAATGATATAGTCATGAGTAGACACATAAACCCTCATGTCTCCTTAAATGTGTGCTGTGTAATTGTCATAATATTAAAGTAAACCTGGCCAATGATTCCTGTATTTAATCAACAAATTGAACTACAATACTGTGATTTATCACATGATTCATGCTTTAGGAAATATATTTGCAAGTGGAAATATAAACACTAGGATACATAAAATTATTCTGGATGATCAGTTGTCTCTTTTTTTTTTTTTGCATCAGATCTTAGTGAAGATTGCAGCTACATTCCTTAGAAACACAGTCTGTAACATTTTTGTCTGAAAATGAAAAAATTAAAACTTTACAGATGCCTCAGCTGACTTTTATAAAAGTTGCACTAAGCGGATGGTTATATACTTTGGGATTGTATCTTTCCTGATGGATTGTAAACACAATTAATCAACCTCAGAAATGTTTCAAGTAACTGTAGCAATTTTCATCAGTTGAAAGATTCAGAGGTACTTCATGGATAAACTTGTTTCCCTTCTGTATTTTAATTGCGCACTAATAATGTGTTAGTTTATAATCCAGGGATAATTTCCGTAATTGATTTTTTATAGTTGCAACCATTTCACATCCAAAACATCAGATGCATTTATAAAAAAAAAAATATCCAATTACAAAAAATCTTCTGCACCATACTTGACTTTTCTTAAACAATCAAATGATAATGAGGTAAAGTTTAAGCTTTATTGAGTGATTTTCCTCCCCAGTAATCTTTCAGTGCTCATCAACAATAAGTTATGGAGAAAAGGCTATTTGGATTGATAGTGGTTTTGTAAGCCAAATTACTTATTTTACCTTTCTACACTAAGCAATATACTTGAAAATGCGCAAATCTCTATAATTTACTAAGTTAATGGCTTCCTCAACTATACTCCATATGATTTTCTGAGAGAAATAGGAGACCTTAAGTATGGCATCTGATAACGCTGGCTTAATTCGCAGATAGCCTGCTTGCAAGCCTGAATTTTTGAAGATCCGTTAAATCCTCTTTTTGAAATCATCCTGCACAAAATGACTAACCCCACATATTTTTCTTTTTCTGTGGAAAACTGTGTAAAAAAAAATATTACCCTGTTTAAGTATCTGCTGTTTTTGAGCCAGTAGTCAGCTATAAAAGCATAGCTGAGGTTTGAGGGCTATGACTTGCTGAAAAATTAAAAGGAGCATATAAACATCAATTGTGACATTCAGCATTTTTCCTCAAGCCAGTGATCTTCCCCAGCTGTCCTGCTCTTTGAGAACCATGGAACATATGAATTCTGTGACAGTCATAATAAAAGGAAACTGTGCCCTTCTGTACACTAGCTCCAGGGTTTTTATTCACAGAAAATGGAACTGGGCAGTGATGACTGGTTGGCCTAAAAGGTAAAGCCTTTTCTACAACACTGTCTAGATGCTGTAAAAGACACAGGGCCAAAACATGGGCATTCCGGAAGAAAAATGCAAGAGATTCTGTGAAGAGAGAGGGAAAACGGATAAACAAAACCATAAAAAACCCCTCAACTTAAATGCAAAGTTTTAAATACAACTTCCCAAAGACTAAGAAAATTGCATGGCAATTACTCGTTTCAGCTTGGCTGGAACACACCACTCTTAAAGATTACCTAAACAGTTATTTAACTGTAATATTCAGTCAGATGTAGACATAGAATTGCTTGCAGCAGTATTCCAATACTACTCCAGATAGAAGTTTTGAGAGAAGGGGGGTTTATTTTTGCTCTGGATTTTATCTCATTGTTAAATGTTAGCTTCAAAGGAAAGCAGTTCCAGAAATATCGTTTTTAAGGAATGTTAACCTGTTTATTTTTAGATATGTAACAATGTAAGAATGTGACAACATATGTCTGTTTCAATAATATATGCAAGTATATCAATCTACCCAAACAAATAACTAGCAATTATGTGTCATGAGAAAAACATTGACCTTTGTCTTCCTGTGTCTTACTGGAAGAAAAATAAATATGGGCCTCCTCATTTAATTCCTGTAAACCTGTAAATGCACCGTAGAACACTATATCAATGCCAGCTAGCTAAACTAGCAGTACAGAATCTTGGACAAAAATTTGTATCACCAGTTTCAAACATCTATTTCATAATGAGTAATGTATTTTTGTATATATGGAAGTCCATAGTCAATATTTCATCTGCCTGTTTGAGAAGTGCATTTAAGTGGCAAAATTTCTGTCTGCTATTTTTGATAAAAAATGACTTTTTTTCTGAAAATTAATGTTTTTTTTAAAAGGCATATGTGCTACAGAATTAAACTTTCCTAGCTTCTGAATTGTTTCCAAATGCAGTTTCAATTAAATTCTCTGTTTTAGGTACGTAATACTTTTAAAATCACAGGAGAAATCTGTCATCACAACCTTTGTTTGTAACTGTTGAATATAAACAAGGAAACAAACAAACCAGCCTGAAAATGGCAATCACAACCTGAACTGTAGGGGAGTTAAACAATAACAGGCGTCCTTGCATTTGGAAGTAAGTTTGGATTTAGAGTGAATTATCTCAAAAGTCCACACCTGCAAAAGAGACCCCAGCCAAAATCCTAACCCATTTTTTGTGAAGTCTAATCCTGAAATTCAATAGACCAGGCACATTTCCAGCTTCACTCAAGTTTAAAAGGTTTGTATAACTGAATTCTGGTCTGTGATATCTACACCTTACTGAAATTCCATAATCTCTAAAAAGTATATTTTTGAATCCTAACTGTTCTTACATTTTTACTTCTGACAAAGACAGTATGTGCACTCTAAAATATGATTTCTTCAACTGGATTTTTTCTACTGAAAATTTGATGAGGCACATGTTTCTTCAAATTGCCAGAACACTAAATAACAGATTTCTGTACAGCAGTGCCCTGGCTGGATTACTTCAATGTGATTCTTGCTTTTCTTTGACATATTTTTATGGTAGTTATTTTTGGCTAGTAGTCCACTTTTAAACTGCTTTCCAGAAACACTGCTCTTATAATAAAGTCCAATTTTTCAAATTTCTGTAGTGTATGGCTTTATTTCCTAAAGAAATTAATATTAAAGATTTTTAAAGTCTGGATTTTGTAATTATTATGAAAATTCTTGTCATTTTTTGCTTAATTTTATAGTGCCCACATTTGATTTCCCTATTAAATCAGCCCTAGGCTGCTGTCAGAGCAGTTTTCCTATCATTATTTGAGCCATGAAACTTACTACTGTCCTCCAGAACCATTTGGCATCTCAGGATAAATTAACAATTTTGTTGGGGTCTTACAGACTGCATGTGGTTGAGAGCTTATAAATTGGACACCCTGGATTATGGCTGAAAGACTACTCAGAGTTCAGTTTCATTTTATTATAATTTAATAGAAATCTTTGCCAGTGCTGTAGCCAGCTTTATTGACACATATGACAAATTGCAATTGACAGCAATTGCTCCTTGCTGTTAAGTGTTGGAAAATAGATATTAGATTTCCTCATGAAATAGAATGAGAGAATGAAGAAGATGCAATGGTTAAAAGTAACAATTCTAAGGATGAAGAGTTCCTTTGAAGACAGTCACTTGTCAAACAAATGGCAATAGTGTTGGTATTGCATTATGCAGCTGTGGGGTTTTGGTGGTTCTTTTCTTTTAATGGGACAGGGTAGAGTTCTGGTAATGACTTGGGCTTGATCCTGCCTTCAGTGTTGTACCATAAGAAATGATTTTTAGACGGAGTTAATCAGCATAAAGAAGGGGAAAAAATATTTTTCTTTTCCCCTTCTTTATGCTGATTAACTCCATTAACGAGCATTATTTTTCCTTCAGGTTCACCTGGGGATATTTTTACCAGAAATCAAGCAAATCATATGTTTTCATTCCACATGTTCACTTTCAAGTTACTGTTATTGAGTCACTTAAGAGGAAATGATTGGTCTATATTGAAAACTGCATTCTTTTGGAAAAATTGGGGCTTTTTTTTGAAGATAAACAATGTAGTTGAAGTTTGGCAAGAAAATACATAAAAACGAAACTTGCCAATGAGTAATACTTATATTTCTCCTTTAGACTTAAAAAACCAATGTTTTTTTAAAACCTTATATTAAATGCAAGAGAAGTCTTAATCATAGAAGAGTGTTCTTATCCAGAGTGAGATTTTTATGTGACACATTTAGGTTCTGAGTAGTTTTTTAGGCAAGTTGAAGCCCCTTAAAAATATTTTCACAGCTGAAATGCTGGCATAATCTTAACTACAGCAGTGTGATCATGCAATATTTTTTTTTTAAATCACATAATTGATTTCAAAACAAAAACAAGCAAAAAGCATGTGTCTGTACTTGCATTTCCTGAAGGGATATCTAAGTTTTGAGTGCTGCCAAAGTTCACTATTTTTCTTGAGATTTACTGTGCATAAAGGAAACTGAATTTTTTTTGTTTGTTTTCAGTAATGGTGCTCAGTTTCTACTAAGAGCATTGCATATTAGTCTGTCAAGAAAAAAACATCACCTAGCAGCTCCAGGTATCTTTCTAACTTTCTTTTATGAGTTTCTACCAATGCATATATGCCATTAAGATGTAGTCATGTTTGTCTGTGTGTCTTCCTGTGCGCTGTACAATTGTTGCTGAGTGTATACCAGACTTTCGATTTCATAAGTAGCACAGAAATTTACATATAAAGTGACTTCTTTCCTGCTCACCTTGGTGATAAGTTTTACATTTTTAACACATAGCAGTTTGTTTAAAATTCAGTTCCAGTTCTCAGGATACATTTTCCTGCAAGGTACTTTTTTCTACAGATGAAGAAAGACAAGACGTTATGTGAGTATTTTAGAACAACTTCTTCTAAGTCATTGATTTTGTTTACCACTACACTCTTCCCTAATTTTGTTTGGAGCTGAAAGATTTCTCCCTTATATTCTGACATAAGGATGTATCATTTTGAAGTAGGACAACCAAATATCAGACAACAACCATGCAGTTGCAAACACAGTGGCATCTAACAGCACAGTGGTTTGAACCATGCAGGATTATACTTTACTGTAGGTAAGCACAGGAAGGATTAAACAGAAATCTACTGTTTTCTTGGGATGTTTGAGGTGTAATGCATTGTTGTGGTTTAACTGCAGCCAGCAGCCAAGACCCGCTCACTCCCCCACCAGTAGGATTGAAAAGAGATCAAAAGGATAAAGCTGAAGAACTCAAGGGCTGATACAAAGACAGCTTAAGAGGGAAGGCAAAAGTCATGCACACAAGCAAGGCAAAACAAGGAATTAACTCACTGATTCCCAAGGGCAGGCAGGTGTTCAACCATCTCCAGGAGAGCAGGTCCCCATCATATGGAAGAGGGACTTGAGAAGACAAACACCATCACTCCAAACTTCCCTCCCATTCCTCCTACTTCTCCCCACTTTATATACTGAGCATGAGTTCATATGGTCTGGAACATTCCCTTGGTCAGTTTGGGCCACCTGTTCTGTCAGTGTCTCCTCCCACCTCCTACGCATCCAAAAACTCACCAGCAGAGCAGTGCATAAATCAGAAAAGGCCTTGGCTCTGTATAAGCCCTGCTGAGCAATAACAAAAACATCTCTGTATTATCAACCCTATGTTCAGCACAAAACACAGGCCCATACTAGCCACTGTGAAGATGGTTAACTCTATCCCACCCAAAAACCATGTGTATGCATGTGCTACTTCTAAAAATCACTGGTTCTTCATCTTCTGCAGTTTCTCTTTGCACTCTGACATCTGGCTCCTTGTTCCTGTTGATACTTGTGGAGAATGTGGCAGAATAGGTAGTACTGAATAGGTACTTAGTAAATATTCCTGCACAATGAGGCAAGAAAGAATACTAGGAAAAGAAGAAAAGAAGGAAATACATGGGAAGAACAATTAATCTGTATGGTATTTCCTGCTAATTAGAATGGGAAAGAATTACCACTTCAATGGAAATCAGCATCAAGAAATGTTTGTATCTTAAGCTTGTGAGCCTGCCTGCTATAAATTAGAGTCTGCTGTAATCTTGAAGACACAGCCTGAGCTGAGTGCTCAAGCTCTTAATTAATCATCACATCTTCATTCTAATGTCTGGTGTTTGAATCTCAAATAAATAGTACTAGAAGCAAAATTTCTATCAAATCAATGATAAAAAATATTTCCTTTATGAAAAAAAGTTTTCCAGATGAACAATTCGAAATTGCTGAAAAAAGCTAATAGAATAACTGGGTTCTGTGTGATGACATTTGTCCACACATTGAGGACAGGTGTTTAATGCTTTCAGGTGGAAGAGAAGGAAAATAAGGGAACTGGTGCATTCAGTACACGGTATCCTGAAGCAAAACATACACAATTCATTTATTCATTGTGCTTGTATGCATGTATTGTTCCTTTTTGTGTAGTCTGCTTGAGGAGTGAGCTGTATATGAAACAATTCAAATTTTCACAACAGAAGTGTAATCTCCAAAACTTAAATATGAAAAAGGCTTTCTAGGCTGATAAAAATTTAAGGCTATATTTAAGCAACTGTAGCCTTTTATATACAGTAGGAAAATTGTGTTAAGATGAATTCCAGAATGTTTTTCTGGAAATAGCAGAAACAAAATGCAGAGGAAAGTTTTTAGGCCATGTTTTTGGATTCAACATTCATCTGCCGATTAAGGTTCTCTGAAAATAATTGTAGAAATAAATATAGAAGTGGTTTCATTTGCTAAAAATTGGCATTTTGATTAGAATATACTGATTTCGTTTTGTCTACATTCCAAATAGTCAAGTTCCTATTGGGAGGTTTCTTTATTCAGTAAACTTCTAATAACGTGGGCAAACTTCTGATAATTTGGGAAATCATATAACATGAGGCCTGTTCAGTATATAATTCTGTGAAAATTAAAATTACCATATATCTGGAATAAATATTTTATAAGCCGAAATTCTGAGAAACGACAGTGTGGTTAGTTCAGATCTCAGTGGGAATGATGAAAACACTGTCTTTGATGTGTAACTAATTCAGGTTTCTGAATAGATGGAGGAAGAAAACAGAATTCTTTTGCTCCTCTGGCTTATAATACACCATGAAGCATCACCAAATGGAATCAACACCATTCAATAAGAACAAGCAAGTGGCTGGCATGATAATTAGCCTTGTGTTACAACTACTGTAAAGTGTCACTCCACATTTAGTATTGATGTATGTCACAGGATGGTACAATGGTCTAGTACCTCTCTCAAAAATATGTATTCAAAGGAGAAAAATTTTAATACCTGTAACTTCAATCTTAAAATTAATAATTTTTTTCCTCATCAGTGTTTTGATTGACAAAATTCCCATTTTCTGAAATGTAAATTTCACTCTAAATAGAACAGAAATTCAAAACAGAGTACAGACATTAGAAATATACAATTAGAGGTAAAAATACAAAGTAATATTACCTTTTTGTCAATCTTACACTCACATAGTGAGAATTTAATTGCTGAACTATATTTTCACCTTCTTGCCCAGTTGTGCCATGTCCTGCATCTTTCCCTAAAAGTACTGATAATTCTGAAAAAGCTTTTGCATTTCTTGAAACCTATATCCTTTCACTTTACGGGGAAGAAATGACTTTTTCTGTACAAGTGGAAAGTATACTACACTGTTCCCTAAAAGTTTAAGACACCTAGGTTTTTAATATAACTGTAACTTCTGATTAAAAGTTTGAAGAATAGAACTCAAAATTAAGTTTATTTCTAAAGAATTTCAGCCAAAGCCTACCTTGAAGCCTTATGTATATAAAGAACACTAGCAGAGAACCATGCCACTTTTTTTCTGCTAAGTTGCCTGGAAAATAGGACAAATGTAAGAAATAAAAGAAAAAGAACATGACAGACTGTGATTTGTAGAAGTAACAGCTGATGACTGTCATCCACAAAAATATCCATAAAGCAATAAGTAAAGTAATCAAAAAAGAGAAAAAGTCATTAATAATAAAATTTTACTGCCTGGTTTCATGGTTTTGTTTTTTTTTTTTTTCCCCACAAATATTACAGTTCAAAAGCTAACTTCAATTTTCCTTCTTGACATTTAAAACCACATCTTCATTGTTAATATTATGTAACATGTCCTCGGCAGAACTCTTGCCATGTTCAATATATGAAAATAATCTGGTTTATTCTCTGTTTGACATTTACTTTGTGTGTCACCTAATTTTGAGAGAGAAATGTGACAAAGAGGCAAGATGGAATGTCTAGCCATACGTGATGTCTCTGACATATTCTTCAACAGCAGACATCTGGAACGGCCATAGTCTGTCATTTTCACACTGAACTACAAAAAAAAAAAAATCACAGTAAGGCATTTTGGGCATAAATTAGTGGTGTAAGTTAAAGAGAGCTAGAATCAAATCAAATAACATATCCATCCTAGGAAGTAATGCAAATTCTGCAGTGAGTCTTCAGACAGTCATTTACCACCATATGCCAAGAGACAAAAAGAGGCAGAAAGAGAAATTAAAGCATGGTGGGACACTCCACTTTCTCCCCTTCCCTCTTCCTCTGCTATGTACATGTGGCAAACATAACACCAGAATGGGATACAGTGGAAAAAGTTTTAAATTTGCTGATTATTTGTTTCATAGAACAACTGTATAGGGAGCTGCAAGAGGAGGTGGGATCTGTGACTTGGTGCCAAGCAGTGTTCAGGATCTGGGTAAAGATTTTATTGATGAGGAGTAACTGTTTAACAATAATCATCATTATCATATTTAGCATCCTCACAGGACTTAAAAAAGCCAGCAGGTTCATTGAAAAGTAGCCTGTGTAAAAATAAAGACACTTTTAAGGAGGAAACTGATGAGAAAAGCTAAGAGGATTAAATCCTTATCTGTTTTGTGGCCATTTTTGAAGTACACCTTCAAAAAAGTGCAGAACTAATTTAAAAAAAAAAAAAAAAAAAAAAAAAAAAAAAAAAAAAAAGGTGTTTTAGCCAAAAGATAAGAAAAATCTTTAGACATTAGAAAATGTCTCATATCTATAAAAAACTGAAGAGAGCTTTTTCAGAAGAAAAAGTAGAAAATATGAGGAACATTGGCAAAAATAAATTAAATTAATCCAAAAGATTTTGAAAAGCAACTGACAGAGGAATCAACAGCAATACACAGCAATACCTTCTTCAGACAGGAATATTTAAAAAAAATATTTAGCAAGTCTGCTTATTTAGTTGCAGATCAGGTTGCTAAAGAGTGCTTAGAGAAGGCAAGACTTGTACAGAAAAGTTAAAATTGTTCAAGAGGTTACACTATGAAAGAATGACATCAATTCACATGCTAGAACTCATCATAGCAGATGGCTCAGCAGAGGATAAGTCTAAAATTGAGGAGGATATGGAACAAGTTGATAGCATGAACATTCACAAGTCAGCAGGACTGTAATGGTATTTGCTTTCTAACAGAACTTAGGGGTAGAGCAGATAAATGACTAATAGTATTTTTTAACAGGAGTTTATCAGTTTCCTTGCTACCAAGCTAGGGTAGAAAATGTACCACTAACTTAAAAAAAGTTATAGAAAGTGATACAGTAAAGTACAGATCTATTAGCCTGACATCAGTATTAAACCAGTTAAATAAAAAAACTAAATTAATTAATCAGCATCTAGATCTGCAGTCTGTTTGGGAATTAATTTTTTTAAGAAGACGTCCCAGCCTGCTGCTATTACAAATTTTCTGAAGGAATTAGCAAAAATGAAGATAGGATTGACTCACATATCCCACAAATGACTTTTCAAACAGTTTTATAAAATGTCTCCCAAAGCTAGTTTAGCCACTTCTGCTTTATAACACCATGTTTTTTAAAGGAAAACCTATATAGTCACAGCTAAAGTAAGGATAACTTCAAATGAGCTCAACAAATGTAACAAGGATATTTAAATATGAGGAAATAACCTAATAGGAATATTCAGCTCTTTCATCTTTTTACAATGCATTTCAAAGATTTAGTGTTATGACCTCCAAATTTTCAGACACGAAGAATGTTAGAAATTAAACCAATTTCTTCCATCTTGGGTTTGGTTCTGGTTTTTTTGTTTGTTTTTTTTTCCCAATGTAATTTTTGTTTCTGCTTATTTCTTAAATTGAAGTACCAGGTTCTGTTTGGACGTATAGTTACACAAAAAAATAGCTGAGAAAAGTCTCTTTCCTTCTGACAAGGAAAGTCCTGAAAAGGAAATTCTTGTGACAAGCAAAACTCTCCAGTATGTCAACTGCAAGTATACAGACAATTATTCCCGTCTTAATATGGGATATCATTACAGAATACATAGTCAAAATGGGGAGCTTGGGTATCTTTAAGATTCCTATTGTTTGTGTTGAAAATGGCTTTTCAGAAGCATTTCCTGTTTGTTAAGCGTGCAATTGCAAATACTCAATGGAAAAATACAAATGTTAAATTGTGTGCTTGCTCTATAATTGGGGGGTTTTTTTGGCAGGGGGAGAGGTTTGGGGTTTTTTGGGTTTTCTTTTACAAAAACCGCATATCTTTAAATAAAATTTGTAAAATAAATGGCATTTTTTTTAGCTGCACTCTAAATTAAATTTGCAGTGCAGGAATAGTTAGGTCACCTCAACAGGTGAAAGTAAGCGGCTGGAGCCAAGAACAGAATTTAATGAGACTGTACACAATCTTGACAGATTATGTTTAACTGCATTTTTCTGATGAAGAAAAATCTTTGGATAGATTTTTGAAACATACTTTAGTGAAGATTAAAGTGCCTCGTTATATTAAGATAATTAGAGATTCCAGCTGTTAGTAAATCAAGAGTGAATCTCAGCAATTTTCAGTGCAACAGTTGGTATTTCCTTTGTCTCTGTTTCCAGTTAAAGAATGTTCATTATTGCATACAGATCTTCAGGCTTCACAACTTTCTTTTTCTGATACAACACACTTATTAGTTCATTCCACCTCAGCTTAAAGAACACTGTTAGTGATATGTTATGTCAAAATATTTGTCATGGGCATTGTAATATGGAGCCTAGCTGTATTTTCTTGTTTTCCTACTGCATGGTGTTATTACATCAACTCATAGCTCCTACAGTCTATCATATTTTATGTTATGAGGCTATTAAGAAAACACTTGAATTTGCTTCAGACTATCAATCCATTTGCTCTGTTTGTCATCAAAGCCCACAGCAGTTCTTTCAAGTCATGTCTGCAAGGTCACTGTGTTATGGGAGTTGTAGATATCACACACTGGCATGAGGCATCAGCTACTGTAGCAATAAGTTGCCCTGCTGTTTCTCAGATCAATTAAGCCTTGGCTGAATGAGGATTCAAAGTGACATATACAATATGCTTCTGTTATGAACTCTGTATTGAGAAAGGATGAATAATGTAAAAGTCATCATCTTCTGTCAGTATTGCTAAAATTGTATAAATTTTAAGCACCAGAATTGTATAACTGTCTTCTCCTACTGTTTAAAAAGAAGCAAGGATGAATACAGGTGTATTGGCTTTGGCCTGGTTTTGGTAGTGGTACGGGGTGGCTTCTGTGAGAAGCTGCCATGAGCTTCTTCCATGTCCTGCAGATCCAATCCCTGATGGCTCCAAAGATGGATGTGCACCTGGCCAGTGCTGGGCCAATTAGGAATGGCGGCAACAACTCTGTGGTAACATATTTAAGCAGAAATCAAAATAAAAAGTTGTTTTGCAGTTTTAATTGTGGCCAGAGAACAGCTAGTGAGAACATGTAAAGATAATAACATGGAGATGCCAAGGTCAGTGGAGAAGGAGGGGCAGGAGGTGCTCCAGGCACCAGATCTGGGATTCCCCTGCAGGTTGTGGTGCAGCCCATGGTGGAGCAGCTGTGCCCCTGCAGCTCCTGGAGGGCCATGGGGATGCAGAGATCCACTTGCAACCTGTGGAGGAGCTCCACACCTGAGCAGGTGGATGCCTGAGAGGAGGCTGTGAGCCCATGGGAAACCCATGGAGAGAGGGCCACTGCTCCTAGGCTGGAACAGCCTGTCCTCGAAAAACTGCACCCTGTGGAAGAGTGAGCCATGCCGTGGCATTTTTGGGAGGACTGTCTGCCCATGGGGGGGACTCACATTGTAGCAGTTTGTAGGGAGCTACTGCTCATGAGATGGAGCCACCTCAGATAAGTTTCTGGAAAATTTTCTCCTGTGGGAGGGACCCCAGGGTGCAGCAGGGGAAGGACTCCTGTTCCTGAGCAGCAGGAGAAAACCTCAGGTGATGAACCGACCAAAACCCCCATTCCACGTCTCCTTGCACTGCTGCAGTAGGAGATAGACTGGAAAGGAGAGAGGGGTGGGGAGAAGGTGTGTTTGAGGGCCTATTTTATTTATTATCCTGCTCTGAATTTGTTAGCATAAAAAATTCCATGCACATCTCAAAAGTTGAGCCCATTTTCCTGTGAGGGTATTTGATGAGCAATTTCTCCTGGTTCTTATCTCAATCCATGAACCCTCCATTAAATTTTCTCTCCTCTGTCCAGCTGCAAAAGAGGAGTGGGTGAGAGGCTTTGGTGTATGCCTGGTGTTGGGCCAGTGTCAACTCACTGCAACAGGCTGTTCAGAAATTTAATTAACATACTGTGTAATTTGCCAGTATTGTGAACATGGATACATCCTTCACTGAAAATGAGCCTATAATTCTTTGATGCAATTTTGTGAGATATTTGTACAGATGAGATGGCAATAAAAATAGCTTTCATACCTGTCCTGGTTTCAGCTATGCACACACACGCAGCTTTAACTTGTGAGGTAGCTTTAAACTGAGAGGCGCACTGGATCAAATGTTCACTTCTGAACTATGCAGCTAAACTTTATAATCTGTGAAAAGAAAGAGATGCTCAAAGTGCACAATTGATCTTAATCTAAAGAAAATGTTTGAAAGAGGTTATAAGATTCATGGCCTAAAACTATGAATTTCATTTTATTGACTGAAAAGCTGAAGCAGCTCTCTCAGATACAGATTCATACAGAGTAGATACTGAAATACTGAGAAGGAGATGAATTCCCAGTACCAGACAATCAGTTTCCTTACATTCCATTTTGAGCACAGTGCCTCAATTGCAGATCTTGTGAATTAACTATTTCAAAATGTTGAGCCACAGTTACCCTCCAGCTGTTCTGTATTTGGACATTAAATATACTTCTGTGATAGAAGAAAACAAAGAACTTGCCATTTGTCATGTGATAAAATGTTCCTGTAGTCAAACAGCCCAGAGTCAATGAGTTAATGAAACATTTGGGTATTTATATGGACTTTCTAATTTCATTTTTTTAAGTCTTATGAATACCAGTAACTAATAGGGCTTTTTGAAAATGACAGCTGTTATATAAAGAATAGCTTACACAATGAGATTCTTGCTAACTGTTGCACAATACATTTAATGAAACAGAAAGTAATTAATTTTAAAAAGCTAAATATTTAATTACTTTACACAATACTAATTATTTTCTGGCACTCATTGCTACAAGCTATGACTAACGCGAAGTCTGTAGCATTAAAGGATTAATTCTTTATATTACTGAGGGTACACCCTTAGATAAGATAAATCCCCTCAGGAAGAGGAGATAAAATCTTCATGTTTCCAAGCATAAGAAAGAGATTTCCTGTGTGGTTGGATTACATTTCCAGGCAGGTTTGCCTGTCACTTAGCTAACATGATGATAAAGACTGCTTCCTACCTTTGCTGACACCTACATTTTGATTAATATCATATTAGGGAACTTTTAGTATAACTTTAGTCACAACCTAATTTTATCTTCTTGTTTACCAAGCACAGGGAAGTTATTTTTCTTTCTTTGAATCATTTATGAGAACTTGGTGTGGAACAAAATCTTCAATATATGGGTTATCATATCTGGCATGGATATTACCTAATTTTCAGCATACTAACCCAAATTATGCTGAAAAAGGTAAGAGGTGAATTCTTTAGAACAAAATTAATTATCTTGAATTTAAGATAATGTACTTTGGCCCTTTAAGAAAATCCACTTAGCTTTTTGCAGGCTGGTAGCTTATCTTTCTCACAAACAGTATTTAAAGGTCAGGGTGGTAGGGGGTTTTTCTTCTGCTGAAAACTAGGAATTATTGTCTAATCAAAAATTTTATTAGTATTTTATTAGAATCATGTCATTATTTTTAAGGTATTAAACAAAAATCAGAGAAGGCATGTCTGTGCATAGCAACATAATTTTCTAACAAGATCAGAATTTATCAGTCAAATCCAATACTGAGCTCAAATTGCCCTAGCGAGGCCTTCAGGTTTCGCTACACTGAAAGTTCCCCACAGTATTACTTCTCACCTTTTGGCTTTTTATATGTCACATGTAGTTGATGACATTAAGTTTCTGCTCATTTCATGAGCCTTCATGTTCTTCCTTTGGAAACAAACAGTACAACTGACAGCAAACATCACATAGTTGAATGATGAAAGATGATAGTTGTTGATAAGCAAAACCAAAGAGGATTAAAGAAAGCTGAAAGCATGCTACAGTGTAATTTTATTATTAAATTTATACAAATATATGCAAAATGAACATTGCAATGGCTTTTAAACCTGAGAAAAGCTTGACACAGACTGATCTAAAATTCGTACACTTAAATCTAAGATATGTAAAAATTGCTGTCTTCATTCAGAATTAATGTTTTGGGACTTTTTTACTTGAATCTCTTTAGTGCTTCATTTACTTTGAAGAGTATGACATACACAAATCCCATTATCTTGAATAGATGCATAGGTACATGATCTTTCAATATCATATTATAGTGAGAGGGTGACTGCAACTTTTGTGGCAATTAGTTCTGGCAGTTCCAAAGGAGAGTAGAAACAATTAGGAATATATTAATTGAAGATATAAGCATCTCTGAAATGAATGTCCTTTCAGAGAATTTGTTGTATTTGTTGCTCCTATAGATAGCAAACATAAGATGAAAGGATAGCCAAAAGTCAGAAATGCTGTAAGGCAAAGATTCTTTTTTTAATTTAAACCATGATAATAGAATTTTTTTTTTTTTGAGAATAATATCTACAATCATTTTTCTTCCTTAGATGTTAATATGAAAATGCTCATCCATCAGTTTGGAGAATTTTGATTTGGCTTACTGGAAAAACCCTGACAGATTCAGCATGTCTACAGTACATTTCTCTAAGTAGGTCTGATTTACCCTGAATTTCACAGTGAATATTTTGGGTTTAGTTTGGGGTTTTTTTCTGGGTTTTCTGTTTGGTTTGGGGGGGTTTTTGCTTCATATAATAGTTCCTATTTGCTGACTTGATTTATCAGAGCATTGGAGAGACCTGGATACACTGATAATGCTTCATGTACTTGCTCAGTGGTTGAGAGATTGGTCAATCTGTTTTAGGACAGTAAAAATTCTTTCATTAAACTATACAAAGACTTTCCCTTACTGCTACGTAAATTACTCTGGATTCCTATAAAACTTGCAGAGTCTGGAAGAATGAAGTAATGTTCAGTGTTCTGGTTTTTTTAAAGCTGCTGTTTGGTTAAGTCTTACTAAGATACATTTACTTATTAGTACTTATCTATATTTTCACATATCAGGTTTGACAAAGTCAGTTATCTTTTAACTTGTTCTGGTCATATCTGTTCACCTCTGCATAGATAAAAAATAGATTTTTTTTTGTATCATATTAAAGCATTAGTATTATATGATTCTTATCCCATTAAGTATTCAAACAACATTCAAAATGCAATACATTTTTGAAAAAGACTGTCAAAATTTGAAAGAAACCCCTGGAGATTAGGAACAAGATGGGATGCATTTCCAAATTCTTCCATGTGCAAAAACATTAGACTATGACTTAGTAGTAACTTATACCATGATAACAGCTTATAAAGTTTTGATTTATATTTAGTTCATTAAACAGGGACACGGGATAAACAGTGAGAGATCAAAGTTTGCAGGTGATAGCAAAGATGGCTATTAAGTCAGAAAGAAATTAAAAGGCAGCTGAGGGAGTAAATTAAGCCAATGTGTACCATGATACTGAAAAAATTAAGTGTTTATGAAGGCAAAGCAGTTGTAGGAGGGGATGACACCCTGTAACTGCACAACTGCTACAGATTTCAAAATTAAATGCACCCACTCTGGAAAGTGATCTGGTTACTAAAGCAGAAAACTCACTGTGGGATGATCAGTGAGCAATTTCAATTCAAAAGTAAAAACAAAATGCTTAATAAGGACATTAAGACTGTAATTTGTTATTTATATGAGAAGCAATATAGGGTATCTCATCTCATAGGTCTCTCAAATTGCTCTGAAAGACTCACTATGAATATGTTGAGCAGTGGTGAGGTAGTGTTTATATTTTTTATTCCAGGCAAGGAGATGTATAAGAAGCAGCATGATAAGAATGTAAAATCAGAAACAGCTTAGACAAGTTAAATTGGATGGAGGATAGAAGAGCAATGGGGTGGCAAGCTACCATTCAGTTGGCAGGCTATTTCCTCTATTTATCTAAAATTACATCTTTAAATTTGGGGTGGTTGTGCATTCATAGAGATTTTAAACTTTGTAGGTGTTACAATGTAAATTTAATTGAGCTGTAAAGGGGCATAGGGACAGAATTTGACAGAGTTACGGAGGTGTTTAAGGTGTGAACTATGCAGGCATGAATTAAAACTCAAACTGCTGGAAGTAAAAGGCACAAGTAGATTTGGGTTGGATCAGGGTGTCAGTACTTCTATGAGCATACATACAGGTTTGGCCACCAGGGCTCTCAATTTATAGATGTGGTGCAGGTCTAAGCTCTTAACCAAGCACCATTTTAAGACATTTTACTTCATGGTATGTATTTGCGCAAACAATCACATTCCAGGCAATCAGGTTGTGGCAGAATTCAGCACAAAAACTGAGCAGACTGACTGAGAGATACATGCACTCCAAACGAGTTCTTTGAAGATATCTGTCCAGTAAACAAGGAAGCCACTTTAAGTCTGCATGAATGGAGTATTTTGTCTTAAACAACCTGATCACTCGCCTGTATTTTGTGTACCATGTCACTCTACAGATTGCCTGACTGTAAAAAAACTTCTCTGGAATAAAATTCGACATGCCTTAGAATGACATTTGAGTTTCATTTGTGAAAATCAGTTGATTAGTAGTCTGGAGAAAACAGTACATTTATGTTCCATTAATTCCACAAGCTCTTCATCTGCTTTTCAGAAAAACCTGCTTTTTCATTTCAGAACTAAAATTTTGTACTGTAAGTAAAAAGTGTAATCAAAATCCACGGCTGAATTTAAAAGCTATACTTCCCTTAAACCCTCTCTAGTCATAAACAAATTTAACAGAATACTGTTCCTCCTTTATAAACATGTTTTAAAATTTAATTTATCACAGATCATTGATACTGTTCACCAGCCATGAACATTGGGCCATTATTTTCTTCTTGCTATGCACCATTGGTTTATATGCTTTCTAAAATGCAAAGCCAAATTAAGAACTGTTGAAACATCACATGAAAATAAAAGATTTTATGAATAATGGAATAAAGGAAGTGATCATGTATACTAAAAATTTAGCATTCTATTTCTGTCTTGTAGCTTGATAAATCAAGCTGCGATAAAAAAAATCTTTAATGCCTAGAAACACTTGTAACAGCGTCTGTTGTTCCTGTATTAGTAACAAAATGAAATTTTGCTTTAGAACATAAGATCTAGACATGCTTGAAATGTGGAAAGAAACCAGCCTCAGTTAAAGCAAAGCTGTTCTGTGGGCTGTATATTTCCCACCACAAAAAAAGAGTTTAAAAGTAATAATAAAAAAAAAGAGTTTAAAATAAGAAAAATATTTTACTTCATGATAGACAGGATAATCAGTTTGTTTGCTTGTGTTGTTGTAAGATACTTTCAGACAAGTAAATAATTTCACTTTTCAAAGCAATATTCTACCATTTGGTGTTATGAGGCATTTGTTACTCTCAGCTGGGTGGCTTTTATTCAGCTGAATCTTCAGTGTGGCTTTCAAGGAGTACAGCAAAAAAACATATATACCTACCATTTTTTATTAGCTTGCTCTCTTTTCACTGTGTTCTTACATTTATAGGCATCTGTTTTTATTCTACATAGGAACTTAAATTCTGTTCTCTTTAAGACACGAAAGATAACATATGATCTGAGTCAAGTTTTGACATACAATCCATTTTACATCCCATTATAACTTCAAAGTTATAAAGAAATAAAAAAAATCTTCAGATTAATCAAACTTTTGTAGTTAAAAGGTTAAGTATGTTCTTATTTAAAGAGCAAAATGTGAGTCATCTTACTGGAACTGAGAATTTCATTTTACGGATGTTATAAATTAGTACTGTGTCAACATCTTTGCCATTACTTCCTTACTACCAACTTAATTGCCTCTCCTTTTACATTTGAATTTCAGTGAAAACAGATAATAGAAGTACAGGGACTAGTTAAAGAGCAATGAAATTGTTATCAGTATTGTCTTTTAAACAGCTGACACATCAAAGTTTCGTGCATCGTACATCAATCCTCTGAAACTTGACTTCAATACCCAGAAAGAGCTGATGAAGATTACCTACTATTGCACACAGAAAATTTCCTTCCATTATTTTTTTTTGCTGAAACAGATATTTTCATGTAATGCACATTCACTAATATCTTCTAAATTTTAACAAAGACTTGATGTCTCTATTTTCCTTGATGCAGGGATTATTGTGTCCTAGGGGTATTAACTTATTCATAGACCATTAAGAAAAGACTTCATTTTCTTCATCTGGCTGTCAAAATAAGGTTAAATGGTATCATTCTACAAGGTGATGCAGAGCATTAACCAGTTTGTAGAGAAGCCTTTCCTGTGAACAGTCTGGCCAACATATTTGGTACAAGCTAGCCTTGAGCATGAAAGTGCATAAATGACAGTAAAAAGCCTTCTCTTTCCTTTCAGAGCTACTGAACTAAGACATTTTTTGGATTAGAAAGAGTATTTAAAAAATCAAAAGTAACTATCCATAAGAGGAAAACAAAATCTTTTTGAATCTTTCAGAGCAACAAGCTTGGTGATGTAGATTTGTCAAGTAATTTTAATTTATTCAAGATATAGTTGAAGAGGTAACAGCATAAAATTTTCCCTTCTTGAAATAGCAGAAAAGAAGTGAGGGGCGAAAATACTGTTAACATGTTCATTCAACACAGATACTAATTTGTACAGTCTTCTGATAAAATCTAGTAAAGAGAATTATGGTTTTGTCTCATAATCTGAAATAATTTTGGGGTTTTTTTTTCAGTTTAGGAAAAAACTTTAAAAAACTAACTGCATCTTATCAATTGCATGCTTCTTCTTTCCATATAGCAGAAAGTCTAACCAACCATTTTTAGATTGCTTTTAAATTATTCCTCCATTTATATGAACAGTGGGAAGACCTCTTTGATATTAAACCATGAACAAGATGGTTGTTTTCTGGGTTTGGGTTGGTTTTGTTCGTTTTTAATGGATGTAAGGAGAGACTATATATGTAGTGTACCACTGAACTCTACAAAGTATTTTCAGGAATTGCAACTCTTTGCAGTTTACCCAGCCTTAAATTTATAGTAAAATGCTTCTGAAATACCTAAGATTGAAAATTCCATTGCCAGGAAAAAAGTGGGGAAGCTACTTTCAGAAATCAGTGATTCCTTAGCTCTCAGCTGCCTGTGGCATTGAGACAAGGTGCATAAACATTTGGAAATAGATTTAAAGCACATGAGACTTCTTGCATTTAATAAAAATGTCATCATACATTATGTCATCATAATGTTCAGATTATATTATTATTATAAAGCTTGTAGTAATTTAGCCCAGTATTTTGAACTTGAACTTTGAATTAATATTCAAGTGTGTAATTGGAGATTTATAACTGTGCTGTATCTGGTAAGACATACATAGAGAAATGGGCTAATATTAGTTTTCTTTTTACCTCTCAAAGAGATGCAAGGTCAGATGTTAATTCTCGGAGAGCTACAGGCCAGTCAGTATCGCCACTTCACATGGTTGGTGATTGCCCATCCCTCTTTATTGTCCACATGTTCCTGCAGGGCCTCCCTGCCCTCGAGGGAGTCAACAGCTCCTGTGTCCAAGTCATTTATGGAGATGTTGAAGAGCAAAGGGCTGAGAATAGAGTCCTGCAGAATCCCATTAGTGACAGGTCTTATGTCACCCCACTCAATATAACCCTTTGTGGCCGACCCATGAGCTGGTTGCTCACCCATAGCATGACGTGTTTATCCAGCTTGTGCTGGGCATTTGGTCCAGAAGGATCCTCTGAGAGACAGCATGGAAAGCTTTAATGAATTCCAGAAAGAATACATCAGCTGAGACTTCCTTGTCTCTAAACAGAAGAGACAAGGATTTGATGGCTGGAACACTCAGTGGATAAGGAATTGGATGGATGATTATACCTAAAAAGTTGTAGTTAGCTGCTTGATGCCTGGGTGGAGACCAGAGACAATTGGTGCTCACTCAGGAACAAGGACAGTGCCATTGAGGAAGAAATTCTTTACCTTGAGGGTAGTGAGACAGTGGAAGGTGTTACCCAGAGAAGTTGTGTATGTCTCATCTCTAGAAGTGTTCAAGGACAGGTTGAGTGAGCAATCTGGTCTATTGAAATGTTCCCTGTCTGTGGCAGTAGGGTTGAAATGGGTGATTTGTAAGGTCCCTTCTAAACCCAACCACTTTATAATTCTATGATTCTTGGTTCATTAATATATTATTTGTAGAAACAGGAAGACTACTGCATAGGAGTCAGAGGTAGTATATAATCAGCTTTAGCTGAGATATTTAGGGGGATGGAGAAGATAGTTGACAATTATGTCACTGCATTCAATTATTATAGCTACCTTCTTTATGTAGCAAATTAGTGCTTCCTAGGAAAAAAGCTGTTTATTTATGAACTGGAGAGACACAGTTTTGTGCTTAGATTTCCAACAGATTTGCTGATGAACTTGAATAGTTATATCTTACAAAAATGGAAGCCATATGGTTGACCTAGGTGGGATAACAAAATCACATCTAAAGGAAATTTATATGATCCATGGAAAAGTGACAGAAAAATTCAACATATTTAGTTCCCATTACAGGGAAGGACAATGTCAACATCATCTTTATAGCCTATGTAGGCTCTTTCAGCCTTGCACAGTTCAGTATTACTTCACTACACAGATGCTTGTTTTACGCTACACGTTTTGTGGCAGACAGTCAGAATTAGCAATAAACAAGATGCACTAGCACAGAAAATGTTTTTTTTCATTGAGAACTCACTTGGAAACATCCAACTACTCTACACCTGAATGCTTGCAAATAGCATGTTTGTGTGCAGGCAGGGCAGAAGCACACAAGCACAGATTTGCCAATGTAATTATACAGTCTTCATATCCAGTAGTTTTACTATATTTAATTTGCAAGTTCTTTTGGTATATATTTGATTATTGTTCCCAGCAGTATTACAAATATAACAAGCAAGCTCTCCTGAGTCCTGTTTTAAGTAAGAAAGCTCTTACTTAAAGATCTTTCAGAGACTTGTTTGGAGGGCTTCGGGCCCTGGTATAATTCTCTGAGGACATTCTGCTGAGCATCCACTAACTGGATCTGACTCCTGTTTCCTTCTTAGTCTTGGGAAAAATCAGTATGTGCTCAGGGTTGTAACTAAGGATGGGGGGTTGGCCTTGGATGCTTATATTCCCACCCAGATCATCTTGCAAGCAAATGTTTTAATGAAGAATTTATACTAACCAAAGTTCTATAAAATTGTGCAGCATAGGATGTGGCCAGATGCCAGATCCCCTTCCAGCCGCTCTCTCACTCAATCTTACACAGTATGGGGAGGAATAAGATGGTAGTTTGTGGGGCAAGGTGAAGTCATCATGGACAAAGCAGACTCAACTTTGAGAAAACTGATTTCATTTCTTTCTAGTTAAAAACAGAGTAGGACAGTCAGAAAAGAGTGACAAATCTTCCCTCCATTCACTCTTCTTCCTAGGTTTACTTTCACTATTCCATTCCCTACTGCTCGGACTGTGCAAAGGGGTGGGCAATGGGGGAACTGCCGTCAGCCTACCGCTCCCTCCTCCTCTCACAGGCAGCGCCGGCACAGCCCCGGCCCTGCCGCCACCGCCGGGGCACCTCGCTGCGTAAAGTACGCAGCAAATTGCCTTTGTTTGCCTTCTTAAAAAATAAATATTTAAAAATCTATAAATGTTTTCCTCATTGTGTTTTGTATGTGTACCTTTCACTGTGGAATATTTGTCTAAAAAGGTGAGCTGAGGACCAGCGGTGCTCGGTATCGCTGTGCCACCCCAAAAGCTCAGCGCACAGAGCTCACGTTCTGCAGTATTCATACGCGGTGATACAGTACAGATGAAACAAATGTTTAAGATTGAAGTACTGCCTCTGACCTCCATCTATGGGAATTTCTCCCTGGAGCTCATGATCCATCCTTTAGTTTCAGTCTACTGGGTTCTGCTTAGTGCTGTGGAAACTATTAGAAAACTGCCATGAAATGAGCCATAGCTTCTTGATAATACTTATCAGAAAGAATTCAAGTCACGAGCTTTCATTGATTTCTTTCTGTGTACCTCGAAACATATTATGAATTTTGATGTAGTTATTTAGAAACTAGATATAGTTATTAACATACAGGCATGGTAGAATTGGTGGGCTCAATAAAGTGTAAATGTTTCCAGAAGCTGTTTATTTTTAAGTCCACTCAAACTACACTCTTGTCTTAGAGAAACTGAGAAGAAATATTGACAAATTCAATTAAAAAATACAAAAAGTAATTTTTTGTGCAGAATACCAAATGTGTACTGGATGTGTAGAATAAGCATTACTTTCAATAAATGTTTGTTTAAGCAGCATAAAATTTCATACTTTCATTGCAAAAAGCCTGTGTTTGGCAAACTTTTGAGAAATACTTTGAACTTTAATGTTTGAACAAGTGTGCTAGTGAAGTTTTAATAAGCAAAGAGATGTTGGAGGTTAAGATAAGAGTCTGTTTTTCATTATGATCAGCACCTCAGTTTTTCAGTTAAAACAAAAAGCCATAAAAGTTTAATGTAGTCTATTATTATATTAGTTTTTTGGTCTTGTCTCATGTATTTTAAAGGTCACTGAGTCTAATATAAAACCTTGACCTTACATTGTGGTTGAGGTTGAATGCTGTGGTTACATACAGTTCAAAAAAAAAAATTAGCTTTATAATACACAGGTAGTGTATATTTGTTCTTTTTCTGGGATTCTCTTGGGAATGACTCCATAACAAAAGGCATGGTCTCCAACTTGAGGTCTTTGTGACTGTCACGGTCCTCTGGATTAAAGCTATATGGGGCAGTGTATGCCTATGTTAACTCTATAAAAACCCCTGGTGTAGACAGCTGTGTTTGTCTACAGCAGATTTTTGTCCAAAGGAATAATCTGTATGAAAAGCTGCAGTTTATACCATCAGAAGTCCATCAAGACCCTTGTCAGTTTTCCTTCATAAAGAATTTTTAGCTCCTTTGTAGTTAAGGGCTAACAGGAAGAGTAGCTCTGGATGAGTTCTCCTGCAACACCAGATGAGTCTTTTGTGGATCCATTCCATGTCTTCTGGTCCCTTTGGCTCCATGTACCTACTGACTGCTTAATGCCTGCTAAATGTTAAATGTAGAAGAGAGTGCCAGGGTCTGCTGGTATTTCATAAAATTGTGAGATATGTGTAGGATGGAGGACAAATATTTTATTTGTGCCAGATGGGAAACAGTTGGGGGCTGGGTAGTGCTCAGGAATTATCTGGGCCTTCGTCAGACATTTCATTTCCATCACTGTTTGCGTTTTATTTTCTTCTCTTTGATATTATTCCTGTTTTCCATTTAAAAAAAAAAAAATGTTGATTTTTAATGATTAAGCTGCTTTATGTCAGTTCTCAAATGGGAAACAGTTGGGGGGCGGGTAGTGCTCAGGAATTAGCTGGGAATTGGTCATTCACTGGTAAGACATTTCACTTCCATCACTTTTTTGGGTTTTATTCTCTTTGATATTTTTTCCTGTTTTCCATTCTTTTAAAATAATGTTGATTTTTAATTATTAAGCTGATTCTATGTCAGTTCTCTCCCCCATCTCACTTGGGGGCGAAGGGGACAGTGAGTGAGGGGCTTTGCAGTGCTTAGTTGCCATCTTTAGCAAAACCATGACAGGTGATTTAAAAAATATATGAAACTTTGGCTTTCTAGTTGCCAGATGCATTTTCAGGGATGATTTAGTCTTCTTGGATTCAGAAGTCTTTTGAGATTAAAATGCAAACACAAAAATACACTGCAGCCGTGATCAGATTCTTTGCAATAAGATTGTTTGGAGTTTTAGGTCAGTACTGCTCATATCAACTGTTAAGTCAGTTTTAGTTTGCCGCAAGAAGAAACATGATTGAGCACCATATGTACTTTGATTGCTGCTCTAGTCCCAAACAGGCAAAAGAGCTAACCCAACTGAGGATATTTTGTTCTTTCATATGTGGATATTTAACTACTGTTAATTGAAAGTATTGCTCAGATTTGTTGAGCTGCTAAGTTTATTGCCTGGACAGTGTCAGGATTATTCATAATTAAAATGTATACAGCACTGTGCTGTTGAAAGTAGAATACTTTACCATAAGAAGTGAAAATTAATAAAGAGTTCAGGGATTTTGCTGGGGTTTTCGTGAGACATATGTAAGTGAAAAAAAACATACCTGTGAACAGGAAAAAAAAGCCCTAAAACAAACCAAACCCCTGGAATTTTGAAAAGATTCCTGTCCATCACAGGAAAATATAAAAATACATTTGACTGTATAAAGAGGAGCAGATTTTATTAATGGTTGCATTTGAAACAAAATATGTGATTATATACAATATATCTTTAATTCTTTGTCTCTCACATCATTAATTTAACAGCTACCTCATTAAAATAATAGCTACAATTCCTTGGTGAGAAGGTTATTAGCAAAAGTTAGAGAGACGCTGAGCTTGATCAGAATTTTGTAAATTTTAATTTGGAGTGACTTTGACCATCATTCTGAGTTTTTTTAAACTAGAGCTGTTTCAGGTGCTTTCATTTACTGTGTTAGATACGTGAGTTATCAGCATGAATAACAAATATTCCATAGCCATCTAACTGGAGCATAAGATGTTTCAGTATAGATGATCTGCTCACTTTTCATTTCCTCTTCTAACTTGATGAATTCAAACAGGTTCACTGCTGCCCTCTAAGCATTGCAAGAGCTGGGCCTTTTGTTTCAGTTACACTGCAATTTACATGTATTTTTCAGTTACACTGCAATTTGTAGATCACTACAAATATCAAGTGTCTTATCAACTCCATGATAATGACAGTAATTAAAAAAGAGAAAGCAGGCAATGATAAAGAAGAGTTAAAGGTAACAAGTAAATGCTGTCTTTAAATTTTCCAGTTTCATTTTCACTGTAATATCTGTGATCAAATATTTAATTTTATTTAGAATATGTTAGACATTTCAGTGAAGTCTTTGTGTTTTCTATCACCCAAATTGTCTGAAATTTGACCTATTGATACAAATCAGTTGCATGATTTTGAAAGTGAATCCACATACACAATATAAAAACTTTATAGCTCTGAAAAGAAAATACCTCTCAAGACTACTGACTCAGGCAAAAGCTGGCCTTCATGATACCAGAAACAGAACTGTCTTCTCACATTTAAACCATTGCCCACCATACGCCTTATCCATACCTGAAATGGTTGATAGGACTTCTTCTGCCATGCTGGTAACAAAATGCCCACTTTGCCCAAGCTAGAAAGGTAAATGTAGAGCATACACAATACAGTCAGACTTGGGCTGAAGTAGAATTCTTCTACACAGAGTTGGTAGCACCAGTTAGCAAATAGATTGCTGCCAATAAAACTCCAACATTAAATGGATTGTGCAAAGCCTGGAAATTGAACTGTCCAAGATTTGCATTGGTTTTCCTCATATATGTAGACCTGAGAGCAACAACCCTTACCCTATTATATGAATGGAACTGCAAATTTCATAACAAAATTAAGTGTATTTATAGCTGGGGTAATGTCAGTTTAAAATATGGAGTATTCCAGTCACTTTGTAAAGAAGTATTAATCAGACACTACTTCAGTTGATAAAATGACAGAATTCACCAATTGCAAAACTTGTAAGGCTGCTCCAATACCTTGAAAAAGAATTCACTTTTATTTTGTGTATTTATCTTTTGTGTTTCCTTTATATGGACATCACATGTTTTGCTTGCATAAATGTTCTCAGAAAAAGCATTTTACCCAAATTCTCTGAATGCACAGTATGTATCAACACAATGCATCAATTGTGATTGAAATTAAATGTTAGTAAGTAACTGAATTTGAGTTATCCTTGGTTATTCTGTTGTGTGTTGTTTCTTGTAGAACATTTAAAGTATTTGGAGTATTTTTCAAAGCATCCTGCTGCTTGAAGAATGACAAGTAATCGAACTTTCTATTGGAATAGGTCAAAGGATGTTCTCTCATTGTAAGTGCCTTTTTCATTTTTAAGGCTTAGAATAATAGAAGAAACTGCATGTTTGTTAGTTTATCTGTAATGAGCTGTGAACATTTAAAAAAAAAAAATATTTCTGAGAAGGACTGTGTATTCCTAAGCCTGGTCTGTTAAAAGCAGTAGCTTTCTTAATAAACTGCTGAACTCCTGAAAGAATGCAGAGCAGCAAACCCAAAAATATGGAAGGATTGGATGCTCAGAAACAGATCAATATTTAATGCAAGTTTCAGAACATTCACAGTATTCTGAAGAAAAAAACAATTGTTAGACTCAACACATGTATTATATTTTAGTACAGAATGTCCTAGACCTGCTACAATTACTGTATGTTTTAAATCAGATTCTGCCATTGTTCTGTATAATATCTGTTTGAAAAATAGTCCCATTGTCAGCATGGGTGAAATCCTGACTGTCCAATTTAACACATCTCTATATGAGTCTGAATTAGAAGCCTCATTAGAGTGTACTTGGAATACAGGTTTGTGCCTTTGTCACAGAGGCTGCATGCCTAAGGTTAGGCTGCAAAGTGAGTATTTGTAGAGTGTAACTGGAAAGTCTACTGAAATACTGTTATGGACTCTGATCTGCAAAAAATTGGAAATAGGGATTTTGATAGGTTGAAATAAAATCACTGTCATTAGAAACAGTATTTTTACCGTTGTAATAACACCTGAAAACTTTTGATCCAGCCATGGGTTAGGACATCAAACACACCTCTGAAGTCCATTTGTATCTAGATCTAGAAATACTTACCTGTCTCTTGCTCTTAAAAGTTTCACTGTAGATCTAAGTCTGATACATATTTTCACTGTCCATTTGCATTATTTTCACTAATAGCTTTTTGCTATTATAATGAAAATTATAATACATTCTACCCTAAGTAAAACATTCAATAGCTCCTCAGAAGGAATCTGATCACCTATGACATCTGAACTAACACACAGTGTTGAACAAATTCTTTATCCTTTTTTCTTGTTTGATAGCTGAATTTGATCTTTTTTTAAAGAATTTGGCTGGAGATGGGTCAGCACTGGAAAAAAAAATAAAAGGTAAGACATGAGAAAATCATTTGGGGGCTGAGAGATCATACAGTTTATACATTCAAGGAATGTTTCATTTGGGAAGTGAGATGTTTGCCAAGGAAGCAAATACCTAGAAAATAAAAATCTGTCAGGGGCAATCTCAATGTTAGGATTTAGAAGTTATTTAGACCCTGAAGAAAAATCATATTTATGGTTGATGTAGGAATAAAAGGGAAAGCAGAGAGAACTCAGAAATTAAATAGAAGGGAACATTTCTTTTTTTAGGGAAACATATTATTTGTATGCCTGAAATGCAGTTACTGTAGCATTTTGCCATGGTGTTGGTACTCTTGGCAAGATTGGTGTTGTGTTTTTGTTGCTTTGTTTTTAGCCAAAGGGTTTACTTTTAAAAGGCCCTTCCAGATTGTTTGGGATTGACTTTATTATGGCACACGTGCCAGCCTCTACACTGTGTGATGAAGAATGATAGAATGCTTTCAAGTGGAACTGAGTGTATCAGGCTTTGAGGCACAGCTTCTACATAAAAGTGAGTTATTTGATTAGAGAGTCACTAAATCAAACCTGAAACCACAGTCTATGGAGACATATGTCTTGAGATACCTAGTTTCTATAAAATCAGACACAGACATTTTAAATGCAGTTTCAGTTTAGGAAATAAATCCATTTATGCTAATAATTTCCAAATGACTTACATACTACTTAATGGTGTATAAATAGCACTGTTGAACATGCACTTGGTAAATGTGAGGAGTTTTTAGATTCCAGAATTTTGTATTTCAGATAATCACAGCTTACAGGGATACATTCAAAAAGTCTGCTAATCCCAGTTCTGCTGACTTTTTGTAAATTTTTTCACTATTTGAATTCCAAAACTACTAGCTATTTCTTATTCAAATTAAGAAAAAAAAAAGGCCTACAATTTAGCAGATGCATTTTTTTACTTCTAGTAAGGAGTAAGGATGTTCCTAGAAGTATTCAGAAAAGTTGTCTTTATCTGTAGTATTCTTCATCCTTTCTTCAGTTTCTATCCTGTCAGTGATCCACTTCGGACAGACTTTTTAGTTGATAGGTTCAATGAACGTATCTTTTAACATGAATGTAGCTACAGATGTGTCAACATTTATTGTCTTCCATGTATTAAGTATTCCATGTTTTAATGTATAAATATTAATCCTAGCTAATCCATCAAAATTGGACACTTAATATTCTCTCCTGATTTTCAATTTTTTTCTAACAATACCAGTAAAGTTTTTATCTTCATATTACTGGACTTCAACGATAACAGTAAAAATCAGAAGATAAATATTTTTGGGGTAGATTTATCATTCCAGGTGATTATCTTAGCCTGTGATGGATACAAGTATGTTGATTTTAAAAGAATATATCTCTGTAAGAATGAAAAAATTACCCCATATAGTGTCTGGAACAAACCCAAACCTGCTTCATTTATATTTTTCAAGTGAATATGTAAGTCCTCTCATTTACTTTGCAAAAAACATTTGCCTTGAAACACCTGACTATTTTATTCAATCTTCCGTATTCTTCTATTTGTTTCAGTTAGACAAATAGAGAATAGAGTTATGATTTGATTTCCTTATTCAGGAAATCTGTATGAGTGTAATATTTCAGTTGAATACCTGTATAAGCTAATGTGAAGTGAGAGTAAGGCTTTCACTCAGGTGCACACCAGAATGTGCAGGGACAGTTACAGAATGTTGCAAATAGCACCGGTTAAATAAAAAAGGTTGACATATATTACATGATTGGAATATTATTTCACTGCCAATATATTCAATTTTCTCAAAGAATTCAATCTGAGAGACTAGTTTGGCTAGAGACAAAACTGATACATTTGATTAGAGCAAATATTTTGGTATGTGTCGACTGAGTAGTTAGTGACTTTTATTTCTTTCAAGTGATACATAATCTGTCACCTACCTCAAAAGCCCTTAATTATTACTCATTCTGACTCTTGATTTGGCTTAATTTTTCTGAATTTTGTTATGTACACTTCATAATCTAAAGTGCTGAAAGAGCAAATAAAAGAAGTTATGGCCAGATTCTCAGACTTAGCACTTTATCCAAGGTGTGGTTTCATCAGTTTCAATGGAATTACTCATGGAATAAAGCACTGATATAATTTGAGTAAGAATGTGAACCTCCTGTCATAAATCTGATGTTTTTGCCAACAACGATCTGTGTCATTGTTGGGCCTTACAGAATAACAAAACAAATTACCATCTGTTTCTGAAGAAAAGGAGTATGTAACATACAAGTCTGCTACTAGAATAGGATATGTCCCTTCTAACCCTGCTTCTTGGTAAGCAGTAGTGGATGGAATGTCCAGAACAGATAAAATACCAGGTATTTGATGATTATGATTGAATATATTTAGAAAATACATAATATGGTATTTTTATGCCAATTTTATATGGTAAAATCTGAAAAGCTACCAAATAGAGTCTTTTTTTCTTAATAAATTGACTTGCTCCAAGTGAAATGGCAATATAATTTCCATACTTTCTGAAAAACTCATCTTTAAAATGTTGAGACAGTCATGAATTAGCAGATGGACGTAAGAGGATCTCCTCTGATCGGGCCCCTGGTACTCCGTCTGACTAAGCTTTATTGGAGCCATTGTGGAATCTCATTCCACAGGCATCCCTTTTATTCTGCTGCTTCTCTAAAGTTTGTCCTTGACAAACCAGATAGCTTTAACCCATAGGCTTTTTATGGCATTCAGCATTAGGAAAATAATCATTGTAGTATCAATTAATGAAATAAGAAAGAAGCCGTTTTTAATTTAGTCAGGTCAGAAAACAAGATGTGTTGATCGAACACAATTACATAAAGGTACCTCAGAGAAGAAAACTGAGTCTGTGCCCTCTATCTTCATTATGAAATATAAACAAGATCAGAAACTTTGTCAATTTTCTTTAAATAAATGTTGCTTATATTCACATTGAATATTAAAAATCCAAATTAATTTCTGTCTTGGAACATTTTGTAGGCAAAATAATTAACCAGTTTGAGTAGTAGACAGCATTTTTTCATGTCAAACAGCATGTAAAGAAGAGTAAGATATGTTCACATATGAGTCACACATAGGCACGAGCACAGGACAGTCTCTGCCTGATACTTTTGCAGACAAACTCAAGTTTTTTGTAACACTGGTTGTAGAATATTTTTAAGCAAAACCTGGCAATCATATTGATCATGACAACAAGACTGACAGTGAATAAGCTTTACAAAAACTATACATAAAAGGTCTGAAGTTCTCCAAAAATTGAAATGGGACTTCAAACTTCTCATTTGGTCATACTGCTGAAGACACTATTTAGCTAGCAAGGACAAGTTAAAAAGCCCAGGGGTATGAGTGAGTTACCTTCTAGTGTTTGCAGCCAGCCTGGAAACTGGTCCATAACTGGTCTAATAATTTACATGCTTGCTTCCCAGCTAACCTGAAAGCATTTCCAATTGATTTTAGTGTGTTGAAATCAATGTCCTCATTATTTTCTGTGCAATCAACATCTACAGCATAACTAGAGTAGGAGCAATAATGGCGCCATTGCCATATTTTATGAGGCAATAATAATGACCCTAGTGAAGTTAAAATGAAGCAATGTAATAACAGGAAGGATGGATATATGCCCAGGAGTGTAATCATGGCCATTTTTTTCCTTATCCTGACTGAAGGAATATCTTTCTGGGTGCAGACAGATTTAGAAACAGTTTCTGTGAAAGAGGAAGGTAAAGAAAAGGGCAGTGTGTGATAACAACTACTCTCTATATCTAAAAGGAACATTCTCAGCTGGATGGAAAAGGTGAAGATTACCATGTCATAAATTCTTAAAGACTCTCGTTTTCTCCAGTGTTGTCACAAAACTCTCTCTGTTTGTTGAATAAGGAAATTACAACTTTAAGTCGCTGGAAGCTGTCACTGCCAGCAAGGATGGCAGTTACATTTTTGGAACAGTCTCCTACTACACCATCTGTATGCCTTTAGTACAAGTCCAAAGATGAAATCACATGGGACCACATTTCTAACAGTCATACTTATTTGAGAACTGGAAACATTTTGCAATATTTATGTGCTGTTGGTTTTTTGTTCCCCTTCATACAGAAATACTTGACTAAATCCTCAATAATATACAAGTGGCCTGGATTTCTCAACTTTTTATAATACAGCTTTTTATCTGATCTTTCTCAGAGATTTTTAATAGTACATGGCATATAGATGACAGGATGTCACATTATGGTTTTAACATTGTGAGGCATTCAGAGAATAACCAGGGATCGCTTCCTTTATTTTTCCAGTGTGACAGCTGTACTGCAATCTTACGTTCATATTTATGTAAATTATAAGTATTTTACTGTCTGGTAGTAAATTTTTTTCTTACATTTTCACAATACACCCTTTTCTCCTTCTGTAGGTATGCAATGAAAATACACGTTCAAACCAAGTATTAATTTAATTGAAAAGCTTTTGCTCAAATCTTACCAATTATTTTCAAAGTGTTGACTTATAAATGAAAAGTAGGAACATCTACCTTTGCAGTATTGAAGACTTCAGTCTTCAAAGTAGTTGAATACTTGATGATTGAGGCTCGTATCTGTTACAATCACATGTCACAGCAGCAGTTTTTGCAATAACTTATAGCTTGTGCAACTTCCGTGCTCAGCATCTGTTCTGAGGTTAGGCTAAATAGGTGTGAATATTAATTCACTATGATGGGGTATTACTTCTAAATTTTCAGTTATGCAAGCAGAATCATGTTTTTTCTCATTTCTGCCTCTTACCTGTAGTCTTTCCATATGCAACACCAGAAAGAATAAAACATTATAAACTTACACTGTTTAGCTTTATCTTCATTATAAATTCCAAATTGACTTTCACTTGGGTAAATAGTTCTATTATGAAATCAGCAGAAAACTTTGAAGAAACTTCCAATTTTTCTGTATGTTTGCATATGACATAAAATATTTGGTGGTTAATACAAATTGCTGCAATTTGGTCTTTAAGCAGAAATCACTTCAACCTCCTAGATATTTTCAATGCTGTAACTGTAATCAAAGTATTGTTTATGTCTGTGGTTTTTTCTTGGGGAAATACAATCTTAAAAATATATGAGGCTTTTTGGTGAGATATAGTTCAATAATAAGTCCTGGAATGCAAATCACATACAGGCTATCTTAAAGCAGAAAATACTAAACTTTCTGGAAGACATACCTGGGTGGTTTACAGATTATTTCAGTTTTGTTTTGTTTTTTTTTTTCCAAGTAATCGAAAGTCAGTGCACACCATAGTTTGTGCAAGTTTTTATACAAACTTAATATTACCCTCAAATGTGGTCCCAACGTGTGTAGAGAAGGACAGTATGTTCTTTTGCTAAGTCCTCAGTTCACAAAAAATAATACATCAATCTATGCATTACCATAGCTGTAGTTCCTTTGAAATTTATGTACTTGTATCCATGTAGACGATAAGACAAAAGGAGAAATTGTGTAGCTGCTTGCAGTGTGACAGGGTGCTTTATGAAGCAATAGGATACAGCAATATGTTACTCAAATAAAGTTATTTCTGTTGCTAATTCTGACAAAACCAGAAGAAATGAGATTTGCAGATTTATGCTTTAGCAGCAGTGTAATTTTGTTTCAGAATAGAAATCTTGAATTGCCAGTGCATCCTACTGTGCCAGTAGAATTTTCAATTTTACTGAAATTGCACTTTTGGAAAAAAAATAGAAACTCATAAAATTATCTTTGCATGCAGTCACCATTACTTGTCTCTAGAAAAACAGGATCAGAATATTTTTTATACATTTGCTACATGGGTATTGAACTTAGAACTGAATGTTTTATGTAAGGAATGGAAAATAAATTTTTGGCTTTAATCTCCTCCAGGTCCTCCCTTTGTTCTTCTTTTGCATTAGATTGCACTAACATCTCAGTTCATTAGAAACAATGGAGAAGTGGATCTCTGCCTAATTTATTAATTTTGTTGTGATGACTAAGCACTAGTGGAGTATCTGGAAGTATCAGTTATACAATAAGATTGTGTGATAAAGGTGTTTAAAAGAAATGCAGTATATTTTGAGAATAAGGATCATTTCAATGGCATAACGTTTCTTCCTGAGCAGAGAAGAAAATGGGTGTTTCTAAATAAGTTAAAAAAAAAGAAGAAGAAAGATAAAGGCTTAATTATGCTTTTATATTTTACTTCCTGTTTCTGACTGTGTCAGCAGCTATCAGCTACAAGCTGGACATCAAAGATAAGTTCTCTGCTACTTTCAATGCTTTCCAACCCCGTATTTTGGCAAAATAAGCTTTAAAAATGTGTGAAAACATTTATCTCAAGTCAGGAAGTTTCTTCAAAATGGCATTTTCAAAGTCATTAATTTATAAGTGGTTTGCAATGCCAAATAAAATAAATGGGTAGGACAAGCAGATGCTAAGCACCTCTGAAAAATCAGTCTATCAACCTCAGTGTATGCTGTCTTCCAGAAATGTAAAACAGGAATAACAGAAATGCTCTACAAGTTGGTGGACCTATGCATAATTCACTGAAATTTTTAAGATGCTCAGATATTATGGTGATGAATACTTACAGCTACAATGATAAATAATAGAAGTAAGCAGAATTAATTATTAATTTATGTGATGTTATTTCTCTTTTCACTTGTGTGTGCTGAATAGGACTAAAAATTAGATGAGTTTGAACAGAAAAATAACTGGTATTTTTCTTCTTGAAAAATGCAGTATATGGAATTTAAAAGCTGATTCTAAAATGTTCATAACCACATCAAAAAAAATGTTGTCTTCTTTAATGTGTAGACAACTTCAGTTGATAGTAGTGGTAGCTGTGAATTTCAGTTATTAGATATACATTAATAAAACAAACTTATGCATAATTATTTTTTAATTTTAGTTTTAGTCTCCTACTTTATGTTGAATAAAAGGCAGAAACTCCAGAGATTTACATCTGGTTTAGTCTCTGCTCAGATGTTATGTGCTGTATCAAATAAAAATCTTATTGTGTTTTCTTTTCTAGGAGAAATCCATAATGTTGTTTGGAAGACATTGTCTCAGTGGTTTCACTTTTTATGCCACCATTTCATATTTGCTTCTTCAGTGAAAATGGCTTTAGAAAAATTGTAGCATGAATCCCCATCAGAAAAAGGCTTTGAAGTATTATGCCATCATTGAATAGCACCAGGGTGGACTTGGAAGTAAGGCACTTGAATGAGAGATGTGGACCAGATACACACAGAAAGCTTATGTCATTTTTCACCTCTTCTACATCAAATGCCACTTTCACATTTTTACATTAGTCACAAAAACAGGGTCCTCACTTCCAGCACTTCTCTTTTTAACTCTCTTGAGTGTCTGTCATCCTCCCCTTCAAACACTATGCAGACATTCTGTCTCACAGCCTCGGACAAATGAAGTCATCTTACCTGTAACCACATCAACAATTTGCACTAGTTGAAATGGAATGAATCAGATTGCTAGGGTAGTACTAGTTGACTTTCACACTTTTCTGTTTCTTCTCTCCTCTCTTTCTTCTCTCCTCTTCTCTCCTCTCCTCCTCTAAACTCCTTAAGTTTTAGCTTTCATAGTTTTCAGATTCTGTACTGAATTGGTGTGTAACTCTGAACTTCATGTGGAGTGTTGTCAGGTTCTCTTCACAATTTGGTTAGACAAAACAATCCTTTTCCAGCCTCAGAACCAGGGACACCGTTGCAGCTTCAGGTCTCAAAAAGTATAAAGAAAAGGAAATTTGGGTGAGTAGAAATGGTAAAATGTGACTTCATAACCTTAAGCCGTAATTGGACAATTAACCCCAATATGCAAATGGATCAAACTCATAAAAGTGTGAAAACTTGTGACCCATCACCCATCGTGGGTGTCGCCTTGTCCAGGCCCTTGTATTGCCCAAGGTGTCTTTTTAATAAATACCTACTTTATTTCTTTACTCTTTCTAGCCTCTCTTCTAGGTAGCCTCTCAAGGCATCACTCTTTTAGTATGACTGGCCATTAATCACCTTTCCTCTGGGTTAATAAGTTAATCTTGAATGAAAAGTACAGAATTTTATGGCTGAATAGTCTGGCAACAGCTTCAGTGTTTTAGTGCAAAAGGTCAGATACTCTTGATTTTGGAGTGTGGTGTATTTCTGTTTAACTTTGGCTTCACCTATAGCTGGCTTCCTTTTTCTAGTTGTGGCAGATTATATAAAATTTATAGCACTAATTGTCTCTAAGTATATTATCACTAATCATGTAAATTATGTGAAAAAAATTGTCTGTTCTCAATGAAAGAGCAAAGATCTGAACAAGTATGCTTTTTAGAATAGTAGCCATCATTCTGTAAGGGTTGTTTGTAAACTTTCAACATTTTAGAGCAACTATAATATATTAAAATTAGATTTTACTTGTGAGAAAACATGCAAATATCTCTACGCATTCTGAACCTCAGTTTTTGTTGTTTCTATGTGAATAACATTTCCCTTGAGAGTCTGCTTCCATCCATATTTATGTAACAGAGATGGACCACTCAGCATTTGGTGTGGTGGGTTGACCTCATCTAATGAAACTGACTCCTTTCTGCTGTGTCAGAAAAAAAGGGCAGGTGATAAGATTCATGGTTAAGAAAAACAAACAAAAACAGTCTAATAGGTGGAACAAAATGTACATGTGAAAGGAGAGGAAAAAAAGGAATTATTTCCTTCTTCCCATGAGGAGACAGAGGTCTAACAACTTAATGGAAAGCCTGACTTCAGAAAGCATAACAGTTGCTTGGAAGGAAAATGCTTTAACCATCAACTTCTCTAGGTTTGCTTTTGTTTTTTTTTCTTTCCTTAAGCTTTTATTCTTGGACACAGCATCATGTGGTACACAGTACTGCTTGATCACTTGTTGTAGTTGTGTCCTCTCAGCCTCTTGCTCACCTCCAGCATTCTCACAACCACAGCCAAAACACTGCTGTGTTATCAACACTGTTTAGTCACAAGTCAAAGCACAGCACCATACTGGCAGCTGACAGGAAAATCACGTCCATCCCAGCCAGGCCTGGAATAGGTGGGGACCAGCAGAAGACTAGAAGGCTCTCTGGTTCTTTCTCTTTCTCTATGACAGTTCTGGGTTGATGCTTGCTGCATTAAAAGGCAGACAGGACATGAATTTTCTGAACAATTTTCTTTGTCAGGCCTTGCTGTTAAAATAATTTTATTTCACCATGGAGACTGCAGTATTGGGAATGGCACGGAAGATATTTGAAACATAGCATCTTCAGTTAGTACTCTGTGCTCTCTGGAATAGTTTTCAAGGACTGTTTTTCTAGCATAGTGCCAAAGAAAGTAAGCAACTACCATATATGTAGCCTTTCATTTGACATTTTCAGTTCTCTGTGTATCTTTAAATGTAGGTGCAAACTAGTAACATTCATTAATTAGCAGTGACGCTTCCCTTTCCTAGCACAGAGCCAGGGCTCCATTTCAGAATCCTATCAGTGATGGGTGAGGGAGATTGCCAGCTGGGCTAGAGACTCTCAAACCACAGAGGAGTCAGAAGGGATAGTTTATCACAGCAAGGTGTTCCACTTGTCTGTTATCTAGAGAGTGTGAACTGACTACAGCATGAAATAAAATACTAGAGATTTTAAATGCACAATGGCTGCTGCAAATTTTAATTATGGTAATAATTGAGAAGTGAAAGACCATGTACCTGGGTGAAAACTGAAGCAATAATTGTTGTAAACCTTTTGGATGGATCTTGGATTGTGATTGGGTACTATATCATGTTCGTATGGTTGGGTTTTGGTAGTGGGGGGACTACAGGGATGACATCAGTGACAGCCAGCCAGAAGTTTCTACCATATCTGAGAGAGCCAGTGCCAGCTGCAGGACAGACATGCTTCTGGCCAAGGCCAAGCCAATCAGAGGTGGTGAGAGCACCTCTGCAGTTACATATCTAAGAAGTAAAAAAGAAAAGTTATTGAGCAATTTTAACTGTGGCCAGAGAAGAGTGGGGTAAGAACATGTGGGAGGAACAACTCTCCACCCATCAAGGTCAATGCAGAAGGAGGGGAAGAGGTACTACAGGCACTGGATTCCCCTGCAGCCCCTGGTGCAGCCCATGGTGAGGCAGCTGTGCCTCCACGGCCCTTGGATATCCATGGGGATGGAGAGATTCACCTGCAGCCTGTGAAGAAGACCCACACTGGAGCAGGTGGATTCCTGAGAGGAGGCTGTGACCCTGTGGAGGACCTTCAGACATATGGAGAGAGGTTCCAATGCTGGAGATGTTTTCCTGGTAGGATTTGTGATTTTGTGGGCTACCCACACAGGAGCTGGCTGTGCCTGAAGGATTGCATCCTGTAGAAGAATGATCCATGTTGCAGCAGTCTGTGAAGAATTGTTGCCCGTGGGATGGAGTCATGTTGGAGAGGTTCATGAGGAACTCTCTCCTGTGTAAGGGACCCTACACTGGAGCAGGGGCAGGACTCCTCCCCCTGAGCAGTGGCAGAAACAACGTGGGATAAACTGACCATAACTCCCATTGCCTGTCTTCCCGTGCTTCTGGAGGGGAGGAGGTAGATCTGGGAAGGAGGGAGGAGTCAGAGGGAAGATTTTAAGATGTATTTTCTTTTCTTTATCCTGCGCTGATTTTGTTGGTAATAAATTCAATTAATAGCCCCAAGTTCCTCCTTTTCTGTGACTGTACTCCACGAGTGATCTTTCTCTGTCCTTATTTCCATTCATGACCCTTTAACTGTATTTTCTTTCCCCTGTTCAATTGCAGAAGGAGCTGATAGGGTGGCTTTCATGGGTACCTGGCATCAAGCCAGGGTCAACACACCATAGTCTTTTTGGTGGTGAAAACTGGGAATGAAACAAGGACCTTCAGGGACCTCAGAATTTTTAGTCTGTCTAGATAGTCTAATGACAAATAAAATATTCATCATTTATGTGTTCAGTTAACCACAAGACAAATTTCATTGACACCATTTGTAAAGTTTAAAGTTAGATTGATCTCTAAATATACAATTGTTAAGCATTTTCTTTTTGTGTCTGCCTTCTTCTGTTTGTCTGTCTCCCAAATCCATATAGTTCTTTTACTTTTTCCAAAAGAATTAACTGCTAACAAGAGCTCTTAGGTTTGTCAGCTAAACTTCACGGACAGTTTAACAAGCTACTTATTACAAATCTTCTTAGAGAAAATCTTGTTTAAAATTACATAGTTTGCATTTGAATTTATAATGCTGAAGTAATATTAGTTTACAGGTCTATAGGAATAAGAATAATAGCAAAAAATAAATGCAAGCTGTGCAGTGAACATCCCTTCATTTTCATGAAGAAAAAGCTGCAATTTAAAGATCAACTGTTGACAGAAACATGGTTTGTGATCAAACAGCTGGAGGAAATCCTGAGTTAAAAGATGTCTTTTGTTAAGCATCTTACAAGAATTAGCCATACACTTGCATAGCTAATCCAAGTTACTGATCTTCAAAAAGACATGACAACATAACACATAGGCTGTAACTTGTTAAAATGCCCATAAATCATTATGACATGAATAATAAACTTAGCTAAATGCATGGTTGTCAGTTGTATTGGAATAAAAAGTGCTTTTGAAGGGTTTAATTTAAAGGGGTCATATAAATATCCCTAAGGTCTCACATTAATGCACAAGTTGTTTTGCAAATTTGCTTTTTAAATTGCCAGTGACAGCAAAAAGAGATTTTTTTTTTCCTTTGGATAAAACCTTTACACAAATGCCATAAAGCCTTCATGCCATGGTGACTAAGACTAGATCTAATGAAGAAATTAAGCACCTACAACTTAGGTCCTAAAATGTTTTAATGATTAGCCCCTCCTCATTAACAGAAGCTCAGAAAGAGGTACTGAGTTTGCTTCAAGTAAATAAGGCATTCAGATTTCACACCTTTATTTTTGAAAATCTGGATGTTCATTTCAGTTGGTTTTCATTCACTCTGAAACCACAGAATGATAGGATGCTAGGAAAATTGCTCAAAGTTTTTCAGGGCTTTATCCTGAGAATCTGGAACCTTTAAAATCTTCAAGGATGGAGACAGCACAGCCTCTCTGGACTGCCTCTTCAACTGCTTGGATGCCTTCAGGGTGAAAAAGAATTTCCTTACAAAATACTGTTTTTCTCTGTGCATGCTGTCTCTCTTTTCCCCACTGTGCACCACAGCAAATGTGACTCTATCTTGTTGAAAAACTATACAGAGGTGCCAGCAGGCTGCATTTATTTCCACCCAGAACCCTTTCTCCCCCAGGCTGAACAAGCCTGGTCCCTCAGACTCTCCACGCAGGAAAAGTGTCACAGACCTCAGCCAACTTGGGGGATCCCATAGCTTGGAGCATACAGATGGGAGCCTAGGAGTGCTGAGCAGAGGGGCATAGTCCTTCCCCTCAGTGTCCTGGCTATGACCCTGTGAATAACTCTCAGGGTGCTGTTGGCCATCTCTGCACCTGGGCACACTGCTGGCTCCTGCTCAGCTGGTGTTTTCCAAGGCCTACAGGTTCTTTCCATCTGCCTGTGCCTGTGCTCCCTTGCCAAGGGAAGCACTGACTTTGCTGTAAAGTTCAATATTATAAACTGACTGAAATAATACACCTAGTATTACTTCTCAAAAGACTGAGAATAAAAATAGGATCATTAAATCCCCAGATGAACCAGCAATCGATCACTGCTAGACGTTCTAGCTAGCAAAGTATTGAACTGCTATCATATACTTTCTGAATTTTTGGTGTGGTGCCTTAATTCTGTCTAAAGCCCATTTTATATTAATATATCTTTTACTAAATGGTTATTGATAGCTTCTAAACATATAGAAGAACATTCACCAGACCCTATCATGTTCAAACCTATTCCAGCACTACGCTGATCTTAAAGTCAAGTCTTGTAGGATGTTTCCTTTGTTGTTCCTTTATGGTTGTGTTTGTCTAACAGTGTTGGTTTTTGTCAGACAGCTTCCTGGCAAGGCATATCACTCTGGTCCACCTCAGCTATCAATAAATGAGGATGAAACATTTCTGCACCCACTCTAAAAGCAAAGTGCACTTCTGGGATTTAGCCTTCCACAGGAAATTTGTTTCTGCAGTTACCCAGAAATGAATAGATAAATATACTGCCACTGTTCAAAGAAATGAAAAAGGCAGAAAATGTATTAATTTTCATAACCAATTTTAAAGCAAATATGAGGAAAAAAATAGCCTTTCAGAAGGAATCTAAAATTATTCTCTGCTTAAATTAAAATCATCTGGCTGTCATTGTGTTCAAATAGTGTACAATGCGAATTAAAATGAAATTCTCTAAATCCATAGAAATCTGGCAGTAAAATTATGGATCTCTCTTCCAGTGGCTAATAGAATATTGAACTGTGGCCTTAGTATGAATTTTACTAATGTTCACCCTAGGTTGTCTTTAAAGTCTGAGCATTTTTTTTTTTACTTGCAAACTAATTTTGGAGCTGTAACAACATTCGAGTAAGTTTGAGTTTTTGGGTAGGATTTGTTGGTTTGTTTTGTTGGGTTTTTAAGGTGAAGGTAAATGTTCAAAGGTGTCCTCTGAGAGGACTTTACAAAGAAAAGAAAGATGGAATAGAACGAAATTCTGGGATCAGAAAATGTCATAATGGAGTCTTCTTTGTTCATTATTTTCAGTAATTTTTGCTTCTCTTCCTGCCATCTACTGAAAAATCTTGGATGTTTTTATAAAATCCTGTATTTGTTGTATCTTGTATTGAAAATGAAAAATGGTAGCCAGGTCCAGCAATTTTCCAGCAAAACAGATATTTCAGTACGAGTTCTTTTTTGTGTCAAATATTTTTTTTTGTTGATGGTGTCTGACAATTCCTGAGCTCATGATACTAAATGAAAGCAATTGAAACTTTTTCAAAGTCTTCACAGGATTTGTTGAAGTGCTATAAAGAATAGCCAGGTTTTTGTCACTACTCTTTCCATAATGAGATTTTGGTTACAGATGTGGAACATTAAAAATCAATATCATGTGGAATACTAAAACAAACCAGTGTCAAATGAAGAAAAAATTATGAACAAAGAAAATGGGATTTAAATCTTCAAATAAATAGAACCTAGTAAGTCATCAAGTGAATGGCATATGCAGATTAAAAAGGAGATGAAGAAAATCCTTCAAAAGAGAAAAAATTACTCCAAATTTCAGTAGTTTAAAGGCTTTTTAGAAGTAGGCCAAGAGAGTATTCTTACAGAAATATTTTATACAATATATTTTGTACAGTATATTTTATATTGTGAACTAATATAAAAACAATGAAATATTTTTTTCAGTTTTTGATTCCAAGTCCACCAAGAACACCTATGATTATTGTACATAATTTTTAAAATTTGTTTATTTTACCAGGAAATTCAGTGCCTAAATGTTTTACTTTTTTCCAGTAGGTTCCTTGGCTGATAAAGTACCACTTCGTGTTCACCTGTGCTTTGGATTTGACATAGGCTGTGGATTTGAAACTTGCTTTTTTTTTTTTTTTTTCTTAGCCAGGGTATATACAGGAAAAAGTACTTATATATTTTTCTTACAGAAGTTTAAGTTGTTCATCTGTTACTTTTTTGTTTGCTTATCTGTGTCCATTTAAGCAAAGCCGGCCTGTGGGTTTGGAATTTTTTTTCCCCTAGTTCAAGCTCTTGTCAAATTCTGATTTTGTAATTGCATTAAAATATGTTAATACTATATCCTTCTCCCTACTCTCCTACTCTCCTACCAAATCTAGCGTTGAAATTTTATGCTTAAAAGTGAAATTGCTTGTACTGGTTTGGCACAGACTGTTTTTAAGTATCAGGGGGCCACAAAGACCTTTCCTGTGAGAAACTGCTGAAACTTCCACCATGTCCAGCAGAGCCAGTCCCTGATGGCTCTGAAGATGGACACACTGCTGGTCAGGGCTGGGCCAATTAGAGAGGCTGGTCACACCTCTGTGATTTAAGGAGAAAATCAAAACAAAGTCTGGGTGCAGTTTTAATTCCATCCAGAGAAGAGGAGGAGGTGAGAACATGTGAGGGAAACCACACGGAGACACCAAGGTCAGTGCAGAAGGAGGGGCAGGAGGTGCTCCAGGCGCTGGAGCCGAGATTCCTCTGCAGGCCGTGGTGAGACCAGGGTGAAGCCGCTGTGCCCCTGCAGCCCACGGGGATCCATGGGGAATGCAGAGATCCACCCACAGCCCATGGGGGAGGTGCCCGTGCAGGAGTGGGTAGATGCTTGGAGGAGGCTGTGGTCCAGTGGGAGACCCATGGAGAGAGGGGGCCCTGATTCCAGCATGGAGCAGCCTGTCCTTGGAGGACTGCACACTGTGGAAGAAGAGAGACCCATGTCACAGCAGTTTTGGGAGGACTGTCTGCCCTTGGGAAGGGCTCATTTTGCAGCAGGTGCAGTTTGGCTGCTGCTCATGAGAATGGAACCATGTGGGAGATGTTCACAGAGAACTGTCTCCCATGGGAGGGACCCCATGGCCTCACAGGGGAAGGACTCCTCTCCCAGAGCAGTGGAAGAAAATCTCGGTGATGAACTGACGTAAACTCCCATTCCCTGTCTCCCTATGCTATCAGTGGGAAGGAGGGAGAGTCTGGGGGAAGAAGGTTTTAAGGGCTCATTTTACTTCTCATTATCCTCCTGGGATCCTATTAGCAATAAATTCACTTTGCAACTAAAGTCAAGACTGTTTTGCCCTTAAAATATTTTCTTCTTATCCTTGTCTCACTCATGAATCCTTCGTTAATTTTTTTCTTTTTTTTTTTTTTTTTCCTCCTATCTACCCAGCTGTGGCAGGGGAGGGTGAGTGAGTGACTCTCATGGATTGTTGGAGTTGGGCCAGTGTGAAACCATGACACTGGTTTACTAAATTCTTTGACAAGCATTCTGATTAGAAATGCATTATTTTCTTAGTAAAATTATTTATCATGAGAACCTGAAGGAATTATTTCAAACTGAACAAAAAATTATCAGCAATACAACAACAACAGAAAAAATTTAAAACTGGAGGTCATTTAATAAGAAATAAAAGCAACATCATGACTCTTTTATATCTAGCTATAAAATGGTACAGGCAAATGTCCAATCTGTTCAATACCAAGTCTGGTATCACAGCCTAACTTTTAGAAATATTTAAAAGTTGCTTTTGCTCTTGTTGTGTTAAAGCAATCTTTCAGTGCTGTAGCAATTCCTCTACAAAAAAAAGACAAGTAATTTTAATTTCATTTTTAACTGCTTATGCAGGTTATAATCCTCCACAAATACAAAAAGTACTTTGATGCATCTGATGTTACTATATTTCTGCCAAGAAAGAAGAAGAGCTGCCAAGAAAAATTACTCCTGTTGAAGATTGTTGCGATATTTTTGATGTGGCATTCTGCCCTTTTTTTTTTTTAACCTTGAAAACACTGGTGTTGGATTGAATATATGATGGCTGAACGGTCAACTGATTAACAACAGGAAATCAACCACAATACATGCTACTCTATAGTCACATTGAAGCTGAGAAAAATTATTCTTTTCAGTGACTTCATTGGATGCACATATCACCAGCTGTCGCTTTTCATTGACTCAACAATTCTGTAGATAGCTGTTGCTTGTACTTAGTGTCACGAACTTGAAATTTGCTGCTATATATGAAATGAGTTGTATTTGTTCTTAAATTTTATAATCACACTTTCTTTATCATGGGAAGCTGTCATGACACCTTTAAAAGGCCTTTACTTCTTTTTTTCATCCAGTATAGTCTCTCAGATATCTCTTTATCTTCATTGGATTTAAACAAGTATTTAAATTTAGTTTCAAATTAGCCAAAGCCTATATTTTGCATAGATACTGCATGCTCTTTGAATAATATTTTTCAGTTTAAATGGCTCTTAGTGATATTTTTTAGTACAGAATGATTATCAAAAAACATTGTGTAATTGTTTTGCTTGGTATTCTGAGGTACCATGTTCTTACCTTTTCAGTACACTAAGGATGATGAGACAATTAATAAATTCTTAATACAGGTAGTGTAATACTTAGATGTGCTTCCATATAAGCAACCTACAGTGATATCACACAGAACAAAAACACACTGAATGAATCAGCCATTGTTGAAAGTCAACAATGTTTTGTTCCTAGAAAGAAACTATTTTCTTCAAGTGTTCAAAATAGAAAATTTAATTAATTTTATAACTAAAGGGTGTTATAAAAGCAAACAACTCCTGCATACATTCCCACTAATTTAGTTTGCTCTGTGAGATTTGCAAAAACCTGTAAGGTCAAACTTGGTCGATTAGACTTTGGCTGAATGCTTAAATCATGAACCCTGTGAGGTTCATGAGATTTAATGATTTTGCATCTGGTGGTTATTAACTATTATTTTTTCTCCTGTTGCTCTTTTGCTTGTTTGTAAGTTATTTTTAGCTTACATCTAGTTGTATGCATTCCTTACTGGTGGAAAGGGATTGGTTAAAACTAAGGGGAGATAACTCAATTTAGAGTGCCCATCTCCTGAATTATCTTAAATCAAGACAAGCATATGATTATTTCTGTTGAATCATTTGATTTTTTTCATGGGGAAAATTATTATAAAAATGAAGTTTATCTGGTTACAGATTTTTTAGCTTCACTCTTCTGTTAAGTCCTCTTAAAAAGTTTAAGTTTTTTTAAGCAGTATCAGATTCTTTGACAGGACTGCTATAAACTTTTGTCTCCATTCCCTTTTACACATTCTTCTAGACATGTCTCCTTGTATCACAAAGAAGGAAGTAATTCTCCAGTGAGTTGCACATGAAAGGTCTGACATCCCCTGAGAAAGAATCCATTTTTGTAATTCTATTTCCTGCTCTGGGCAGGTAATGAGGGAAGACAAGACCTTATTTTAGGTGAAACAGATCATACAAGTTGACAGTATAATTTACTCTAACAAATAGATCTTGTCCTGAAACCCACCTCAGAAATACCAACTCTTTTTTTTTTTTTTTCAGAAAAAAACAAACAAAACAAAACAAAACAAAAAAAAACAACGGGTCACGATGTTTGTACATGACATTCAGATAAAATGAGTATAAATATCATCTTAAAGAAGCATATAGACTGACAGCACTAGGATGAGTAGTGATTAGTACCTGTATTGCCTTACATGGCACACTCTTAGGGTTTCAAATTTCTTGTTAGTACAGTATTTCTGTCATCAATCACTTTTCTTACTGCCATATTCTCTTGTCTTCCAAGCTATACGTTGTTCTCATTACAGCCAGCCTTTATACTTCCTTCATACAGTGCTTGGTTATATTTGTCTAATATTAAATTAAGCCTTATGTATCTGTCATGCTCAATCAGCTTCATAATTTCTGAAAAGATTTGTCTGTATGAATGTGTGCTGAAGTGAATATGAGAAATGGATAGAATTTTAGATGATATGTAATGTCTCCCACATATGAAAAATGTGCTTATTTACTCTGATATTTTATGCCACAGAGAGAAATACGAATTAATTTTTTTCCACATGCTGTGATCTGTGCAGTCTATCTATATTCAAAGCACTCATTTTATATGTTTTTTTTTTGTCATTGCTGAGTCTGTAAAATATTAATTTAGGGAGGAAGATGATTTTTTTAAAATATAAATTGTTGGAATGCCTACTGTCACTGCTTCCAGGAATATTTGCAAAAAAAACTTAGAAACAAACACAACACAAAACCATAGAAAAAAAACCAAAAAACCCAACCCAAAACCAAACCAACAAACAAACATACAAAACCAAAGAAGTGAAAAACCAGACTTGTATTTCTGCCACTCTCCTACTTTTTCCTTCATGGTATGGTGAACAGCTAAGTCCTGATTCCCTTTGGTAACGTCAGAGATTGGACTACAAATTAAGCCATGTATTGCCAGGTATTGCAAAGAATACTTCCATCTCAAGCACCCTAAAATACATCACCCATATATATCTAAGTATCACATTAAGGAAATATCATGGTAAGGAGGATGTAACTGTTTGACAGCTATCTCTACATCATACCTGCTTATAATTTTCCAAATAAATTAAAGTGTAATCTATGAAGGAGACAAGAAGATTTTTGATACCTACTAGGCTGCATAATGCTAAGGGTGTCAGAAAACTGCTTCTGGTATTTGAAATATCCATTTTTTTTTCAATGCTGATAATTGCTTTCAGCTTACTGTTTTGCCAGCCAGGTTTCTATTCTCCTGTCCCCCAGCGCTGTGTCATTAGCAGTCGGATTAGTGCTTCCTACTGTCTTTTAGTCAATTGCATCTACAGAGTGGATTTGCAAATGTCCAAGTTACTTTAATTAGTGTGTTACCTCTTTGGGGTGATATCAAATGACAGAGAATTGAAAATCCCAGTATTTTTCAGGCACATTTCCATGTCCTGTGGGCTTACCAGGAATGTAATGGTAAAAAATATTGTTTTGAAAAGTCTCACTTAAGAAATTATTTAAAATGCAGTATTCAAGCTGATTCAATCAAACTTCTCTGCTTCACTCTAGGTACAGTGTTTTCAGGAAAAACTGAGATTTGATAGACACTGTTCTGTCAAATGATGTGCACTGTAGAAGAGGAACATGAAAGTTATCTGCAGCTGCAGGCTGACAGACTGCACAGAATGCCCTAGCTATCCTGGCATTTTAGTACAGTGTTGTGTGCTGACATGGTGGAAAAGAGAACAACTGATAAAACCCCCATAATATAAATATATTTGCTATTTTACATAGAGTAATTTAATTCTATATAGAATAAACACATTTGCTATTTTAAATCTAGCAATTTAATTTTGTATACCCTTCAGTACACTTGGTTTTATAGGAATTTGCTGTGTGAACATTTCTTATGTTCTGAAACCCCACAGCAACAAAAGCATTGAGGTAGAACTTTATATTTTCCTTAAAGTAAGGACACTAAGAGATATTAGAAAGCTTTTCATATTTAATGATGTTATATTGCAGCATATTTTATATTGAAATTAATTTTGAATTTTAAAAGAAGTCAGTTTTGCCAGCAGATACAGGTTCTGAAAGTCATTTCCTCCCTGCGTCTCAGTCTTACACATTGTAATTGGGAAAGTTATCACCTCAAACTTGCTCTCATTTAGCAATTGTCAAGGGCATCTTAGGCTGGTAAAGGCTCCACACAGTCATCACTGACTCTTTAGGAGAGTCTTTTGTTTTTTTTCTTGTCTCACCAAAGTTTGGCTCACAGCTGCTCTTCTGCCACCTTAGAAAATTCCAGTCTCTCATGGGCAATGGTCTCTCAGTCTGGGGTTTGGTGTGGTTATCTGATCTTCAAGAAAGATCCAGCCTCTTCCCACCTTCTTACAGTTGTGCCTTACCCAGTGAGCAGCAGCAAGAATATGGTAAAGTCAGTCTTTCTACCTGCCTTTAGTCAAATATAACATGAATTTAACATTAGTTCAACCATATTATTGTCTTCATCATAGGAAGCAAGCCCATTGATCCTCCAGGTGTACAGTTATCAGCTGCCAGCTAATAGAAGTGGAGTCAGCAAAACAGAAAAAGGCAATTGGAACATCAATACCACTGTTTGAGCTGCAGTCACTCCTCAGCAATGTCTTAGCCATCCAATATTTTTAGGAAATCTAAAGAATTTCCTTTCAGGAAGCTTCTGACCTTCATTTAGGAATTTGACCTTAAAGTTGCAATGAGGTTGCACAGAGAGCAGTGACTCCTAACTGAAGTGCATTCCTAAAAGTTACAATAAATTGAAATAGTTTTAAAGTCTCTGTATGTGCTTATGTAAACTGTCATATGTTTTCTTTATATACCCCACAACAAATCAGTCTTAATATAGAAATAATCAGAATATTCATTTTTGTCTTGGGTGTTAAGCGATAGCTTCCTTATTATCCCCACAGTCTGAATCCATGTCAGAATACATCTTTTGGAAGCTTTGGATTGTCCTCATCAAGAGACAAAGCTCAGATGTTCAATTTTTGCAAACCACATTTCTGTTTGTTGCACTCACAATGACAAAATACTTAGATATAAGAAATAATTTTGAGTTTTCTGCAATGGTAATTCACTGAAAACCATGCAATTTTTGTGAGCTACTCAGGTATTCTAAGCTGTACTTTAGGATAGAATAAAATAACAGAAGGTCTCTTCTTTATTCCTTTCCCCTTCTTTTTCTAAGTTATCAAATATTAAATGCAGCAGTTTCAAACAGAAAATGGGCTCACAAACTGCATTCATTCCCAACTCTGATTTTTGCCTTCAAAATGTTGTTCTCTTCTGCTGGGTCTAGCTGTGTTTCACCACATCCCTTTACTCTGGATGTTTACTTCAGCTCTTTATTTCATGTAGATGGTATCAGCCAGGCAGAAAAATGTTGAAATTTTCAATTTGCATATGTTGGAAAACTCTATTTTGTATTCCATAATGGAAACTATTACTGCGTCCTAAATATCCTGCTAACATTTTAAACATGCAGCCACTTTTGTCTATTTTCTGTAAAACATTATCCACAAAGGTTCAGAAAGTTTCATTAGGGTTGCTATAAAAGTCACTCTTCTCTTAAGCTGAAGTGGAAAGAAAGTACTTTGTATACCACTTGCTAAGTAAGTGTGTGGCAGACAAACAGTGTAGGTGATTCATTTTTATATGGAGTGATAATATTAGAAGAGTTAGAAGCTAATACATCTTTAGTCACTGATTTTTCTTTAGTTTTCAGTACATGAAACATTAGTTCATGCCCATTTTTCTATTTCTGTGCAGTAGTTTTGGCTGAGGTAGAGTTAATTTTCTTCTTAGTAGCTAGAACAGTGCTGTCTGTTTGACTTCACATGAGAATAATGTTGATAACACACTGGTATTTTAGTGGTTGTTAGGCAGTGCTTACTCTGATTCAAAGGATTTTCAGTTTTCCATGCTCTGACAGTGAAAAGTTGCACAAGAAGCTGTGAGGGAGCACAGCTGAGGCAGCTGATACAAACTGGTCAAGGGGTTAATCTATACCATAGAATGTCATGTCCAGTACCTAAGATCATCCATAAGGGAAAGGTTGCTGTTTGAGGATGGGCTGGGCATTGTTCAGTGGGTGGTGAGCAATTGTATTGTGCATCACTTGTTTTTCCTGGCTTCTCACTCTCTCTAACCCCTTGCAATGCACTTAAAAGTAGTAGTTGTAGTAGAATATAGTAGTTGTAGTAGTGGTGTATTTTTCTTTATTTCAATTATTAAACTGTTCTTATCTCAACCCATGAGTTTTACCCTTTCTCTATTCTCCTCCTCGTTCCGTGGGGTCAGGGTGGAGAGGGTAGTGAGCAAGCATACGTGTGGTACTTGCTGTTTGGGGTTAAGCCACAGCTGTCTTCCTTGGTGCCCAGTATGGGGTGGGTGATACAGCAACAGAAGTTTTTGAGAAAAGGAAGAATAGCCCAAATCTTTCTGAAATCTGATTTTGCCATAAACCAAAGTAAGGTCAAAGGACCTGCACAAGAGATACAGTTTTTAGGAATAAACTGGCAAGAAGTATGTTGTCAGATGCCAGTGGATGTGAAGAGCAAGATAACAGCAATGTCTCCACCAACTAACGTAAAAGAAACACAAGCTTTTTTTATCCACTGGGTTTTTGGAAAATGCACATTTCAAACTGCAGTCTGATTGTAAGCTGTTTCTATCAAATGACCTAGAAGAAAAATGATTTCAAATTAACCCCTCAGCAATGACAAACCTTTGAACAAATCAGGCATTATTTAGTTCATGCAGTAGCCCTTGGGCTAGTCAGGACAGAGCAAGATGCAAAAATATCCCCTACACTACACCTGGAAAGAATGGCCCTATCTGGGGCCTCTGGCAGAAGACACCAGGGAGCACCTGAGGTTTACCCCTAGGCTTTTGGAGTCAGGGATACAGAAGATCTGAGGCCACTGTACTACAACTGAGGAGATACTGGCAGCTTACAAAAGGGTTTGAGTTGCTTCAGAAGTGATTGGTACTGAAGCACAGCTCTTCCTGACACCTCAGCTGCCAGTGCTGTGCTGTTTGTTCAAAGGACAGGCCTCCTTGCACTGATCAAACAATAAGCTCAAATAATAATCCCCAGTCATTCAGAAATCCTAGAAGTGGTCTATCTTGCCTGCAGGCAAAGACTTGGGAATGCCACCAGAGGACAGTGACCTGTGCTGAAGAAGCCCCACTGTGTAATAAATTTCCAGGAAGTGAGAAGACTTGATGGGTCCTGCTGTACTGTAGGAAAGCATCAGAGGTTGAAGGCAGTTGTATGGAGTCCCCCACGACACGTCAGAGAAACTGCTGAAGGAGAAGGTAAATCAGTTTGAAGTCAGTTTGCAGAGGTGAAAGCCATCCATCTAGCTTTAGACATTGCTGACCAAGAAAAATGGCTAATATTCTACCTTTGTTCTGGCTCATGGGTGTCAGCAAATGCCCTGTGAGAGTGGTTACAGAAATGGAGGTAGAGCAACTGGCAGCAGGAACTAAACCCCTCTGAGCTGTGAAAAATATTGCTGCTTAGGTGAAGAACCTGGTTGTGACGGTACATCATGTGGATACTCATGCACACAAGAGTTGGGTCACTGAAGAGCACCAAAACAACCAGCAGTGGGTTAGGTTGGTAAGACTGAAGTGGCTTAGGTGGCTCTCGACTGGAAACATGAGTGACTTATTTCTAGCTCAGAGGGCCTATGACACCCCAGGCCATGAAGAAAGGGATGCAACATATACATGGGCTTGTGATCAAGGGGCATATTTTCAAAGAATCACAGAATATTCTGAGTTGGAAGGGATCCTCAAGGATCATCAAGTCCAGCTGTTAAGCAAATGGCCCACACAGGAGCCAAACCCATGACCTTGGTGTTGTTAGCACCATGCTCTAACCAATTGAGTTAATTAGACTTAACCACGGACACTATGATTCAGCTTATGAATGTGAAATTTTATACTATAAAGCCTCCCTATATCAAGGACAATGGCTGAAACATGAATATGGGGAGGCCTGGCAGAGAGACTCTATCACACTCCCCCAAACCTGTGACCTCAAGTGCCATGTGCTTACAATGGTGGAAGCCACAACCAGATGGCCGGAAGGATATCCTGTGCCACATGCCACTGCCTGGAATCATCCTGAACTTTAAAAAACAAGCCTTATAGTGACATGTACACAGAAAGAATTGAGTCCAGCAATGGGCTCATTTTTGAAACAAACTCATAAACACTTGACCCAAAGAGCTCAGTTGAGTGAGTATCTCATTCCCTATGATGCACCAGCCTCTGGAGAGATTAAGCAGTACAGTGCACTATTAAAGACTACTCTGAGAGTAATGGGTAGTGGAACCTTCAAGCATCAGGATACACATTTAGCAAAAGCCACATGGTTAGTCAGCAACAGAAGATCTAGTGGGCCCTGCACAATCAAAATTTCTATATACTGTATGTTGAAAGGGATAAAGTTTCTCGGAATCACAGAATCACAGAGTAATCAGGTTGGAAGAGACCTCTAAGATCACTGTGTCCATCCTATGCCTAACATCTCAACTAGACTATAGCACCAAGTGCCATGTCCAGTCTTTTTTTAAACACATCCGGAGATGGTGATTCCACCACCACCCTGGGAAGAGCATTCCAGTGTTTTATTATTCGTTCAGTGAAATTTTTTTTCCTAATATCCAACCCATAGCTTCCCTGATGTAGCTTGAGACTGTATCCTCTTATTCTGTCAGTTGCTGCCCAATGGAAGAGACCGACCCCCACTTGGCTACAACCTCCCTTCAGGAAGTTGTAGAGAGCAGTAATGTCACCTCTGAACCTCCTCTTCTCCAAGCTAAACAACCCCAGCTCCTTCAAAGGTTCCTCACAGGGCTTGTGTTCCCAACCCCTCACCAGCCTCGTTGCTCTCCTCTGGATGCTCTAAAGCCTCTCAACGCCCTTCCTAAAACGAGGGGCCCAGAACTGGACATAGCGCTCAAGATGCAGTGCTGAGTACAGGGGAAGGGTGACCTTTGTGCTCCTGCTGGCCACACAATTCCTAATGCAGACCAGGATGCCATTGGCCTTCTTGGCCACCAAGGCACACTGCTGGCTCATATTCAACCGGCTGTCAACCAGAACCCCCAGGTCCCTTTCCGCCTGAACACTGTCCAGCCACACTGTCCCCAGCTTGTAACGTTGTTGGGGATTTTTGTGGCCAAAATGTAGAACTCAGCACTTAGACTTATTAAACTTCATGCTGTTGGACTCTGCCCATCTATCCAACCAATCTAAGTCTCTCTGCAGGGCCCTCCTTCCTTCCAATAGATCGATACAAGCTCCCAGCTTAATGTCGTCTGCAAATTTACTAATGTAAATTTTCTGTAGTGCATATTAAAAATATGCTGAGGAAAACAGATTGAGTTATTCCTGCCTCAGATAAAGGAAAAACTATGCTTGGGATTGTTTTTTCTCAAGGATGTGAGTGCACTTTGTGTGCAATGCAGGAGGATGGGGAGGTTCAGTGTGTATCTTGAGGGATTTGATTTTGAGTGAGAATAGCCAATTAATTAAGTTGCACATTGTTACTTGCTATATAGCACTGGGTATCATCACCTCTATGCTGGGAGTGTGCCCATCACTGTGCGGGACATCTCACAGCACCCATCTCTGCCACTCCAGATTTGAGAATCTGAACCTGACTCCCTTTTAATCATCACATTAATGAAGAATGGACCCTGATTAAATCAGGCAAGTCCAGCAGTGATGGAATCAGAACTGGCTTCAGCTTTCAAATATCCAACACTATTTTTTCCTGTCCTGAAAGACTGTTACACTTGCATTCAATAGAAAACACTTTATAGTGTACTTGGTAATGAGTGTAGAAGAGGGGCAGTACAGGTGATTCATTTTTTATATGGAAGAATGAGAAGAGTTAGAAGCAAATATATCCTCAGCTAATGATTTTTCTTTTGTTTTCAGCACATGAAACATTATTTCATGCATATGTTTCTGTCTCCACTAAGCATCTTAATGTTCATTTGGGCTGAACTTATCTTTGTTATATAAGTGAAATGTATCCTTCCATGTGCAAGTTTTTGTGAGAAACAGTGGAGATGGATTGAAAATTAAGAATTCAGATATAAAAAGTACTTGGCTTACTTTTTTTTTTCCCATACATCATGCAAATACCCTTACAGGTAAACTATGGCTTGCAGAGTAGAAAACTAGGACTGTACAATAGAGATTGGTCACTACAATTCTGTGAGGAATATAGTGACATGTTTTTCTTTTCTGGGGTAGATATTTTGAGTCAACAGAAGTAAAAGAGTCTGGCTCACTAAATTGCAATACAAAGGACCTATGTAGTGCCTATGAAGATTTTTCATTGCAGGAAATGTGATTTTGATTCTGCTATAATTCCTGCTTTTGTAAGTGCTGAAACCACTTAAATTTTCTCATGCCCTGCTCTGAGTGATACTTCAGTATGTCAAATGAAGTACAGATATTTTGGTGATAAATTATAAAGTCATCAATTTTTGAATAATTTTTCTTTCCTTTTTTTTAAAGCACTAATCAAAGATTTTATATGTGACAGGAAGAAGTGGAAAGAGGAGAAAAGAGGAAATGGCATACAAGAAAAAGAGTTGAAAATCTTTAGATTAAAAGTAGGACTAGACAGCTAGTTTGATGCTACACAAGTTCATACAGGGACGTTGACTCTTATGGAGTACATCCCTCCCTTTGCCACTCTCCTTTTCTATTTCTTTGATTGTCGTGGTTTAACCCCAGAGAGAGGCCAAGCCCTATGCATATGCTCACCCACCCAGCCAACAGTAGATTTGAAGAGAGAATAGCAAGGGTAAAAGGTAGAAAACTCATGGGTTGAGATAAAGTCAGTTTAAGAGGGAAAGCAAAAATTATGCACACAAGTAAAGCGAAATAAGGAATTACTCATAGCTTCCCATGGGCGGGCAGGTTTTCAGCCATCTCCAGGAGAGCAGGGCCCCATCACGTGTAACATGGACTTGGCAAGACCAACACCATCACTCCAAATGTCCCCCCATTCCTCCTGCTTCCCCCCAGTTCATATGCTGAGCATGATGCTGTACGGTGTGGAATATCCCTTTGGTCATTTTGGGTCATCTCTCCTGGCTGTGTTTCCTCCCGCCCCCATGAACTCCCAACTTCCTTACCAGCAGGGCAGTAGGGAAAGCAGAAAAGGCCTTGGCTCTGTGTGAGCCCTGCTGAGCAAAAACAAAAACATCTCTGTATTATCAACCCTGTATTCAGCACAAATCCAAAACACAGGCCCATACCAGCCACTCTGAAGAATATTAACTCTACCCCAACCAAAACCCACACATTCTACTTCTTATATCCTGTCAGGCTAATCTCAGCCTCCAAAACAGTCAGTTGTTTGGATCTCCCTGTCACTACAGGCAAGTCACTGATCAGTACAGAACAGTACTGTATTTATTGATAATTGTTGAAAATCCTGTCCTACCTAGTAAAATAAATTTTTATTTATCAGGGCTCAAGACCAATAGATAAATATATACACTTTTATTTGGTAGGAATATAGAGCTGAAATTTTTGATTCCCATTAAATAATAGCTTCCATTTCACTCAGAAATATAAATGTGTCTTAATAGGATGGAGATTTTAAAGTAAATGGAAGAGAAGAATGTCCTGCAATAGAACTCTATTCTCTTGGCTCTTGAAGAAAAGGGAAATAATGTTTTAATAATAATCTGACAGTTCTGGCCCAGATAGAATTTTTAAACAAACCTCATCTCTATTTTCAAAATCAGCATGTCCAGCATCTACATTTTTTTTTAATTTTTTTTTTTTAGTTGAAAAACTGCTCAACTCTTAACTTAATGCAGAAGTATTTCGCTAGCACAAAGTTTTCCACTGGATCAGTTTAATCCTGTAAATCCTCAATTTAGACAGGGCCTATTTCAGTACAAGTATACACTGCTGTGTTAGCACTGTTGCAGTGAGGGCTACTTTAGGTAGAGCAAATAACCTCCCTAGAGCAGCAAAGAAAACCTAAGTTATAAAATAATTTCCCAACTATTCATTAATAGTTTTGGGAACCCCTAAAAGAGCTTTTCATCCCTCACCTGACACTCTGTGTAAGAAACTTTAATCTTGCTTAGGAGTAATAGGTAATTTGGCACCAAAAGACCTTATCAAATTTTTTCAAAAGGAAAAGCAATACAACCAGATTCCCTCAGGTAATTTCTTGGAAGCACTTTTAATATAGCGTTCAACCAGGGAATTTTTTTTATCACTTTCTTTTAGCACAACTTTATCTGGGATCATGTTAAACTGATGCTACGACACTTTCATCTACTACAACTCAAGCATTAACTTTTTCACTTAAACATGTCATGTTCTATTTTTAAAAAACCTTTAGAAATATATATAGAGCATTTCTGCTCTTTGTACACCTTCTTTGACTTGTATATAGAAGCAGCTGAAAGCTGATGAATACATGAGGGAAATTGTGCTTAACTAACTTGATTGCCTTCTATGATGGGAGGGCTGGATAGAGGAGGGAAGAGCACTGGATATTGTCTGCCTTGATTTCAGTAAGGCTCTTGACACTGTCTCCCATGATATCCTCATAGACAAGCTCAGAGTGGGCAGTGAAGTGGATTGAGAACCAGCTGCATGGCAGAGGGCTGTGATCAGTGGCTCAGAGTCTGGTCAGTGGCCTGTCACTAGTGGGGTCCCCCAGCATTCAATGCCAGGCCCAGTTATTGCTTAACTTATTCACCTGTGAATGGAAAGATGTCATAGAGAATATCAAACCTCAAATATTTCAACAGCTTTAGAATATTAGGAAGCTTTCCCCATGAGAAAAGATTGTAGTGGAAGGATGTGCTCAATGTGCTTGTGCAAGCTATATTAGTAGGTTTGTTCATTTAAAAACAGATTCATTTGTTTGGCTTATTTTTTGTAGTCCTTTGTATAGAACTCTTGGTGATATGACTAATGATGTTAACTTGTGCTTGGGTTAACCTTTTCATCATTTCAGTCAACTAAACAGCATTCCTGTTGTTTTTTTGGGTTGGTTTGTTCTTTGTTTTGGTTTTGGTTTTGGTTTTTTCAGGCAGAGTGAAGGTAGTGAAACAGAATGTACTTGAATAAGTTTGAAGTTTTGTGGAAAATAAACTAGACATGTAATGGTGGGGATCAGAGTATGTGCTTAACTAAATCTTTTAAAGGAAAGACCGACAAATTTTTATGACATTATGAATTAGGTAAAGATAGAATTACCAAAAAAATCCCCCCAAACTTTGGATAGCTGTGGACCAAGTTTAACAACTGCTAATGAATGGTCTTTTCTATAATGCTTGTGGTAAGGATACCTGAGGATCTTTTTTTCTGAATATATATTCATGTTACTTAGTTTTAAATGTTGAGTTCAAAAATTGAATGTTAAACAGAAATATTTTCATAAAAATCCTTAAAAAACTAGACACCAATATGAATTATGCATTATTTAAAGAATGCAACCCATCTTTATTATTGTTAATGGAGACTATTAAAGATTTTTAATCTGCTGTCTTCTGTAAATTGTTTAAGCTTCAGGGATGTTTACTGAATTGCAAGACAAAAGTTTATCAGTGTTTTGGATCAATGGAGTTAGTTGAAATATTTATTTATTCAAATAGCTTAATATATTTCATACAACCAGATGTAACATCTCATTCTGTACTGGGATCAGAAACCAAGTATCAAAACAAATACAGGAAAAGCTATTATTGTATAAATTCTCCCATGTTTAAGTAGCCACATCCTAAGAGTGATACACATTTTTTCAGTCAAGTATCTGGTCAAAATCCTTTGCACTAGATTGCAGAAATTGAATTTCTCATAATGTCTTTAATAATAGGCTCTCTTTCACAAGAGTAATGTACAAGAGAAGACCAACTCAAATAGACAGCTGAGAAGTTAAAATGAAAATAAAAATGAGCAGCTGATGAGCACAACATTTCTGAGATATTTTGAGGAAAAAATATATGTAACAGCCTAATTTTTACTCAGAGTGTTTTGGTCTTGAGCTCTTGGAAGTAAAGAAATAAGGAGAGTAGGAGAATTGAACAAAACTAAGTAGATGCTTGCATGATGAATTGTTGTTAATGAGTAGAACACTGACTTTAAAAGTAAAGTGTAAAATTTGCACCTATAAATGTAGGAATCCCAAGTAACAGCTGATGTCCCACTTGATCAATTGCTGCATGCAGAATTTCTGGGATATTTATTTGGAAGATGCTCAAAATCCTGGACTGTCTTCAGAAGCAATCTGTCTTAATTATCAGTGTTATAAGAAGATTTAAGGAGCGATTGAAATAGATCAAACAAAGTTAAAAGCCTTAAGTGATATTTCTTTTGGCCTGTTGAATCTGTAAATTCTAATTTTATTTTGTAAATTTATTCACATATAAATATTTCTTAAATATATTTATTCATGCTTAAACTGATCATAGATCCATGTTGCTCTCTAAAATTTAGTGGCAAAAAAAATAATAGTGTTATTGCAAAGAACAAACAAAAGCACAGACTGTGACTCTATTACTCACTAAAGCATGCTTTCAGAAAAAAATACTGAAGATCATGGTTTCATTAAGATTTTTTAAATCTAATCCATATAGAAACTGAGACTGCATTCATGAATTCAAGATACGTTTGTGTTAATATTTGGATAAAAGTCCACCATATTCAATACAGAACAAATTAAAAAATCTCACAACAGGTGGATGTGTGTTTTGCACACAGTTGGTACACAAATACATATATAAGTATATATACACTTGTATTAACATATATCTGCATGTATGGGTATGTAAATAGATATAGATGTGTAGATGCATATAAGCCTACATAAGGAGAATTAATGATAGAAATAAAAATAAGGCAGAGAAAGAAGAAAATAAATCTTATTTTTGAATCAATCAATATATTGCCATTTTTATAATTTGATAAGTTTCTAAATTAAAGTCATAGCTTGACTAGAATTAAAGCAAAGCTCTCTCATTCCCTAACAGAATCAAAATTCCACCCCTTATGCATACATTCCTTGTACAAAATCATTCAGACCAGTCATTACAAAATCAGCACTTGATATAATTCAATTGAAGAAAAGGAAATATGTAAGCGATGCATTTTCTTCTAATCCTTACTAGTTCCTTACAACATGAATATAACTCAAGATCACGAACATGTCTTAAGACTGATCTCTTATTCATTGGTGAAATAGCTAATGAAAGAAAGATAAAACACTTTCACAGGTTTTCCTTCCTTGAATGACTAACATGGTCATCCGCCACACTTATATGAGGAGGAGCATTAAATCAAGAAAACATGAATTAGCATTCATGTATTCTAACTTGCAAGGAAAAATACCTGACTTAATAATTATTTAGATTGTAAACTGAATACCCTTTGCGATCAATACTCAGGGGAAACTGATCTTGTTACCGAAAATAAGGATTGAGAATAAGTGGGACCAGAAGTGTGACATGTAAGAGAAAGGAGTAAAACTGACTTTTAATGGGAGGGAAGTTATTAGCTCATTATAGAAACAATGCAGGAGGGACTGTATGAGTCAAATGGGGTGAATAAATCTGAGCTGTCAGTAGGTGACTGTAGCAGATAATACTAAGTAAAATATAAATTTAAATCCATGTAGGAATTTTCTATCATAGAAAAACATTATAGAAGGCAGTACTGCTCTTCAAAAGTACTGCTATTATGATCAAATAGAACCTTTACATTTTGTAATTTTGAACACCTGGTCATTATAAGGAGAAATTCCTAAGCAAAAGGATTCCATTTGCTACTGTGCCTCACATGCTGTTGTGGAAACTAATATTCTGAAACTATCACTTTGGTATTCTAATAAGGAGCTTAACCCCTTGGCACACTCAAGTTTTAAATTAGAAAACCTGACTGAGGTTTTTAGAACTTTTCCTCTTGTTTTTTTTTTTTTTTTTTTTTTTTTTTTCTTTTTCATTGGTGAAAGCTACAGAGCTCCACAAGAATTATTAAAATTACTTCTATCTTGTTCTATCTTGACTCCTATTCTTTACTGAGAGAGTGAGAGTGGTGGGGCACCGGAACAGGTTTCCCAGATATGTACATGTCCCATCTCTGGAAGTGTTCAAAGTCAGATTAGATTGGACTTTGAACAACCTGGTCTAGTGTAAGGTATCTGGAAGGTCTTTAAGGTCCCTTCCAATGCAAACCACCCTTTGATTCTATGACTTACATGGGTTTGGATATGTTACTGTGATTTACTTGTCCTCAAATGTTTTCCTAATCCTCAATTGCCAGCTGTCCAGTGGATTCCTACCTCTTCCTCTTTTTGCACATCTTTTCAAAGTGCAAATTAATTCAGTAGTATTAGAGTACTCCATGTGGAAAAGAGTTCTTTTTGCCTGAAATTGTATTATTATAATTGACAAGTGTCAGGATCCATCACATCTGTGTCACTTTTTTTTCCAAACTGAATAGATGGCACTTTAAAATACCAAGCAAAATAACTTGCTTCTAAAAATGCTACAAAAATATCATCATGAGAAATATTAATAAAGTATAAACCTTCATTTTTCTAACAAAAGTAGGGGAGGAAATGAAACAATAGATCATTTTGGAATTTTTTATCAAATGTAATGTATTTACCTCTGCCAGTCTGTCAAAGTGCTTGTATTTTACTGTCAATTTATTCTGAGGAAAATGGTTTCACTCAGCATCTTAATACATGCAAATTCAACATGATACAGTTGAGGTAAGAAGTCTTAGCTGCTGTGGAGCTATTTTATTATCTTCCTCATTGTATTGGGTTCTAGCATATTCTGTCCTCCATAAAAAGAAACTTGCCTATAGATATGACTTCCTTTATTATTCTCACAATTTATAGGAAGTTTTCTTAATTTCTTTGTTTTCAAAAAAATAAGCAGCTTTTGAGCATTTGCAAAACCACATCCTCTAACTGATGGCCATACATATATAGATAGAAAGCAAGGTTACATGTGGGCTACTAGAACATATGTGGAACAGAATCCTCTGAATCTTTGAGAAGATTAATGGGAAAAAACGGCAGCATAAAAACCCTCTGACTGAAGTAATGCTATTGATATATAAGTTTAAGACCTGGTTTACCATCAGTGTTACTCCCAATTTCCATTGGCACATCCCAGTGAAGTCAATTGGCTAAAGCTGATAAATGCTATCTCCATTAGTTTAGAAGCATTTTAAATACTAGTGGGTTTTTTTTTCCAGTGGACAGAAAATTCTGTCACTTCTATTTCTTCTAGTCCTATTAAAGACCATTAACATTTTTGCAGGTAAGTTAATAAGCTGCAAGTTTTAATTCAGTGCTTAAAATGAAGCAGTCTTGAACATTTTCTTACTACAACTGGTTTTTACCTGTGCTGTGTTTGGTTGGGGTAGAAGTAATGTTTGTTGCAGTAGCTGGCTGGCATGGTGCTGTGTTTTGGATTTGTGCTGGAAACGGTGCTGGTAACAGAGACGGTTTTGTCACTGCTGAGCCGTGCTTACACAGAGTCAAGGCCTCTTCTGCTTGGGTAAAAGTTGTGAGGGGACAGAGCTGGAATGGCTGACCCCAACTGCCCAAAGGGCAGGATTGTCATCATGCTTGGGAAACAAAACTGGGAGAAGAATAAGGAAGGGGAGAACATGTTTGGAGAGATGTCATTTGTCTTTTCAAGACACTGTTATGTGTGATGGGACCCTGCTTTCCTGGGATCACTGTATATCTGCCAATGAGAAGCAATTAATTTCTTGTCTTTTTGCTTGTGCAAGTGGCTTCTTTATTTTACTGTTAAGCTGTGTCTATTTTAACCCATGAGTTTTCTCACTTTTACTCCTCCAATGCTCTTCTCCATCCCACTGGGGACAAGTGAGTGAGTGGCTGTGGGGCTTAGTTGTTAGATGGCTTAGTTGTTAAACCACAGCATTATTTTACGGCATTGTCATATACCGAGGTTGTGCACCTAAACAGGTGAGTGCAAGTAGTCCTACTCTCTCTCGTGTGCTGTCAACCACCTATGAACAGCATCAACTCTTATAGTTAGTTATCTGGCACAATTAGCAAACTGATGAGCTGAAGATAGGTGCTTATGGTTCCAGATTGGGCACCAGAGTACAGTAGTTTGACATCTACTAGACCCCATCTTGCTGACTGAAGTACCCTTCCAAATAACAGGCCTTTTTTGCTACAGACTAATCTTTCACTCTGAAAAGAATAATACCAAGCCTAGCCAAATGATGCAGAATTGGGTCAAATTGTGGGATAAGCTACACAATGATATACATTTTCTTTTTAAAATTTTAGACATCCATCCAGTTTACTGAATGAACTAGAGGTCCAACAGAAAGAATAGGATTTATTACAGACTGCAATATTGTGTATATACTTTTTGCAATAAATAAGTGCAAAAAGAATTAAAGGATGGTTACATATTATAACTTTACTGGTTCATAAGCACCTAAGACCAATCTAGATACTTTGGAAAGAGCACTAGGACAAATAAATTATATAATAAGACTCCTCTAGACACCAGGGTTTTTTATCTTAGCAACGTCTTGAACCAGAACTGCTATCTGTATGTAAATAGTCCTTGACTTTTTTTTAAATTTTTTAAATTTATTTTAAGGTTTCATCTAATTGCTTTTGCAGTTTTCAGAGTTCAGAATAACATGTGGTAGGGAGTTTCATGACTTATTAGATTGTCTATGAAGAATCACATCTTTCAGTGTGTTTTGAATGTTACTTGGATTCATGTAATAACCTCTGGGGTTGTTATTAGGTGTGGAAGATAAAATCACCTACAATTCTCACAATTTTCTAGACTGCTGTCTCTTCCTACCCGAGTTATCCTTTGTTTCTCTACATGGCAGCACTCTAGCCTATTGACTACACAAACATTAGCTGCTTCGTCCCTGTGGTTATTGCTATTACTTTCTTTGAGAATGCGCCAGTTTTAGTAGTCTTTCGGAGAGGGAAGAACCAAACCCGCAAGAGCTGTTCAAGATGAAAGTTGACACACAACTGTGTCCAAGCCCAGGTTGGATGGGGATCTGGGAACCTGGTCAAGTCAAAGGTGTTCCTGCCCACAGCAGGGGGTTGGAACTAGATGATCTTCAAGGTCCCTTCCAATCAAAACCATTCTATGATGCTATGAAGGATTTTTCTCTTTTGTCCTCTATTCCTTCCAGGTTGATTTCTGACATCTGTTCACCTTCTGCCGAAGTTTTTCTTTGGGAGTGCTGTTCTCTAGTTCAGAGCCAATCTTCTGTTATGTAAAACTAGTGTTCTCATTTTGAAGGTATGGCATTTCTCATCCATCTATGTTGAAATGATTTACCGTTTTATTACATAATTTTCCATATTACGAGATCCTTTTGCAAATTGGTCATGTTTGGGTAACATCTTTTTTATCTTGAATTCAGTAGTCAGCAAACATTATTATCTCAGTAACTCTAATGTTTCCAGACTATTCTTACTGATGTGCTTAGTACAGACATTTGACTTGATGGCTTGGCATCTCATAAAGTGGCCTAGAATATTTTCTAATAATTGAAAACCCATCATCTGTCTTAGGGTAAGACAGCATTTGGCAGTTTGAAGAGGAATTTCATATGAAATCAGTATTTCAGGTGTTTCATCCTTTGGGAGTTTTTGCCAATCATATTCTCATCCTTGTGACTTATTAGAGATCTCACTAGCTTTTACTGAGTATCCTTTATCAGCAAGTTTTTAATTCAAGAGAGAACTTCCCAAGGGCCACCCATGTTCTGACATATTTCCCTTTCTGTTCCTCTTGTACTGTAAAAAAAATTCCTTGTTATTTTTTCAACATTTTGAAGTTAGTCTTCCTTTTCTTGTTCATGCTTAACTCTTCTGTATTCTATACATGAGCACAACTTCATGTTTAGACCGAGTGCTTAAAACAACATAGAAACAAGAATGCAATATTTGTCAAATATACTTAGTTAATTCCCTTTTTTCTTCTCCCAAAATTCTTTTGTAGTCAACTAGTTTACTTACCCTGACGATTTTTCACAAGTCTGCTCAGACTCCCAGGTGTAACCTGTTTCTAAGCAGCTAATATTTCTTCAGAAAGGTTCAGACCCTTTATTATAACTTTTGCTAATAGTTTTACCCCAACAAATGTCATTAGAAAATTTGTCTGCTGTTCTGTTATCTGATCCTCATCAACTGTGCATTCAAATGTTTCTCTTACACTGATCAAAAAATCATTTCATGGTATATTTGGTGACCAACAATTTGAAGGTGAAAGCAAATTGGTTATATAAAGGGTTTTTATTTGCTTGAGGAGAGGCATAAATAGATCAAATAGCAAAATATCTTATTGATTCATATGAAAAGATGTTAACTCCATTATGTAAGCACACTAAAACATGCTTCTTAGTTTTGTTAGTTGTGAAATGAAGCTTTAAATTAAAGAGACTATTTCTCCTGACTTAATAGCTATCATGGATGGGATAAAAAATAAGAGGAGAAAAACACAGAAATGTTTATGTTATATGAAAACTTCATTGCAGTTTACTGGATTGCTTGTAAATTTTATGTTTAATGATCACATTGTGAAGTATGAGTGACTTAGATTAGAAATCTGATCATATTAGGCATTTCTTTTATTACTGGCTAAACATAAATCCAGGGATTATCTTCCTGGCAGGGATGTCAAAGTTTTGACTTTGAAATTTGTTTTACAAAAAAATTTCATGATATTTCTGTCAGTAAGATTCCTTCACTAAAATTATTCTAGAAAGTAATCAAAATGGTGATCACACAGAGTTAAAATTAGACAATTTTAAAGATCTTGGTGTTTACCTAGGTGCAAGTATCCTCTGTTTACACTTGTTTCTTCATACCTTTATCTTTACACTGCTACAAATGAATAAACAGATCCCAGGATCAAAACTTAGATGCCTCATTACAGTGCTGTACCACAAAACCTCAACACTAGCAAGACCCACTTCTGAGTACTAAAATGCAAATTAAGAGACAGTTAAGGACAAATGAATATCTCAAGCTAATTATAGCTTCTGGATTTAGGAATACTCAGGAGTTTTCAGCTATACTCTCATGCATACATATTTATGCTATTATTTTTATTTAAATTGCATACAGAGGATGTAAGCAAATATATTAATTTCTTTATTGTCTTTACCTGTTGATAGCATGTTTGTTAAACTTTCATCCTTTGTAAGAAGGGATAATAAATTACAGAAATTATATAAATCACAGAAACAATTAGGTTGGAAGGGACTACATTGGGTTGTCTGGTTCAACCTCCCTGATCAAGTGGAGTCATCCTGGAGCACATTGCATAGGATTTTGTCCAGATGGTTCTTGAATATTTCCAGTGAGGGAGGCTCCACAACTTCTCTGGGAAACCTTTTCCAGTGCTTGGTCCCCCGCACAGTAAAGAAGTTCTTCCTCATATTCAGGTGGAACTTCCTGTTCATCCATTCCTGTCCATTGCCTTGTGTCCTAGATGCTGGCACCACTAAGAAGAGCCTGGGTCCATCCTCTTGGCACCCCCAAATTTAGATATTAGTACATATTGATGAGGTCCCTTCTCAGTCCTCTTCTCAAGGCTGAACAGGCACAACTCCCTCAGGTTTTCCGTATAAGATAAATGCTCCAGTCCCCTCATCATCCTTGTTGTCCTCCACTGGACCTGCTCTGGGAGCGTTATGTCTCTCATACTGAGGAGCTCAGGACAGGACACAGGATTCCAGATGTGGCCTTGCTAGGGCTGAGTAGAGGGGATTTCTTAATATATTGTATCTCTGGGATTTCTTCATTCTTATTTATTACAGAGTCACTTCTAAGTTATTGCTGTAGCAGTTCTCAAAACCACAGAATTTTGTTGATGATTCATAATGACCTCCAAGCAGACTCTGCATATGTATGAAAAAGACACATTTTCCTTATCAACTACTTTTTATGAACAGAGTTTCTTTGTGCAGCTGTATTACACATAAAGCTGAAATAAATACTGAAAAACCTTTGGGGTATGGAACCTAACACCATTTGTAGGAGAAACAGAAAGGAAGAAGAGATGAAGAGTTGCTTAAAGGACAGTGGTAGTATTTTCGGTCTTGATGCATTTCTCTTGATGCATTTGATTTGGCTAAGGAACAGATTGTTTAAACTGTCATTTCAGTACTCAGACTTTGTTCTTTATAAATGACGTGAACATTATGTGAACTTAAGAATGAAGCTGACACAGGAGTTATATTCCTGAATTGGGCCAGTGTGGACAAAATTGAAAAAGTAGAAGAGCCTCTCATTGCTCAATCTACCACCACTGATGAATCATGTTATCTGCTATGGTAAGAGGAAACAGTTATTTTAAAATTGCTTTGTGTATTTTGTTCTGTTTTTAAATAAATATGTGCAATATAAACTGGAAATAAATATAAATCTATAAAACATATAAATGTTTTTAGCGATGATGCAGTCACATTAATACAGGTGGATAATGAAAATACAGTAGAACAAATGGGTTTTGGTCACAGACCAACTTTTTATAGTGCTTTATTCTTTCTTCCACATGTGTAGACAAACACTGAAAAACAGCCTTTGGTTTTCCTCTGTTCTTGTCAGTATAATTGGGATGAACATCACCCACTCGCTTTCTCCCTATACACAGCAAAAACAATGCTGCTCGTTCCAGGTTACATTGTTTTGGTAGCAATAATGACTGATTTGCTTGGGGGAAACTGTCAAGTCTCTGTGTAAATTATTAACAAACATATTTCTGTATTATTTATAAGACAATGAAAATATGGCCTAATGATCATTTAAAATGATGGCTTTGGAAAACAATTGTTTCTTTACAGTTCTTATAGACACAAACAGTTTTTAATTTTGTATAGGGTATATTTCACAGAGTAGCAAAGAAAAGCACAATTTTTATAACATGATTTTTGCATTTACCTAAACATTTTCTATCCCTTTTATAAAGTAAACTTTTATTGTAACAAAAAGTCTGAGGAGAGAGTGTGAAATTAGCTTTACTATGAACATAGCTGTAACATATTTTTTTTTAATATTTACAATTTAATTGTGTTAAATTGTTCCTTCTTGATGAAAACCATGAAGAAGACACACATATGTGATAACTATTTCTTAAGTTCAAAAAAAGCCCTGAGGAATACTACACTAATGTCCAGGTGCTGAAGAACAGAAGCTATATAAAACACACTCTGCTCTTCTGCTGGACATCAGAGAGAGAGCTTGGTCTCATGGTCTGGAACAATCTCTTCCACAGATACCTACCCTGAGCTTGGATGAATACATAACCTTCTGTGTGCCTTTATGTTTCTGATTTTAATTAATTGCATTGGTAACTTCTCTGCTCACATAAGGTGATGTCAAGTGTGTATTTACACATTGTATGTCACTGTGCCCATATTAATGGGATCATTGATGGAATATTTTCACTGGAGCACAGCCTGACTCTCATCTGGGACAAGGATGTTTGCATGAGCTTTTCTGAGAAAACCTGCTGTAAGGTTTGGTAAAGAGAATAAAAAATGACATCATTTATCTTAAAAAGGTTTAAATCAAAATTCTTAATTTTACTCTGAGTTTGTTTGAAACTTTAATGATTTCTTCCTGTGTGTGTGCCACATGCTTTCATGGATACTTCCTTAATTTGAGAACTACAATTAAACTCATAGCTCTGATTCTTGATAGCAATTAGGTGACATGTCTTAATTGTAAAGAATGAAACCAAGGCCTATTGTTGTTTAATGATTTGTTGGACATTATTTAGGGTGTAATTATTTAAAGGAAACATTTTATGTTAATTCTTTCTTTAGATATAATTTTACTTATGAATTATGTAACAATTCAGGGGTATAAATAATGAATAGCAATTCTCAGTGTCATCTATTTTTCAAAGTTTGTCTCGCTTGCATTTTTTTCTTCATTAATGCGCATTAGAAAGCGAAGAGTGTCTCTCTTTTACAGACAATAAAAATATGAAGTTCTATTTTGTTAATCATCAAACTGTTTTGAAATATGGGGAGGTTAATTTTTTTTCAAGCAAAATTTGGATTTTGGAAAGGAATCTTCCTGCTCACATGGAGCAGTATCAGCTCTTTCCTCCAAACTATTTGGTTTTCATTAACACCCAGGTAACTGCTGTGAAGGTATCACAGGAAATTCTTCTTTATTCAATCCAGCTGCATCAAGAAAAAGTGTCCAGACTCCATTAATTTCCTTTTGTTACTATCGCTGCAGAATTCCTAATGGGATTGCATCAAATAATGGGCTATCACAGACTGCATTGGAGAATATAAGGAGAAAACAACCTTTCATCACATTGTGTCTATTGATGATCTGAGTTGTGTAGACAAAGGGATTATAGTACCCTTATTTCCATCCATCTGTACATGTTTTTTCAGGGTTAATTTTGTGCATGAAAGGATGTGGCCAGGGTCCAGAATGTTGCAGCAATTTTCTGGCAGGCGATTTTGAGTAGCAGAGCATGTTATGATATTGTTTGGGCTGTACGTCTTACACTTGGAGTAGAGGTAAAAAAAATACTCTGAATATTAACAGCAATTTAACAGCATCCCATTTCCTTGCCTTAGGTCATACTTCATTCTTCTTTTAAATGCAAGGACACAATACATGAAAGCCAGACTGATGGGCAGAAAGCATTTCTGCTGGATTTCCTTTCCCTCCATTAGAAAAGTAATTCAAAAGAGAGTTTGAGAAGAAAAAGTCAACTTGTTCACTAAAGTAAAATTTCATACATTTTTACCTAGAACTGAATCTGAAGGTTCACAGGTTACTGAAAAAGATATAGACAAATGATGACACTGACTTTTTTAATATTAATGAGGTGAATGCAGCTATGAGAGAAGCTAATAAAAATATTTTTAATCCATTTGCTTGAAAAGCAATAAAAATTCTTGTTCCTTGGTGGAACAAAAGTGTAATACAGCTATTAAAGAAATTGCAGGGAGAAAGAGATCTAAATAAAGCTGACACATCACAGTTAGTATAAGGCTTAATGGCATATAGGCGTCTCAAAGTGCTATGAGGCTGAGAGAAAGTATATATTGGCATAAGTTTTATTCACGTGTTAGACGAAGTACAGTGTCATCAAAACTGAGATGAAGAAAAGGTCTACAATGCTAGGATGAGTAGAGGCATAATTACATGAAAAATGTATTACTTTGTGAAATTCGAACTGTGATTGTATATAATGGAAGGCTTTGTTGTAATGCATCTGTGGCACCTTTTGATGCATTAGGACAGGATAAGCATAGGGATGCTTTGAGTGGCCAGAGAAGGTGCCCTGCTAAGAAGCAGATATATCCCTATGTCAAAAATAGGTGCTACATTTAATTCATTAAAACTCACCACTTTGGAGAGGATTGTTATATAGACCATTTCACTTATAGGCATCTTTGATTCTGGCTTTATGACAGTGAGAAGATGAACATAAATGTTTTCCTTTAAAGGTGATCCTTCTGGTAAGTAGAGACATCCCTCAGCAAAAAAAAAAATGCTGGAAAACGCTCCTACTCACCTTGCTCTTGTCTGAAAGACATACTGCTTTTATTCCTTCCATTCTGAGTGCATCTGCATTAGCATTCTGGTTTGGATCAGAAGATCTTTCGCTGTGGCTCTTCTGATTCATTCTCAAACTATTTTGATTTTAAAATTGAGTGAACTTGGAATTCATGAGATATATTCATCTTGAATGATGCTAAACCACAGATACACATCAGGAGCACACCTGGTACATTGCATCCACAAATGAACATTCAGGCCATGGGAACTCACAAGGGTCAGTTTTACATACCCTCTTCCCCCCATACAGTGTGGATATTGGTCCTCAATGTCAACTATTTTTCTTCATAAATTTTTACTTATTTGCATATGGTAGTTGCTGAAGTAGATGTAGCCTTTGTGTTGAGTACTCCTCATTATTTGAGGATGTGACAAAAAAGTAAAAGGGCTTAAATCACTGGACTTTAGTAAGCAATAAGGCATAGCTAATGGAAAGGGCTGCAAAATATTTTCTTTTCTTTATGAAAATAATCTCATTCAAAGTTTTTCTTAGTTAGAGTGCAGGAAAAATGTTGACATATTGATTATGTCCTTGAAGCTTTCGACAAAAGAAATCTTGTTTCATTAGTAAACCCCATCTTTTTCTTCTCTCTAGTTTTAAGAAATGAGGAAGCCTAGCAGAAGGAAGGCCTGTGCAATTTATTGTAGGGTTTTAGTAGTGATTTTATTTGCTAAACCTATTCAATCATTTGTTCTGAGTCTATTTAGAACATGCCATATTGAGCTAATACTGAATGGATGTCATTTGCATTAGTTTAGCACATTGAACTGAACAGGACATGAAGACTCCAGTGAAATCACTTGGTTTATATATCATAACTGATTAATCTGTAGTAGATGGTAAGAGCTTATTTTGGCTCAGCAGACAGTTCCAAAAGACAGCTGAAGTTCAAAAGTGACATCTGAAAGCCTTGTTAATTTGACCTTTGTATGTACTTTGTCTTGTTTGAGGACAAAATGAAGAAATGAGCAAAGACATCTTCTCATAAAACCACAAGAAAATTCTTATAATCACTTAATTTACTATTGCTTTCTGAAGTAAATGTTTTCTATTTATCCAGTAGAGGGAAATTAAAGGGCTGTGAAATTTCAAGTTAGATTAAATCCTATGAGCCATAGGGAAAGCAAAAGTCTCCCTGGTTAAAGAAAAGGACACAGTCTTAGAAAAGAGTAATTAAAGTGCAACTAAAGTACTTTCATGAAACACAGATTAGTGAGTCCCTCAAAGTAGAAAATATGTAATTTTACATAACATTATGACTAGGTCTGATGATAAAAAGATAATGTAAACTCCTAATACAATCTTATGATTCATTACAAAAATCCACAAACATTTTTCAGAAGTTTTCAGACTGTCTCAGTGTTCTAGATTTATGGATGTTTCTTTGAAATTCGGACTGCAACTCTTAAAAGCAAAAGATAAGCAAATAATTTAGCAAATGCATCTATGTAATATTCATACTGACTGTGGTGCTTAATTAATGCCTTTTTTTATATTGTGGCACCCAAAACTGCACACAGGACTTGAGGTAAGGCCACCCCAGTGCAGAGCAGAGCAGGACAATCCCATTCCTTTCCCAGCTGGTGATGCTGTGCCTGCTTCCCCCCAGGACATGGTTGTCCCTCCTGGCTGCCAGGGCACTGCTGACTTAACTTGCCATTGACCAGGATCCCCAGGTCCCTTTCTGCAGTGCTATTTTTAGCATTTCTCTTCCCAGTCTGTCTTTACATCCAGGGTTGTCCATGCCAGGTGCAGAATCCAACACTTTCTCCCATTGAATTTCACATGGTTGGTGATTGCCCAGCACTCTGATTTGTTGAAGTCTCTGCAGGACCTCCCTGCTTTGGAGGAAGTCAACAGCACCTCCGGGTTTTGTATCACCTGTGAACTTCTTTAGTATCCCTTCTAGACTTGTTTCCAGGTCATTTATGAGGATGTTGAAGAGCATGGGGCTGAGGTTGAAGCCCTGCAGAACCCCACTAGTGACACATCACCAGCCTGATGTTGCCCCATTCACTCTTACTCTTTGTGCTCGACACAATCTGAACACAGTTCTATATTGGGAAGTCACCAAGCCTATGTGCTGTGTGCATTGATATTGCATGGAAAAATCCTCCAGTTCTTTCCATACTATGTTGGGGTGCGTTCCTAATCAGTTATAGTTAAATGGATTTAAGTTATGTATTTCCCATCCTCCCCTTTATGTTAAAAGTGGTTCTGCCCAGGTTGTCTCCTCCCCTGAACCCCTGTCTGTTTTCTTGTGACCTCCCTTGTTGTCCTAGCAACCAAATGTATCCTTTACACTGTTCCTCCCTGGTGCCCTGCCTGTCACTCGGCAACCCGTCCCTTTCCTCGAGAACCTTCTCTCCAGGGGGTCGAGTGATTGGTTCAGGGGCCGGGGCCCCTCCCCAGGATACCCCAGGTTGGTCAAGCCGGGTTGTCAATTCCCCCTTGCCTATTACCCCCTGGTCCTCTACTGGTTGGAGGCCAGGCCCCTCCTTTGTACCCACCCCTCTTTAAAAGTGGCTGCAGCCTTGTTAACTTTGTCTCTGTTTTCTGGACTTCCTCGGTCCTCCAACTCTGTATCCCTCAATAAACCCAGTTCCTCCAGGAGTCAGAGTCCGCCTTTCATCTCTTCTGCCAGAGCTAGCCAAGGCCTTCTAAGGCACACGATCTCTGTCACAGAGGATCAGAGAGTGTGCACTTTCAGCACTGCAGCTCGGGTGCCATCGGGCTCGGCTGGGCCGCCCTGAAAAGGGACACACGCGGCTGCAATACTAAATAGTAAAAGTACTATCAAATTCATAGATATTGACCATAGAAAATTGGTGTATAAATATTCATGTAGGTGAATGCTTACATGTTTGTGGTAATAAGCTTGCACAGCAAGACTTCCACCTTAGTGTTAAAGTTCTGTCTTGGAGATGACCCAATTATTGTACCCATTTCCATTCACATATGCCAACATTAATTTTTTTTCCATGTAAGGGACCATTGCTAGGCATCAAAATATCAGGAGAACAAGTCTGGCTGATTTTTTTAGTATCAGTTTTTACTATGTATGTAGTGTTCTTGGCTCTTTATGGATGTGTTAGAAGAAAACTTTTCTGCCAGTTGCCACTAAAGAAGCTATAGCTGACCTAACCTTCTGATGAAAACTTTTACAATATATTGCTGGATCTTATTTGCTACTAAAGCAGCTATATAAATGTTTTTTTTGTTTTTTTTTTCTAAGAACGAAACATACACTGTTCCTATTTGAGAAGCTCAAACTTTCATTATCTCTGTACTTTTAGGTTCTCTTTCTCACCACCCTTATTTCATTTTAAGAAATCAGATTTAGCAGGCTATTACAACCCTTAGGTATTGTGGTTTACTTCTTCACTCATTTTGCCTTTTGTATTTCATTATGCAAGTATTTATTTTCTGCTGCCCTGAAGCATTTCTTTTTCATTATGTTGACCAGAATTTGCTTATGTGTCCTCATTTTGTTTGTATTAAAAATTTATGTAAAAGTATTTGTAAATAGGAACAAACCATGTAGCTCGTATCTGGAATCAGCACAGTGATGCTCTGCACATACACTGCAACATAAAAGACATAAAAAGGAGAATTTAATGTAGTACCCACTACATGGGAAAGCATGGAATTAATTGGCAAAACATCTGTGAAGTTATTTAATACCATGATTTTTAATATAGGAAGGAAAAAGCCCTAACATCACAGCTTGTCCCAGACACCTGCAGCATATGGCAATCTGTCACAACAGTAATGGAGTATGCTAAATGTCAAACCAAATGGTCAGCCCATCCCAACCCACACATGACTTTTAAAAACCTTTTGATCCAGAGACAATCCAGGGACCTTCAGAAAATATCGTCACACAAAGTAGATAAAAATATGATGGTTTGTCTGTTGCTCATTCTCTTTTTTAAAACATATTTAATTTTATTTAACATGTTATATCTCAGTTAAATTCCTTAGAGATTAAAAAAATATTAGAAAAGGAAATACGAAACCATGTTGTTTCTCTTTTATACATTGCATATTTGTCCTTCCATCTTTTCTTGTCATCCATACTGACAGTATTTTCTTTTGGTTTTTTTCTTGAAAATGCCAGTTCTTCTTCTCAGCTGTATAGGTTTCCATATCAATTTCTTTAAATATAAAATGTTTAACATTCCATTTTTTTTTGGAAACTGTGCTGCGCAGGAGCCAGAGGAGGTCAGGCACAGGTGCTCTTCTCATTTGGTCTTTGATTACAAGGCACAGTGCAGAGAGTGGCAGCAGGCTGGTGATCCCACAGCTGACACCTAAATTATGGTTATAAGGCAGCAATTTTGCTTAAAAAGCTCCAAAATAGTCAATAAGGGTGGCTTCCTTGACTCCTTTCAAAGCCAGCCCTGTTGGAGCCCCACTTAACAAGTTTCCCCTGGAAGATAATGCTGCTGGTGACTGCTCCAGTTGCATCAAGCCCAGCTCCACATTACTGTGTTCTACTTTAAAAGAGCTCCCTACTTCCCAGCAGATGTTATTTCCAGACAGGTCACTCTGAGTGGCCAAAGGGATGGGGTGAGACCTTGTGGGCAGAAAATATATCCATGGAGAAGCAAGGGCCAAAGCTATTCATGGGGATCAGGCACCAGATTGCCTATGGTGACAGGAGGACAGGCTGCTTTGGAGAAGGAGGGGGCTTGAGCAACAGCAAATGCTTTTCTGCCACTAAGCCTGGAGGAAAAAAATGCCTGCATTCCTTTTGCTTCTTGTTGCCCTACCATGACCTGGATGCTACTGACAGTACCTCTGATAATTTATTTACCTCAACTTTGGGTTAAATGCAAAAAAGAAGCTCTGCATGGATTTTAGTAAAACTGCTATAAATCCTGACCCGAATGTGAACAATGCCAGCAGGTGTCTAAGACTCTTCAGAACAGGCCACTGGAAACTCATTTGTGTCAGCTCAGTGCTGTGCAGGGAAGCAATGAGCTTCCTGATGTGTGGATACTCCTACATAATTTAGACTATAAAAAATCCTTTCTCGGTTTATTCACTGTGTTAGTTCAAGGTCCAGGGAATCCAGTGGCATGCCACTTACAATGAAGCCTTTTTCTGTGCTGAATTTTCTCAAAATCTAAGCTCATTTTGTCAGTTTTATCCCATGCTACTTTGCATACTATCATTTAATATTAGCAATATTTTAGAGGATGGCAACAATACCAACTATGGTATTGTACCAAAAGTAAAAAAATAAACCTGAAGCTTGGAGAATAATTTTTTCTTCTTACTTGATGATTTATCTTTGTTTATTGTGTATTTGAAATTACTGAAGTAACTCACAGAAAAAATGAAAAAAAGGTGACAAGGGAGGGAGGAAGTGTACAAATGGCAACTTGAATAATTTTTCTGACAAAACTATAAGAATCCCAGAGATTATTTCCAGACTGTTTATTGTACTGGGTCCATCCCACTGTGTGGTAATTACATTACTGAGAGCTTGAGATTCTTGTACAATATGGAATCAGATTACAAGCAAGTACCACTGATCTCAAGTCCTGTTCCTTGTCACTGTGATTTTCCCTTTCTTACCTTGTAGGAAAGAATGATAACTGAAGACAGGAGAGGCCTTTCAATGGAGGCTAATAGCATATACTGGATAGTGAAACAAGGGTCATGCAGGCAAAATCATGTCTGTGTACACAGCTGCCTGACTTGACACATCATTACTCCTCTTTCCAGTCGGACTCAAAAGTTCATCATCTGAAAGCAGCCTTTGGACTGCAGCAACTGTGGTTCTGTATCAGCAGGACAGGTAAGAGTGGCATGATCAGTACCATAATCCATGGTCATCCAAACCCTATATAGTGACCTAAGAAGTTGCTGTAGAGGGAGCTAAAGCATGGCATATGTGATTATGTAATTGTTAACAGAGGCTTTGAGTTTATACAATGAGGTTGCCTTGGGAGAACAATGTGTCCCTGGCTGGGGAAAATTCCTGTGACTGATATCCAGCTCTCTTTCTCTCTGTCTCCCCCTGGACACAAACACTTAGTTATCCCATTGGGTTCTTTATGAGGAGTAGCTCACTTCTCCTTTTTACTTAGTACCATCATAATGTACTGATACAGTCAGCATTTCCCACAGAGCAGACTGCACATGGCAGCCAGCATCTCATGGGGAAAGTGGTGCTCCCTCACTCATAATGGTGGCTTGGGAAGGCAAACGTCCCACCTCCAAATGCCCCCTACTTCCTTCTTCTTCCCCCTCCTCATATGCTGAGCATGATGTCACAAGGTATGGAGGTTTGGTCAGTTGGGATCAGCTTACCTGGATGCATCCCCTCCCAGATTCTTGCATACCAACAGCCTGTTTGCTGCTGGGATAGTATGAAAAGCAGAAAAGGCTTTGATGCTGTGCAAGTAATTCCCAGCAGTAATAAAAACATCCCTCTGTTATCAACACTGTTTTCAGCACAAATCTAAAACACACTCCTATGCTGGCTACTATGATGAAAATCGACTATTCCAGCACGACCTGGTATATGAGTGCACATGCAGACGACCCAAATTCTAGCAGTCTGCACAGCCTGCAAAACTTCTGGGCAATACCTAGCCTGTGGTACAGATCTGCTGTATAAGATCTGCTAAAACGCATCAAATTTCTGGTATAGATTAAACAAATTATTTTTTGGTGTTATCAACAAAAAAAAAAAGGAAAAAAAAGAAAAAAAAAGAAAAAAAAGAAAAGCCCTCCTTCTAAATTATTTGTGTATCAAAAGACTTTATTGTGCAAAATTAGAATTGTTTACAAGACATCATCCTTAAAAATCATGAGCATTTGAAGAATATATGAATTTTGGCAATATGTATATCTTTGAAAATATGTGATTCTTCTGTTCAGCAACACTTGCACTCTTTTCAAACAGTCCTTCATTGCAATGTTACATGACTTAGATTATGTACAAGATCAGGGCAAACCTTGCTATAAAAATCATGCCTCACACCCAACATGAGTTTCTGAATTGATCTTTTTTGGAGCAAAAAAAAAAACCAGTGAAGAGGAAAAGTTAACAGCTAACTTCTGGCTTCGGTAGATCTCGAGTAGCAAAGAAGGAATATGTGTATTTCAAGATCACAGAAAATTACCTTCAGAAAGGAGGATTAAAAATATATGAAATATGCTGTTATACAATAGCTATTTTAACATAACATAAGCAGAAAGCGTAATGACTGTCATCTTTTTTTTTTTTTTTTTTTTACAGTTTTATTAACTTTTTTTCTTGTTTGGGCAAAGAGAATTTCCTGTGTGGTTGAGAAGTGAGTAGTAGCATGAATGTATATGAGTTTGATATGTATGATGTCTGAAGAGTTATTGAGTACAGATCACAAATCTTCACTGCCTAATTTCACAAATTCCTATTAGAGTACTATAATAACACTGAGAAAGAGACACCTTACAAATCCAAGCTTTTAATGGTAGCCTATTCGTCTTGCAATGATTGCATTTGACCAAGCTTTAATGAAACATAAGACATTGCTAAAGATCTCACTGCCTTTGCACTTGTCAATGTCCTTTCCATTCTGTGTGAGTAAGAACAAAAGATGAATGAGCTGTAAATTACTTAAATCTACACAGGAGGTAAAATGAAACTACCACTTTGAAAAACTGACCTACAGATGGCTTTCACACTAAATTGCACCACATGGCAATGTCAGATTTTCTGTCTTATAAAATCCGATAAAAAACCCCATGCAGAAGACAACCTACATTTTTCAACAACTCCCAAGTCAATACAACTGTCTCAGACCTTATCTCAAAATCAGTAATTACCAAAAAAGTACTTCAGTGTTGCACTAGCATCTGAATTTGAGAATTAGCAGAAATTCTACTTAACTTTCATATTATATATGAGCATCTGCAAATATAAACAATGCATGGTAAACATTCACTTAGGTCGATGTCAGCTAGAAAACACCAACACCATAGATCACTCTTGCAGTGACTGTATGATGTGAATGTGTCAGCTTGGCAGTGAAAGGTGGGCCTTTCAAGGTGAGGAGTAAGAGGATGCTTTATTCCCTCATTTCCCATATGCCTTCTTCAGATATGCAACATGTGGCTTTATTACTATGGGCGCATAAAAGCTCCGTGCAGCCTTGAGTGGGTGCCTTTGCAAATAGAAATGTATTCAGACATGTCTTTGAAACTGTGGATGTTCAAATCTTCAAAGCCCTACATCAAAGAGGTTATGAAAAAATGGCAAAGACTAAATTTCAGAAATTAAACCAAAGACCTATTCCCTGCTCTACATACCAAAATATGAATGCTTAATTAGTGAGGAAGGATCTGTAGTCCATTTACAAGAGACATCTGTTCAAAGAAGACTGTGGGAAGGCCCAGGCCCCAGGGCAGGTATGGCTGGGGAGAGTGTGGATGAAGTACTGGAAGAAGAGGTCAGTTCCATGCACAAATCACCTCTTGAGCAAGGCTGGCAAAAGCATGCTAAGCCCAAGGCATGAAAGGAAAAATTACTGGGAGAGTGAGCATCACCATCAACATTCGTGCTCTTTTCATATTCTTCTTTGCAGTAAGCTCTAACAGAGATTGTGCTAGTTATTTTATCATCTGGCTTGGAAGTGACCCCAAACTTAGTATGGCAAATCTGTAGTGAATCCTGCACTGATCTATGAAACAGATTCTAATTTAAGTCATCTGAATAAATACAGTTAACCCTCATTTTTTTTCTCATAAAAACCATAGGATGAGTAAAAAAAAAAAAAAAAAAAAAAAGGAAACAACAACATAAGATTGAAATATACAAACATTAAAACCAGGTAAGCTGTAAAGAAGCTGTTCTGAGACAGGCCCATTGAATCATAATACTTCTTCTATGTGTGAATTGAAGCATTCTATTCACTTTCTACACTGTAGGCTAGTTCACTAATTCAGTTTTGCACTATTGAAACAATTTCCTGGTTTAAAACTGCTAACCTCTTCAGTGCAAAAGGCATATCATTACACACTAAAACAACAGTAACAAAAAAATATAGCTTCAACTTAGCACTAATAGTTGTTTGTTACCTGTTCACAATAAATTCCTGGTGACAGTGAAATTTGTACTAAAAGATTACTTCCCCTGATGCTTATAAACTCCATTCCATGTGACAGTGTTTATCAGAGGTCTATATAGAGGTCTTTTGCCTCTATGAGTTGAGTTTAAAACAGGAACAAAAAAGAATGTGAGGGAAAGAGTGAGTGACCTAAGCTGTTTAGGAAAGTTTCGTAATTAGTTTTTCCATAAGCTAAAAGAGAAAAAAGAGTATGCATTCTCAGTGTGCTACTTCCTATTACAACTGAATAGACTTACTTCCATCAAAAGATCTCATCCTCAAATTCCGGATTGCAGATTTTTTTTTTTTCTTAGTCTATGTCATAAACCAATTCTGAAGCTTATTTGAACATAAAGTAGTTAATTAAATTTTCTGAATTGGCAAAGTAACTAGTATGCACTCCTTAAAAAAGAAAAGCCCTTTTTCCTGGGTTAGTTTTCTGCAATTTTACTGACTTAATCAGGTAAGCTTCAAGTCAGGATAAAATCAGCAAAAAATAGAAGAAAAGGACAAACAACTTCTGTCTTCCAGTAACAAGCTGTTTGTTTGTTTCCATTCATAAGAAGGAACCTCCATTCTTTTTCAAAACTTCAGATATCAATATGTTGTCCTCTTAATGATTATGCAGTATAAACCTGCTAGCTGCTATTTTCAGTACAACAATTTCTTTAATTTTCTTAATGTTTTGCTTTTACATTTAGTGAAAGATTTCTTTCTGAGAGATTTCTTTTTCTTAACAGGAGTTTGAACTCCTCTCAGATTTCAGAAAGATTTTCTTGATAAATTGTGTAAAAAAACTGGGAATTGATTTTTTTTTTTTTACCTAACTTGATTTCTAAGAATTTAAATTAAAGAAATAAAATGTTTTCTTTTGAAAAACTTTTTAACTTGACTTTTATTATCTATGAGCTAGTTGTGGAAAGTCATTAAGCATTGATGCCTAAATGATTTCTTTAATTAGTAGTGGCAATTTTCCATGGTGAATGGTACATCATACTACATTAAATAGAAACTACTTCAATTTCTAAAACCTTATTAGCCTAGGTAAGAATTGTTAGAAATAATAATCACACATTTTAAAAGGTGTTTGTCATTTTTTTTGACCAAAAAGCATGTATGTGTTTAGACCTGTATGTGATAGGGTACATTCAAAAATTTCTCCAATTGCAAAGGTTTTGATTAAAATTTGAAAGTTTTTTGTAAGTGTTTGTAGAAACACAAACAAATCCTTCATATTAGAAAAACCTTGACCCTATTTCACTACTTTCTTTGCAAGGTGGGAAGAAAAAAATGGGGGGAAAAAAGGTCCTTTTAGGGATAATGGCTTATGACTCATACAATGCATATGTCCTGAACAAAAATTATCCATTCAGGATGTTTATAGTCTCTTTTAAAGCACTCTTTTAAAACCTTATTTGTCTTAAAATTGCTGAATTTTAGAGATAAAGATTACATCTGTGCTAAACTGCATTGAGTTTCATTTATTTTATTCTTCTGAAAAAAATCCATGTTTATAAAGGAGGTGCACATACTGATTGCTACTGTGTTGACAAAATAACTTCTTACAAAACTTACAAAACTTATAAACTTACAAACTTACAAAACTTTGGGTTTTGTACATTCATGTAGTAGATAGGTAATTTTATAAAAAAAATTGTTAGATGTTTTACCCAAACAACTGAAGCACATTAACAAGAAAAAAAAAAAAAAAAAAAAAAACCAAAAAAAACTATGATGGTAGATGTTAAAACTTCACTGTAGAGTGCTTATAACACATTTGTTTTATAGTCATGACTGTTGTTTCTGTTAATAGCTGAGAGTCATCTAAATGTTGCAGAAAAGAAAATTCTCACAGAATTCCTGGATAACTGCAACATATATCTTGATGAGATGTCCAGTCAAAACATTAATATATGGTTTTCTTCAAATGTTTTGATTACAAACATAAAGTGTCCCCAAATGAATGAAAGATCTGTTGACATATATGTTTAATATTATTACAGTATAATAGCTTTATCTGTTACTCTATCTTCATTAGCAGCAAAGTTTTGCCTGGCACCAGGTTAATTTTCAATTTCTGTCTCTCACAAAGTCTGACTTTCAGAGATGCTGAGCATGAAAAAAATCTTGCTTTTGTAGGACCAGAAATGCTCAACTGTTCCTCCAACACAGTAATCCAACTAAATCCACCAGTACTGACACATCCAGAAAGAATGATCCTGTGGAAATGAGGTGTTCAGTTCCTTTTTGTGCTCTTTTATAATGAGCAGCACAAGTATTTTCTAGGGAATTTACAAGGTTCTGTTAATTGATGACTATTAATTCACTTAAAATCCCTGAAGAAAAGACGTTATGTAATTGCAAAATATTATTATTCCTCCTTCAAAGTATGAGCTTTATTTCTCATTTTACTAGTGGAGCATTTTGTCTGCTTTTCTACTGGCTAAGTTCCAAAGTGGGAATACTTTTAATTACCTGCTAGAATGACAAGGGCCATTAGGCAGCTTTGGGTGCAGCTTCTCATTGAGGAACCAGTGCTTCCAGCCTACAGAGGATTGTATGTGCCATCTACTGCACAGGAGTCAATTAAAAATCTGAAACGTCAGCTGGAGAGAAGGATGAGCTGTGATGGCATTATGCTAATTGATTCCTGTAGTTTTACTGAAGTGAGTCATAGAACAATGTTATAGGATTAGTCATTCAGATGGAATGGAATCATGGAATCATTCAGGTTGGAAGAGACCTTTTAAGATCATTGAGTCCAACCATTAACCCATACCGCCAAGTCCACCACTAAACCCATCCCTAAGTGCCACATCTACAAGCCTTTCCATAAGATAAGATGAGTACTGTTTCCAGTAAAGCTCATTATTTTTATCTAACCTTTGATTAATGTTTTTTGAAGTGTTACCATTTCCTGCCACATATTGATTACTTTAATTGAACAGAGCTCTAGTATCTCAGCAAGAGCACAAAAATCAGACATTCATCTGAGCATGTTTCTTGAAAAAACAGAAAAATTATGCATCATGATACTCATACTGACAATTATTTCTGTTAATATTCTAGAACATACGTTTTCTGTCTTACCATTTCCTGCTATGCCAAAACACTCGATATGCATTTGAATTGCTTTTTACTTGGTATTATTCTTGGTATTGAGTATCAATACTCAAGAAAGAACAGAAGTATGGTAGGAAACATTTCTTATCTTGATTTTTGGATACCTTCACTGTACTTTTGTTTGCACAGTGATTAATGTTTAAACTTACAGTATTTGTAAACAAAAAATCTGAAAATGTGATCTTGTAAAGGATGAAGAATATTTACTGTCTGGCCTGCAGGATATTGTGTACATAATACACTGCATGTATTATGTACCTCATGAAATCTTCTTATACCTATTTTACAGAATGGAGAGAATTTCTGGTTAAACAGCAACTCCCTTGACTCCATGCAATATTCCAGTCAGATGGAAATATTCATTTTGAATTAACTAAAATTGGGCATGTTTAGACAACAAGTCATTTAAATCACATTGATTTATATGTATCTTTCCAAATATTAATCACAGTTATGAAGGAGGATGAATGGGATGCAAATAGAATAATCAATCAATTGGTCTTGAGTAAACAGTCAAGTATAGAAAGGATGGCATTAGACAGAGGTCATCACAACTGTATTTATCAAATGCAGATGCTGAGATGGGATGAAGCTGGGAACTCCACAAACAACAAAGCTAGCCTTTCTAAGAAACCTAGCAAATCATTCAGGCTTATCATAAACTTCAGTATAATCATGTCAGAAAATATTTAGGTACATCATGGCTATTTACTAGCCAGTTAAAATTTATAGAATCCTTCTTAAATGGAATAGTACCTGAGTTGTATTTTGACAACAGGTGAAGCAGTGGATGTTCTCCAAAAATTTGAGAATGTTACTTAACTACCCAAGAGAAATGCACTATGCAGAGGTAACTACAATGAGAATGTAAGCTATAGAAAAGGGTGAGCTCATGACTGCCAGAAACCACTATCCTTAATTAATTATTCCTAGCTATTTTTACTGTGGTACTCCCCTTCTGGAGCCTGCACTAAAAGGCAGGACCTTCCACTACCAGAGATTCTGTAAAGTGAGCATTACTCCTTTCTCCTTTGCCCTAGTACAGCCCCCTTCATCCACTGGTCCTGCCTCCCATGGTCTCTTTGTGTGTGTGTTTGTTTCCTTTAAACTGATTGTTCATATTCCCACTTCCTTTCAACCTTCTCTCTTGGCTGAATCTCCACTAAAAGAGCTTTCTGTTTGGTTAAAGGGGCTTTTCATAATGTTACAAAGTGGAGGCTTGAGAAAAGAAAACTCTGACCTATTTTCTCTGACCTAGGTACTTGAGAATGCATTATGTTGGTCAACACAGCAGGATGTTAGTCTTTGATTGGAGCTTGTACCTATTAATAGGTCACAAAACAAAGTTTGTCACAGCTCAAGGTGTGTGATGCAGTCATTCTCTTATAAGGGAAAGAAATAAAGCAAAAGATGCTTTTTCTTTATGTCTTTTTTTTTTTTTTTTTTTTTGATTGGTTTGGTTTATTGTTTTGGTGAGGATATTTTTCTTAGTCTTGTTACAGTTCCTTGGACCACTATAAACTATTCTGATATTTTATTTCTGGTGTAGTTGGAGGTGTCTATTTATATTTGAAGGGCAAAACACTGCAGCTATATATTGATATAATACAGACCAGTTGCACATTCATTTCAAAAGAACCTGATAGGATATCCATGAGGAACGTCCTTATGATTTTTGGAAAATAACCAGTCATCCTGATTGCACAAAATATCCACACATAAGAATTATTAAGAGGATTGTACACTGAGTGATTGTTGTTTCTTAAAATCGGGACATAAATTCTTATCTCCTATTGAGACATTGAAGAACTATTTGAATTTAACATCCCAGATAACAGCTGGGAATGCTCATGTCACAGCTCAACTGCTTGGGGTTGGATTGTGCTCCATGTCTAGATCACAAGTTGTAGCATTTTCACCTCAAAAATGTGTAAACAGACTCTAAAATCTTTCCACCCAGCAGAGAAAGGGAGCATTCATTGCTAGTATAAGGAACCTGACAACCCCTGCCTGTGCAGTCTGCATGCCATTAATTCTGCACTCCAAATTGTAAATTCAGATTTCATGAAATAACGCTTCTCTTTGGTTTAATTTAACAATCCTGATTATTGACTTAGTGGTGGGTTATAAATTATTAAATGGGAACAAGCTTGTCTGGTTCAGGTATATTCAGTCTGTAACTAGGGATCTTTCTTTTCTGGACATGCTGTCACCTGTATTTTCTAGATAGAAAGCAGTGTCAGCATCCCATTGGTCACTATACATGTCCTTAATCCAGCAAATAGCAGGTAAATGACAAAAGCAGGAGGAAGCTCCACAGGAAAGCTTTGTCTAATTTGTGTTGAGTTGGATTCAGTACATGTGGGGGGTGGAAAGCTTCTGTTTGGTTTTGTGCTTGGGAGTTTTTGTTGTTGTTTCTAACATGTTTGCCTTTGAAAGCATATTAGCAGGTCAGATTTGTCTACCTAGCTTACTGTCACCAATCTCCGCACTTAGTGAGTCCCATCTGGATCTTGGTAGCAGATCTAAATGTTTCATTTTATATTGCTTTCAATATATATTGTTTTATATTTGGTTTATTTTATTCTGTTTTCTTGAGTCACAAATGGTCTTACTTCTGGGGTGACTCAGCATTTGTATCACTGCTCTTTCTTGCCTCCCATGTCCTTTATGAAATGTTTTAAATTCAGCTTTGCCTTTTACTATTATCCCAGTTTTGCTGCTCACATAAGAATAGTGAGAAATTCTGCAAAAAGTTGGCAAAGGGTATCTAAATCAAGGCAGGAATGATATTTCAGTGAGTAGATAGATTTCTGTGATAGAAGAGAAATAAGAATGAGGGAGCTCTTTTTTTGTCCATTCCCATCTGTTTTGCAATAAAAGCTATGCAGCTTTTGTAAGTGTACAAGAGAAGTGACTGTAAAGGACTCACAGCATTTTTGATTTAAAAAAAAAAAATCAATTTATTTCCCAGCACAGGAGCTGTTAATGGCAATTGTTAGCACCTACATGGAATTCTATTTTTCTTCTTTCCAGGCATACTGAGCCACATTTCAACAGAAAATAAATAGCTTATTACTTTCTGGGTTAGGAAATAGCTGCTATAGAGATTGTTGACTGGGTAGATGAGACTTCTCTCTATATGAAAAGAAATTACTTGTGTGTCATTATTAGTTTCATTCTATCTGTATTAAATTATTTTAGATGTGTTTAATTAAGAAAAAGGCCACTTTTCTTCAGCTGTTTTTGTATTATGAATGGCCTTTCTTTTGTAATGGAAATAACTTTGTGGTCTTCTAAAGGAATCTTATTTCTCAAAAGTTAGCTAGTACAAAATCTGCTTCTTGTTCCCATGTTGATTGCATATTAGTTAGGTAAGGAAAGTTGAACACAATCCTTTTTGTAAAAAGAACAAATAGATGAAGCAAGGGATCCTGTACTGGTATTTTCTAACACTTTTTACATACATGTCATAGTAAAAGCAGGAAAAAAAAGGGGAAAAAAAGAATAATTAGAAATATTTCTGCACAGTCAAAATAGTATCCTTGTTTGTTTAGCCAGTTATGGAAATGTATTAAACAATCTGCCCTGAAAAGGAATATCATATTTTCTATAGACAAAGATTACTCACTACATTATAAAACATAATGCTTGATAGTTTTCAGTGTGTAATTTGCATGGAATTAATATTTTTTAGGATTCTTTTGATGTGATGCTTTTGTCATGTTTGGGATTGGTGTAACAGGAACATTCGAGCCCCATTTGAAACTGGCATTTAGACACTTTGGCTCATAATGACAGCAAACACTAAGTGCTCGATGAGGACATCATGCAGCAACATATTTCAGTTTAGAAATACTGTATTTTGTTAACCAAGGGTCTTTTGCTGCCATTAGTATGTTTGAATGTTTTGCTGATCCACCTGGCCCATACTCACTCATGCATGTAAAAGCCATTAAAGATTTTCTTGCCCCATATTGCTTTCTGCCCTTGGCAAACACCTGTTTATCCATATGGCAAAATAGGCCCTATCAAGACTAGTGTTTCTTAGCAATCACTGTTTGATTAATTTAATACCCTCCTTCCCAAGCCAAGAAAACAAAACACAAACAAACCAAACAAAAAACAAAACCAAACAAACAAACAAAAAAACCCCACCAAAATCCAAACCAACCAAACAAAAACAAACAAAAAAAGGCCAAACCTACAGATAAATTACTTCATTTGGGCATTTGGGGATCAAAATAATTTGGAGGCTTTTTTATCTGATCCTTTTATTTTTCCTAGAATCTCTTCTAATATTTTATTTGTTTGCAGCAATTGATAAATCTATTTGCCTTTACAAGGAGGGAAGTTTAAGAACTCTGCCCTGAAAGACATGATTTTTTGCAGTGCTTCAGTGTAACTCTTATAATGTTCTCTTAGCTACCTCTATGCCTCATGAATTTTTAATTTCCCCCCAAAGGTTATCTGCTTCTTAATTTTTAACTTCTTTAATGTTGAAGAGCATTTACATGAAAAATAAACATTTAAATGAGGTTGGAAAAGGCCTTGTTTGACTGGCACAGATTGTTCTTAGCTTTGCAGATCTTAGCTTATCTGTAACATGGCACGACTTGCACCACAGCTACAGCTAATCACTTACTGCCACACATGCAGTGAACCGATTGCTTTCTGGCATTTCTGGATTTACACAGCAAGGTTCATGGGCAGGCTGCAGTACGGCTCAGTCTGTGAAATCCTTGGGAAAGACAGCAACTCCATGGGAGCTACTGCTGCCTGAGCACTTCAAGCAGTCTGCTGTAGCTAGACTGAAATGAGCAGTTCAGATAGGTGCTCAGGTCATGGCAATTTCTCCTTGAGGCTGACAGGAATGGCCCTTTGTATCTAGAAGTTGTTTTTGGAGCATATGGGAAATGGAGGAGAGCTCAAATTGAATAGGCACTTTGTGCAAACCTCTTTAGGTTAAATTAACTATTTCTGGTAATGATAAAACTTTAACTGTACAAGCTATTTTCACCACAGACCACAAAGAGGAGGTAATAGCTCGTGTGCAGATGTAAATAGCACCTGAGAGAGTGATAAAGGTTAGAAGGTAAGGTGATGCCAGTCCTATGTTTTAACTGAAGACAAAAATGCCAGTCAGAGCCCGAGAACTTTTTTTCATTTACTTTTTTTCTTTTTTTTTAGCAAAAAAGGGCCTTAAGATTACCTTTGCTTGGTATCTAAAGCTGCCTTATTCTTAATAGTAGTGACAGTCTCCTGCTCCCTCCAGTACAGGAAGTCTATTGGGGTTTAATCTGAAATAGTGCTCAGGGGAAGAGGGAAAAGAAAAGTTGAGATATCTTCACCAGAGGCCATTCACCATTTGCCTAGGAAGCCATTCCCAGGCGACCAGGTAAACTGGGACAGGCTCAGGCAATCCTAAGGGTGATGCAGAGCAAAAAAGGAGTACGTAAGAGCATCAGACTCTGTTCTATTGGGACTATTACACTTTATTGAGAAGGGACAGAAAAAAAGCTAGCAACTTATAAATAACTTGTATGAGACTGCTTTTAAGTAATACTGTATTGATTGCACAGGAAAAATAATATTCTAGCTGTAAAGCAGCAGACTTTAATGAAGGTTCCATCTCAAATCACAGTATACTATGAAATCACTTTATATAGGTTGCTAAGAAACTTTCTATGAGTAGTTCCCAAGCTCATAGCTATGGGATATATCACTTGGTACTATCCATAAACTACCTAGAGCCAAATGTGTAAAGAGGTAATGCTGAAATTATATCATTGCACTACTGCAGGCATTATTAACAGTAACCGGAGTAATAGGCACACAATCAACAACCGAGGTTAACAGAGTCCCAGGCATTTCTGGCAAAGCTCATCTGTCACGAGTTCAGAATGATAATGGTCCTGTTGCCATAGATAACTAAAACACTGGCAGGGCACAGCAGTGCCCTGACTGTATCATTTATGAGCCTGACAGTGTTTAGAACATTTATTTACTGTTATGGTGGTGTGCCAGGGTCTCAGATTGCTGCAATCTTTGGAAGACGGCTACAAGAGCTGTTCAGTGAAGAAGGCATGGCGTATCTGATACCCAGTTCTGAGAACGCAGAGGTACAATAAGTAGGAAGGTTAAAGAATGAATTGTCTTTATCTGTGGAACTGCCATACACCAACATGTGTATGTGTGTGTAATATCACTTTATACTTTCAACCTTGAAGAAGAAACTAAAAGGAAAATGAGCCAGTTTTTCACTGATAAATCTCCCAACTGCACAGAATCAGAGGGTCTGACTGCCTGGGTGTGAGTGGCTCTCACTAACCTGGGGCTCTGTGAGACCATCTGCCCCAAAGGCAGGAGCTGCCAAGGAGTCACAAACACCAGCTCTGGCTGTCCCTAGGGTGGGGGTCAGCCAGTTTGTGCTGGCCACACTGCCCTGGTTGCCTGGGGAGAGCAGTGACATGTACAGAGGGAACATATGGAAAACAAATACAAGGAAACCAAAGTATTAAAAGGAAACTTCTACCATGAACACCAGATTCTGCTTGACAAAGACATCAGGATGCTGATGGTTGTTGCAAAAAGCCAATGACAGTCAGTAAAGGCTCACAACTAAGAAGTTGCACAGAAATGCAGGCATAAGTGTATGTACTATGTATTATATGTATTGTGTATTATAAGTGTATGAGTGTGAATAAAAATTTCCTCTCTGATATTAATTTTCTTAAGTTGCTGAAAACTAGGGGTTGTTGTAATTTTACTGAAAATTTAGTGAATATTTTAGTGAAAAATCTGTGTTCAATCTTTTCTCATCAGCACACACCTAACTCATGCTTTTTGTTCAATTGATTAATTATAACTAGTTCTCATATAAACAGTACTACTCATTAAAGCACTTTGCAAAAGATGTCGGTGTCATTAACTCCACTTTGCCATCAGTGAAACTGAAGCATAGAAGCTGGTGGCTATGACTCTAGTCTGCTTAGGTCAAAACTAATCCATACTGCTTAATTTTTGGATACATATTGTGATTGAAATGAAAAAAAAAATCTTGCTGCAAAAAAGAAAAAGCTGCTTTTTTTTTTTAATCAAAATAATTTAAAAGTTTGTAAAGAATTATGTTCTGTTTGCTTCCTAAATTGTTAGTAAATCAACTCTGAAACTAGAAAGACATAATAAAATCCAGAAGCAATACATTTGAGTGGTGTTCAGCCTTAAAACTTGCATTTGGCAAAAAATAAATCTTTGGGTTAAAAGTAACAACTTGATAATTTGCTGTCAAACCTGACCCTATTACTGTCACCCCTAGTGCCAGCTAGGTACATAGACCAAAGTTGACTGCCTACAAAAACAAAATACAAGTAATTTTGAATTAGAATTTCATACACAAGAACAGCTTTCTTCCTCATGTTTTGCACTATATAACTGCATGGCTTTGTTTGCTGCTAAAGCCAACCTTGCTCATCATATTTTCTTTAAAGAGAATTTGGTTCTAAACTTAATGAGGGATTTTTTTTCCTTATTGCTTATTCCAAACTTGCTTGTGTTGAAGAAAATGGGAGAGAAGGAATGATTGCGGATCTTAGCGAAAATCAGATTTTTTTGAGGCAATTCCTTTATATGAAAGAAAAAGAAAAATATTTTTCTATCTCCACAGAAGTTGCCCTATGAAGATTTTTGGTTTTGTTTTGTTTTGCTGCAGTGAAATTGTTGTGTCTTTATCAGCTGGAGATATTTTATTCCATTCCTCAGTGGCAGAGACAGCTGATGAACTAAAGTTATCTAAATAGAAGAAGGAGGAAACAAAACCAAGAAAAAGTGACTGGTATGTTTATTTGTATCTGGAGGTAAATAAAGAGGAAAACAGTTCAGTAATTAGAAATTAAGCTTGAGTCTTTGCATTTTCCACTCCTGGAAGACTCACTCTCTCCTTGAGCATAGCATTTAATCACGTCTCCTTCAGTTTGTTTTTAAAGTAGAGAAACTCACATTCATCTACATCAGATACCACTAGAAAAATAAATAACATAGCCATTTATATACTAATATTTAACTATGTTAATACCAGTATTTAATTACATTTATATATCCCTATTAGGCCTCACAGAAGAATCAGAAGACATACTGGCCTGTAGATATGTGTGGAAAAAACACCCTACATTGAGTATCTTCATTCTTGACAAAAGTGGCATTTACATATTTGTAGAATTAGTGGGAAGAATGTTGATTTTAAAATTTCTGTGCTTTTCATTCTCACATCCTTTTTTTTGCTTCCCTTCCTTGCAGAGATGCAAAGCTGATATACAAAGGCAATCACATCAGTGTTTAGAATGTAAGCTAAGTGTATGTAGAAAAGTTCTTTAAATGGTATTCTGAACAAAATGTCTAGGCATTATCACAGAAGAAAAAATTGAATTTATTAGTTTACCATAGAATCATGGAAAAAGAGAGTACTAAGCACTGAAATAGATCTTAAAGTTCATCTAGTCACATCCCCCTGCCAAGTGCACGGCACCTCCCACTAGGTCAGGCTGCTTAATGTTGTATCCAACCTGCCTTTGAACACTACCAAGGCTGGGGCAATGCCTAAGTATGTATTTTTCCACACACAGTTTAAATTAAGAAAAATAAAAGCATTTTGTGTTTAAATGTCGTTTAAATTGTATGCTTTAATTATATAGTTCTATAAATTGTTGTCTCTGACATGTCCCTGCAAATCCATGAGAAGTGTCTTTGAACTCAGTGCAAAACTCTTTCTATGTGTAACTAAATACTAAATACTGGTTACACACTAAAAAAAAAAAAAAAAAAAAAAAAAAAAAAAAAAAAAAATTTTTTTTTTTTTTTTTTTTTTTTTTTTTTTTTTTTCTGGTCTCTTTTCTTAACTTTAAGTGTAATGCAGAATGATAGCACTTTTATTTTGCTCTCTTATTTGCTTTTTGGTTCTTAATTATGCTAATAATGTGTAGGTTGTGGGGTTTTTCTTCTTTCAGATTAGGGTGAGAGCAAAAGGGCAGTGTATAAACTGACGTTGATTTTTCACAGCATGACCAATAAAGACTATGGCAGAGACTCTTAGAAAGCAGTGTCCTGCACTGAGATGCCTTTCTGAAAGATCAAGGTAATGTGTATCTTTTCAGAGTAACCTGCAGGGAGTAACATCATAAACCAGTGAAGTGCATCACATGACAGTTATTTGTGCTGTAGACCAACAGATTAATCCCAGATAATAGGCTCTAGATGCACGTCATATTACTAAGCCACCTGTAGAGAACAAACAGACAAGGTCACAGAGATTTCAATACAGTGGAAACAGTGAAAAAGTTTACAAGAGTAAGATATTAAGCTAACTCCTGGCACCTGTTTGTTCCCTTGTACTACAGCACCATTTCTGTCTCTGTTTATCTGGTGTTGGAAAAAAAGCTTGAAACACTACCATGTTAATCCTAGCCTAAACTAGAGTCATGCAGACATGGTGTCAAGAGCAAATCGGTTGCATCTTTACACTTTAGTTAATATAGTTTAAAACATCTATGAAATAGAAGGTAAATGGAATCTTTCTTGCCAGTTTCTTTCTGGCTATTGGTTAATGGCACAGATGTGTGTGGAGAAGTAGTCCACGCCCAAAATGATGTAAACAAAATTTAAACACTAATAAGCTTCCATATTTTAATTTAAATTCCAGTCATTAGACTAAAATTTGAAGCACAGTTATTAGGCTTACCCTTGTGACTGAGATCCCAAACAGATATTTTAATTTTCGCAGACTTTAAGCAACAGTATGAGATTGAGTTAAAAAAAGGAAGTTGGAAATGGGTGTAAAAGAAGTTCAAGTAGCAAAAGCCGCTTCTGGCAGCAAGTCAAATCTTGTTTAATCAGGACTTTGGCACAGGCAGAGTCGGGAGTGAGCAAGCACACTGCAAGTTTGTTTTGCCTGACAGGAAATCACAGCATGATATACTCAAGTGCTTATTTTCCCCAAGGCAAGGGATTGCCATGTCAAGCCTTGATTCATGCATGATCTTCATCTAAAACATAATAATATTAAGAACATTTCTTTTAAAGTTTCTTTCTCATTTTAGAGTATATTTGCTGAGCTGATTGATTTTCCTAAGTAATGTAACCATTTTCCTCATATTTCTCATTCTTTTTTTTTTTTTCCCCCCTCTGGAGAACTGGTAAAACTACACAAAACATTTATGCATTTCCTGAAATGCATTTTGATTTTTTTAAAGGTGTGTGTTTATGTGGATTTTCCCCCTAAATAGTTTATTTTCATGGAACAATAAATATAAGAAATGTTTAAAAATACCTAAATATAATTTTCATGTCTGAATAGATAAGGAAAAACTGGATAAATACTTTTTTTTTTTTAGATCATATCCTTATATTGAAAACCTCTAAACAGGAATATCAGGGAAAAGCTAAAATTGTGGAGGTTTTTCTATTTTTCCCTTTACCTGCAGTGTTGATCCTTTTTATTTGTGTTTTGCTAACCTAATTTCCTTAAATTACTTTCATCATTCAAGTCCACTCTGCTGAACCTCACAGTGAAAACTTCAATCCATCTTGAAGGAAGTTACAATTTCCTACTGGGTAATCTGATCTCAACACTTACTAAAAAAATCTCCCAGAGCTGCTGGACTAAGTGTATAAGACTTTCTACAGAGAGTCTATGAGAACTTCCTAGAAACACTGTTCTGTGACTTGATTAATTTCCCTCCCACTTGATGAAGTTTTTAAAGATGATCGTAAATTTGAAGAAAGAAAAGAAATATAATAGTGCCAAAATGGCCTGCAGCCATCTGTGATCTCATGACATGAATGAATTTAAGTATGATCAGGGACTTCTAAGGAAAGCCTCATTCAATAATCCTTATTCTATACTGGGAAAGTAATCTATTTATCTTCTTTAAATACATGACTTTCAAGAAAGTTTTGACCTAAAAGGGAGTGTGACAGAAGCAGCTAAATGCCTTTCTCCATCCAATTCCCTGTATTAGTTTATGTGTTCCAGCTGTCATATCTACTACTTAAGAATGGGTTCAAAACTTATCCAGAAAAGAAGAAAAAATAAAAATTGGAAAGTAATTTTTCCGGTACTCAACTTTTTATGTGCTTGTTCAACTGTCAGTCACTGTTCCTTCAATCTTACATAATGTTTTATTTCTTCTTGTTAACTCAAAATTCTCCTAGATAAAATAGGTAGAAAGAGAGTGTTTTAAGCACACCTCATATCATCTGGTTTGGTTTTGCCACCTGCTAGTCTGCTGCTTGATTACATCATGCCTAAGACGATTTTTTTATTATTGCTAGGAACCAGACTTTTGCCCTTGAAAGCATTCAAGGCCAAGTTGGGGGTCCTGGGAACCTTAATCCAGTGGAAGGTGCCCCTGCCCATGGCAGGAGGATTGGAACTAGTTGATCCTTCAGGTCCTTTCCAACACAAATCATTCTATGATTACCTTGTTACCATAGCACAAGTTATATGTTTTATGAGACACTGGGCCAATAAATTAAAAACTAGCATGGAAGAAAGACACAGGAAAGAGTTTTCTCATCAAAAGCTCATCGTGATTTGTTTATCAATTAGTAAAGTAAAAAAGAGGAAACAGTTACCCTTTGGAAACATCTAAAGCATGGAGCAGGAAACTTGATGCATTGACAAGCTAGAATTGGAACTCAAAACTCATTGATTGGTATTCATTAGCATCAGTAAGGTATTCTTTAGCAGAAAATTTCATGTGCAGAATTTGAAAATGCAAGATACTATGTTGCATCCATGCAGGACATGATTTTTTCATCATTTCTTGATAATCAGATACTGTTAGTCAGTGTCAGAGCCAGTTTACTGTAGGCTGACTTGTTTATGTATTTGTGTAAATATATATGTATATATAAAACTGTTAACTCTCATTTTGTTCTTAAAGAAAATTTCTAAATAACAGCAACAAATAGACCCAGGTTTGTATTCTGCATTAGGCGATATAGGGGGTCAAGGGTGCTAATGGGATGTCAGTGCATGTACAAAATAACTTGCAGGTTGCAAACAATTACTATAAAAATGTTTTTTGAAGGGAAATCTACAATAGAAGGCAATAGTCCATTTGAAAGAATGATTATAGACAATTTTATCCTGACTTTCATGGACAGTGCACTTGTCAGACAGTAAAAGGAGAGGCTAAGGCATATAATTAGGCAGGTTAGTGGCAGAGAGTCACCCAGCAGAAGCTCTTTTAGGGGGCAGCTGTAAAGTCATTTATAAGAAGATTTCCTATCTGAAGTCAATAGGAGGTCTGAGTCCATCGGGGATTCAAAACAAGCTCATAGAGGGAAGAGTAGAGACAGGAAGTCAAGTGTCTGTTGTTTGCTCACCAAGAAAGACCTAAGGGCAGGGAAGATCAATACAACTGAAGAACTGAAGTTAAGAGGAAGATTTATGAATTATTTCTCAGACTCTTCATCTTTGAAATAGAGAGAGAAAGAAAGTGTCCAATTTTCTTGTGTGAAAGTTGTTTTTTTTTTTTTTCTCCTAGCAAATTTCAAACATGTAGGTAGCATTTTATTGACGCTAAAGTTAAGAACTGGAGGAATTTTCAGAAGCACAGTTTTTACTAAGTTCTTTAATCTCTCATCTTTTTTCTCTCTCTTTCTTTTTTTTTTTTTAGCCTCAAACTAGTTCAAGGTCAAAAACTTAATCGCATCTTCTTTTATCCAGTTAAACTTAAGCTACGGATTCTTCCCAGGATCATTAAACATAACATCCCCCCTTCCTTCAGTTTAAGTATACATACAATTATACAGAGTTTCTCAGTATATTAAAAATAAACCTTGGTGAAGTTTTCTAAACACATCTTCAGTATGGAAAGTGTAATGTGCCAGTGTCTTGTATGCATATGTATATTTATCTGTCTTGTGTGTGCGTGTGTGTACACTTGTGTGCATTTAAAGTCATAAGCATTTCTTATATCCTTTGCTTATTTGAGCTTCACTAGAGCTATAAGGTATTTGTAAATTTAGCATATTTTAAAAACATGTCAAGAACTTTAATTAAAAAAAGGCACTTTTCAGTGAGTTTTAGACTTTCAAGCTAAAATTATTTTGCTCTGCTTTGGCATCTTTGTAATCAGTGGAAGTAGGAAGATACGTACTCTGTAAATAGTTTTGTTTATAGGAGGAGCTTAGATGAACAGCCTAGACAAAACATTTAAGTTTTATCAGTCATATTAGTACTTTTGCAATTGCATTCATCTTGAAAATGGAAATAACATTTTTAAAATATTGCATATTTATTTATAAAATTAGTAGTGATATAAGCAATAAAACACACTCTATTGTGAGTTACAAAGTAATAGGTATACTTCATACGTTGTTTTTGTTTTTGCATTATCTCTACAATTTTAAACTCACATTTTGTGTTATGCACCAGTTCTAACTTGAGAACACTTGTAATTTATCATTTAAGGAAAGGAGAAGAGAAAAGAGAAGAGAAGAGAAGAGAAGAGAAGAGAAGAGAAGAGAAGAGAAGAGAAGAGAAGAGAAGAGAAGAGAATGAAAAAGAAATCTTAGACAAAAGGAAAAATGCTAAGGAAAGGAATGGTAAAAAGTCCTTTAAAAATATCTTCATTTAGTAAATATTGGAGCCTGACAATGAGGTAAAGAAAAGATTATTTAACCGTAATGATTTCAATACTTCTCTATACTTTAGCAATAAAAGAAATAATACTAGAAATTAACATCGACCATAACTTTGTTATTTTCTAAACATAAGTGGTAGTGGAGTAAAAAAAATATTTTAAAAAAGTTGAGTTACTTTGTTAGGAGCAAGTAACTCCCTCCACACCATCATTAGAGGGGTTCCTTACTGGTATTTCTATGCAGCTCAATAAAACTGCTGTCATTTTAAAGGGCATGAATGATGTTGTTCTTAAGGAAAATAATTAATTGAAGTATTTTATTCTTGAATTACACTGGTTTTAAGTAAAACAGTATTTCCCACTGTTCGAATGTGCATACTATTCCACTTTTTTTAAAAATTCAAATATTATTCTCATACTATTTATGTGTTGTAAACTTGCATTCTTAATCTTGTGCTTTTATTTCTTTATGAAAAACTAGAATATTAGAAATATACTGATAGCTATATCCAAAACCAAATGTGAATCCAGATTCTGCTCCCCTTGAAAGCCAATATTTCATCCATTTTCTTTTCATTACTAGATTTATATTTCTGTCCACATTGAAAAGAATTATTTGAAGTAACATCTCTAGGAAAGCACCTGTTGAAGCTGGTATGTCTCAGATGACCTATATAATAACACATATAATAAATAATATATATAATAATAACAATGAAATAAATAAGCAGTATTAATTAATTAAAGCAGTATTAAGAAGGCACAACTCCTGTCTTTTGAATCTAGTTTCTTCAGCTGATGTGCTGATTTGATGTTGCCTTATAAATGTGTCTTACCCATGCTCCTGAAGTTGTTATGCCTCAGCTCACAGACAGGATGCAGCAGGAAGAGTAAGATGACAAAAAAATTCAGTTGATATGAAGTATCTTGCAGACAGGATCTAGGATATTTGGAAACTGTATTTGGTTGTTGCCTCTGTCTGATTTTGTTTGTTTGTTGGTATAGAGTGGGATTACTGTGGGAGTGTTGTGGGACCAGCTAGTGAAAGAAAAAAGGAATAAAAAATTTACATGTTTGCATAAGAGCTTGTGAAATGGCAGGAAAGCCAGGTGCATCAGCAGTTTTGTCCAGTTGAAGTAGTAGAAGCAGCAGTAGACATCCAAAAATGTAGGCATTGAATTGTAGCCTCCTAATTCCCTGTCTTGTTTACGCTTTCTTTATTAAAAATTGTTTGTGAGTAGGGAGAATTAATTCTATATGTGCACTAAAGTCCAGATTAAGCTCACCATGATGTGGCAGACCTAAGCTATGTTTTTTAGGGTCTTCTCTAATTTGACCATAAGCATGACCTATATTGCTGCAAAACAGCTCTTGCTAGAAGCTTTTATATATATATATATATATATATATATATATAAATATATATATATAAATGGATGTGATAGTATAGACTCCTTCCAGATTTTCTTGCAGAAAAATATGGTAGCTGGTCATAAAGTATAAGAAAAGAAAAATAGCTTTCCAATTTTGTGTGATATTGAACACAGCAAAGCTATTCTTGCATCTCCAAATTATCTGTTACATTCTGGATGCAAATGCATGCATGTAGCTCTTTTCAATTTCACTAGAGCCTGACTCATTTAAGAAATGAGTATTATCCTGTGTACCAAATTTAGAGGCACTGGTGCAATGAACTGAATACTAAACAAGCATTGAATCCTGGAAATTTCTACACGCAAAGTGCCTGTAAAATACTTTTCCTATGTCTGAATAATATAGGTAATTTTTTAAAAGAAATTTATCTCCTGTCTAAAAGTCTTATTCTAATAAAGGGATTTGTAGAATATCTCAAATGATATAGTAAATTAGATATTAATCTTGATATTTATACCCAGGAAATAATTCCTGTGTTATTTAACCTGGATAATTTGACTGCTTCCATTTCACTGTTTTGCTGCACTGTCACTAATTCACTCTCTCAAAGTCAAGACTTCTGGCCCACATCCATTACCCTATTCATATTCGCCTTTATATTGCACTACTTTCAGAGGCATCTCCATGTGCCAGCATTGCTCACATTCAGTCTGAAAAACACTTTGGCTCACCATCAGCTGCAGAACAGATCCTGTGTGGCTGCTCATCGTTCTAGCAAAATATACTTGCTTACCATTCAGTTACTGATAGCAAAAATCTGACTTTACTGAAGGTTTGTACATTTTCTGGGTAGCTTTTGTGGGTTTGGCTCATTGTTTTTAGGGGGGGAAATTTTCCACACAGGTATTGCTCAAAGACAACTGGAGTTTTGGGATATTTTTATGAGCTCACAAAAGCCCAGTTTTGTTATTCTGAGTTAGCACTTGTATTTTCATAATTTCCCTCCAGCCTGGATTGATATACCTCTAAACAGTTCTCAGTTCTGAACACAGAAAGGTTTCTAGTGATATTTTTGCAGAAATAAGAATTATTTCCATCAACATTTTGAAGAACATCATTACCTGAAAGACAGTGAAGTTTCTTTGTGAAAAGCAGATCCTATTAATATGTTTGGCAATGTCTAGTCCCAAATTCTCTGACACCAGAACTGACTGACCAAGTCAAAGCAAGGAGAAAAACAGGATTTGAAAAAAGGGAAGGAAATTAACTCTATTAATTATATTCACTTCTAAAAGGCCTGAGATGTAACCACAAAAATATAGCCACTGAAGAATCCAGAAGGGTCCAGATATAGTCCTCCAAATCTCTCTTCTGATGCAAAATCATAAAAAAAAGTCCTAGCACTTAGTTGCTCAACTGCCAGTACCACATAAATATGGCTCATATTATATAAATAATATGGTTATCAAATTAATTTTGATACTTAATTCTCATCTGCGGCAGTGTGAAATATATTAAATAGATTCAACACTGCATTTTTAGCACCCCATGTCTATATTTATTTAGTTAGTTAGTTTTTAAACACAGCTGAAGTTTTGATGCTTGTCTTCCACCCAGATTCTATGGAAGGCAGAACAATGGCAAGGTGTAAGATGACTGAAAAATTATAGGCAAGTGCAATCCTCTGCATCTGTGATACCCAATTTAGTATCAAATTGATTGAATAGCGGGCCAACTGGTGCACATTTCAAATGCATACTCTCTTCTGTTCCTAGATTTAGGATTAAGTAGATTACTTGTTGCATTCTTTTGTCCAGTCCTGCTGTAGAATTACAATTAAATAAATAAGCAGTATTAACAAGAGGTAATCATACAGTTTGAGCTCTGCAATGCCAAGCTTTTGTCTAGAAGCTTAGTAATCAGACATTTTCCATCCTATTTTATAGCTCCAGCAATTGAATCGCAGCTAGAGACAATCAATCCATGGATTTAGGAAAAAAATCTGTTAGGAAAACAAAACACAGTAGAGAAATGGAAGAGTAGAGTTTGCATAATAAGACAATACAATTTAATAGGTTTTAATCATTATATTGGTTGCATTATGCAGTGTAAATAGAAAAGATAATCTCTATGTGATTGTCTTGAAACACACAGTAAAAACAGATTCCTTTAAGTTCTATCTGCAAAGACCAGAATATCAGAAGTCATGGCTCTTTCTGAAATATCTTGATTAGCATGATGAACTGTAATTTTGGACCTCTCTATGTGAGAACAAGAAGAGTGATTTAATAGTACATTTTTTTTTCCAAGGTGAATTGTACATAGATTATTCATTTCCTTGCTCCTTGTATTTCTAAAATAACAACTACAGCACACTTAAAGATCTTCCTGTAGCTTTTTGCCACAGATTTCCAGATTTCAAAATACATGACAATAAAATTTTCAATACACAACAATATAGATCCCATTACAAATTAATAGGGATACCAAAGCTCTTTGCAATTTTCTAGCCCTCTTCCTACTGTCCCAATAAAAAAGCAGAGGCACTTCAGACTGATGGAAAGTTTTCTTGTTTGATCTGTTGTTGTATTTATGGACAAGGGAAAATGCATTTCTATCAATCATTCTTGTTTGAAAATCATGAATCATCCTGGAAACAAAACTTTACCTCACATTCTTCTCCAGTTCAAAATAGGAAAAAAACCCAAAAAACCACCCAAACCCTCTGCAATAATTAATGTCCCAAAAGTCACTGAAATGATCCTGGTGCTACAGCCAGCTTCACCAGTCTTGGTAGAATAGATGTATTTACACCAGTTTAAACTGCAACTGAATCTGACTATGTTCACTGCTCATAAAACTTTCACTTCTATGAAGATAAAACTATCCTGTGCATAAATATATCAAACAGTACTGAAATGCATTTTCAATTTGGGCTTAACTTAAAATATACATCCATTTTATGACAAGATTTGATTGGTTTAAAATGATACACAATACTAGGTAATGAAAGAATGGCTGTGCTTCATTAAAGGAAAGCTTTTTTGGTAACTGCCGCAGTCTTTCTAGCAGTACTTGATAACATTAATATCCCCTAATGAAAATTGATTTTGTTTATGTACAGTAATAATGGATATGGCCACATAATTACTATGTGTTGACTGCTACTTATTAATTAATTATTATATTTTCTTCTATAATTTATTTTCCAGAGGAAAAAAATCCAGTATGAAGCAGCATCTGTACTCCAGTGAAGTTCTGCTTTGACTTAATTTCACAGCTGATCAGGAAGGCAAACATGGAGCTTGAATAACTTGCCCAAGGTCACCAAGACTGCAATCTGCCTTGATTTGAGCCAGGTGCAAATTATTTTTCATTCTTGTGTTCTAGACACTCATGCTGATGTGATTTTAGTTTTCAACAGCTGTTCCTGAAGTTACCAAGAGAGGCCACAATCTTAGATTATTACATCAACCACTTTCTGTGTATGGCAGCCAGACAGGTAGAAATTCTTCAGCTTTGTGTAAAAGAACAGCAATTTGAATGTAAAGAGAAAAAGAACACCACATTTTCACTGGCTCCTTCCCTTTCCCTTTCCCTTCCCCTTTCCCTTTCCGTTCCAGAAACAGTCTTAGGGTAACCGTAATAACTGTAGCAGAATTGAAGCAGTAGACTAAAATCCATCAGGTGGCTGCAGCCTTACAATTGGTACCATCCATTCTGCTTCTGTGATGCATGTCCTTGCTATTAAGGCAGGCATAGCTCCTACTGCATCAGTTCCTGTAGCAGGACAGTTTTCATCTAGATATATTAAGAGAGAGAAAAATCATTTGTTTTGCCTTGATGTGTCAGGCTGCAGATCACAGAGGTTTAGCAACCTGTCTGTAAGACAGTCAAATGTCTTAGGTTAGGTAAGCACCTTAATTGGGAAGATTGTTTGTGTGGTTTAGGTGGATCCTGCAAAAAGATGCCTCCTGACTCATCTTTTGACTCAGATATTTTTCAAATTCATCCTGGACAAAATACCCTCCAAGTGCCATTTGCACTTGCCTGTGGAAGTTGGACTACAGAGGTTGTTCTGTTCTTCTACCCTGTATCTATACAAGGGCAGTTTGCTGGCTGCACTGGCTCCAACAGGACAGGCTTAGAGTCCTTAGAATGTACTGTTTAAATACAGCAGTCATGCTTTAAATATGGATGCTACAGGACTTCCAAATTCTATTCCAGACTAATTTTTAGTTTGCTCCTCTCATCCCTCCTTCTGAAGACTGTCATAACACAAATAAAAGAACAGAGAATTCTTGGGATCAGAGAATAATCATGAAATAATCTGAATCTCTAGAGCTGGGAGAACTAATATCACTACAAAAGAAAGATGCTGGCTTCCCCAAATGCTATGCAACCTAAAGTGTGTACAACCCTCAACTAATTTATGAGACTACAGAGTTGCATGATTGAGTGAATGACTGGACCTCTACTCAGTGATTTAAGTTTTATATGTTTGCCTAAGCAGGGATTTCTATTGTGGTTAACTTAAAGACACAGTATATTCATGGAATAAAGTATTGCATGACATGATATGTACTTTATCTCTTCCCACTTGTCTACTGAATAGAAATTTCTAGTTTTCTCCTACTGCTATAGGAAAACATATTGTAGCACATGTTTTCTGGCTGTCTCTCCTTTTCCTTTCTTGGGAGGATTGGAATGCTATAACTGATGTCACTTCTGTTTTTTTTTTTTTCTAGTCTTTTCACAGCACCAAGCAATAACATATATAAGGATTTGGATTCAGGTATGAAAGCTCTTATTTTCAGGGTACTTTATTAATGGCAGCTAGAAAAATGAAAAGCATGGCAAAACAAATGGGTTCTTAAATAACTTCAAGACACCATAGTGACACACTGAAAAAAAACAGCAACAAAAAATTGATCTTAGAACCATTTAGAGTTACAGAAATTTACTGGAGACTTAAGAATAATATGCACACGTTGAAGAGACAACTGCAAATATTTTTGTTTCAGAAAACTAAGTCTAATAAAGTATATGTTTACAGTGGTACCCAGGTAATAGATTCTAGGAGTGTGTTTTAAAGTGTAATGAAAGAGACAAATAAAATTGGGCAGTAAACAGGAATTTTATTTGGGTTCATGAAGCTCAAAATTCCGTAGAAACCAACTAAGAATAATTTTAAAATCTATTTTCCTCTATAAGAGGGAGACAACCACAGAAGCAGCGTCTACCTTGCCAATGCCTGGGAGTATGACAGCATAAACAAAAGAAAGCATTCTTCTTTTGGGGATGGTGACTCCAGATTTCAGCTAAAGCTGCAACAGGGTAATAAATGAAGTGTTACTTGAAAAGTTCATGCACTGCTCTGCCCAAGACTGCTATCATGGGAGAAAAACTAAAAGATATTTCCAGGCAAGCAAGAGCATGATGCCTTTGTACTATCAGGGTTAAGTTCAGTTTTACTAACATATTTCTTAAGTGTTTTGATGAAAAAATATAAGACGCAACAGGTGAGTCTCACAAAATGGCCATGGTTAAAAAATAATACAAAGACAGAAAATAGAAATTAGAAATTAATGAAATCACAATGCCTGGAAGGACAGGGCTTGGAACCACAAGCTGAGGAATAGAAAGATGTTCTTATGAACAACCTGAGATGAAATTTGGCTGACCAGTGTATTACATTAAGAGGTAAAGACATTTGTCTTTCATTTTGTTTCTTTCAGGTACATCTTCAAAGAATCAACATCCTCTTATGCAGGAGGCCTCAAATATATTTAATACAGATAGCTCTTGGAAAGTAATAGTCCCAGTAATAGCCCAAAAAGTCCCAGTTGGTAGAGTACATGTAAAAATCAAAACACTATTTTTTAGTATGGTACAGAAAACAAAAAAAAAGGTAATCTAGTATGCATAGCCATCATATATTCTCTAGAGGTTTTTAAATATCCATTGTCTTGATTCTATCATGCTTATATATGCAGTTCAGTTTCTTTGTCTCTATTTGATCTTCCTGAAAGAAATTGTGTATGAAAGAGCACCTAGGCTTTGTACAAGCTGAGACAGCTAAATGAGAAATAACACAACAGGCACCATGTTTGCCTGAATCTGTTGGAAGATCCAAGCCAGGAAAAGAAAAAAAAACAAAAAAAAGAAAATACTGAAAATACTGTAAGAGAAATGGGTGACTAACTTGTGAGGGAACATTTTGCAAGAAGAGTGCATGTGTATGTAATGGCTGCAAGAAAACATGACATATTGTCTTAACAAAGTGTTAACTCCAAGAATTAAGAAACAATACTTAGTGTGAAACTTGAAGAAGGAGGTAGGCATGGTAAAGTGAAATCAGGTAGCGATTGCTGTGAGAGAAATTATCACAGCAGCAGTATTTTTGGAGTAGTCTCCAAAGGCATGGATTATGGGTTTCAAATAAAATATCTGGAAAACATTAAAAAAAACCCCTACTTTCAGGAACCATACCTACTTTTGCAGCAATTAATAATCTAAAATATATTCCAATTGTAACACATCATACCAGCACATACAGGCATACAGATACACCAGCACGAGTCAGGAGCAACAGAAAAAGAATACCAGTAAATCCTTTTTGACAACTATAATATTCCATCATGTAAATCTGCCACCTAAATAAATCCATAAGGATCAGACTGTTGTCTTATTTTGGTGGATGGTGAGGAAAAGATGCTGTGAAAAACTAAATTAAGCTTTTGTAGACGGAGATTTTATATGTCTCCTCCTCTGCAATCTGGTCCTTCAGTTGCTAGCTTCCATTCCTAGAATGTAGGAGGATGAACTTAAAGGCCTCACTAAAATGACTAAATTAACCTCCCAAGTTTAAGGGTAGTTTTGAGGTCCATCACCTTTAGAACTCCATGTAACTTATTCAGATGTTGAATTGTGGATTCCAGGCAACGTATTTTTCCCAAATTTTGTGTTTATTCTCCTAAATAGGTATTTAAATTTCAAGAGTAAGTTACCCTTTTTTCTCACCAAAACTTAAGGAGAAAGATTGGATGCTTTGACCTAAAGGCAGATGCTGTACTTCTGATATCCTTGCTGTTACTTATTTAGTAGCTTGATGTCAGGAATGTGCAGCCCCAACCACACCTGACACCTGTGGTGCAATGTTGCTGTAGTCACAAGAACTGAATCAGTTTATTCCAACTGGGGACTATGTCCTCTACTACCAAAATTATTTCTTGGCAGTTCTGCATCAGTATAAAACTTGGGAAGTTTTTTTTTTTCCTTCTTCTTTTTTCTTTTTTTTTTGGGGGGGAGTAGGAAAATTATCACTGAATGAATGCTGAAGAAAGCAAGACTCAGAGATAAAGCAATTTATTTTTCTTTTGTCTAACCTGCTTTGTTACAGAATTCAGTATCCAAGGGTCAAATCAAATCATGCAACCTGTTGGGTAGGTTTACACAAGAGACAGTGCAGTCCAATATCTGCGTAGTTTTTAAGCTGCTACTGACAAGCAGATTGCCATTTAAATTCAGGCAGCCAGCTGCTGCTACTGACTACTGTCATTAATACCACGGCTTTGAGCACTGTTTCACTGTTGCAAATGTTTCTTAAATTAGCTTTTCTCCCTTCTGCTGTGCTCCTGTAAAAACAGCACCAGTGGGTCTTACTGGGAGCTTTGAGAGCAACCAGCCTCCACGGCATTTATTAGTGGCAGGAAGCAGCTGAATTTTGTGGGCTCCGACAGAGAAGTCAAATAGCTTCAAACATTTTCTATCAGCTTAACACAGTGTGCTCAATGGTGCAAGCACACACTTTGCTTCCTTTGCCTTAGAATCACCCTGGGACACCCATTCTGAAAGCAGATTTGAATGAGCTTGAAAATTCAAGATAGGCTTCATTGCCAATCTGTCAACAGACCCTAAAAATAATAAAAAAATAAAGTGACAACTCAGAAAAGGAAACTGCCTGGCACACTCCATGCCCTGCTTTGTCTCTTCTGACTGTCAACTATCAATATTTATATTCAGTGGTGTAACCTTGGCTAAATTAGAGACATAAGAGGGCACTGCTGAAATCAAAATTCTGCCACAACTCACAGTTGGTCTTGACTTTTGTTTCATTAAAAATTTAATTGGAACCAAACTGTGCAGTCACAAAGCTCATCAGTGCTTCCTGTTCACAACACGAAAGAATCAGATGCTCAAATATAGCAAATTAGTGAAGATCATGTTTACACTTTGCTCCCTTATTACTGAAAATGATTATTTGATAAACAAAGAGGCACAGCCAGGAAGAAGCCAGCATGTGCTGACAGAATTAGCAGGCCTTGGTGACTGCACCTACTGCCTCTGTGTGGATCAAGAATGGTACTTCAATGAGCAGTGCTGAAGAGCTGATAAATAAAAGAGAGCATCCAGCTGCCTCTGAGCTCTATATTCACCTCAGGTATGGGACTCGGACTCCATGCAGCACCAGCAGTGCTGCTCTAAACCAGCAAGCTTTCTTACGAGCATGAAAGGGAAGCCTGTGTGCAATACACAGAAGGAGCTCAGGGGACAGCACACCGCTGCAGACGGGATCTTTACCGTGTTCACGGTGTGCTTCTCACACTGAGAGAATCACTTGCAGGTAGAGCAGATGTTCCTGTATAGGAAGACACATGATACCATCATAACCTTCCCATTTTAAAGCTTACCCAGTCCAGCCATTCTGTGTGGCTGTCCAGTGAAAATTACTGAGAACAATGTGGGTTGTTTTTTTTTAATTTCTGAGGCTTTAAAAGATCAGGCTTCGCCTTGGGAATAAAGGTATTGCTGAGAGTCAGACAAGCTTTTATATTGTTTAATTTCAAACACCTTGCAGCTGAAACAGAGAATAATAAAAATCTCTTAGGGAGGTAACAAATACCAAGAGTTCAATAACAACAGGATGAATCTACATTTCTTTAAATGGCTTCTTAGCTGAGATCAGGACATATATGAGAAATTGAAACTCAGGCAGGCAAAACTTAAACATACATGGCTAAATAAAGTAAGGGAAGAATAACAGTAATGTTATAGTCATCTGTGGAATTAATAACAAGGAATTCATTAGAACATATATTTCAATATGAAAATGTTAATTTATAGGGATTAAAATTAATTACACCCCTGCTAGTTTTATTGTCAGTGGGATTGCCGTGAAATTGTTGTACACTAAAAAATATACTTGAGGTACTTGGAAAGTCTTTTGTATTTGAGAAGCCCTTAAATCTGCTTAATTGGGTCTGATGAATCACACAGGGAATAGATTTAAACTCAGAGATAGGGGGAAACAACTGCAATTTATGTGGTTTCTATTTCCTCTTAAATAGGATTCAAATTATTTTAGTAATCCCTGCCTGCAGTTTGCACTTTAACTACCCCTGCATCAGAGCACTCACAGACTGCCTGCTGGAAGCCCAGTCAGAGCCACAAGTGTCTCCTCCTGGACATTTGGCATAGATGTGTCCATATTGATGCGTTCCCAGGCTCCAGCTCTGTCCTCTTGCCCTTATAGCTTGGTATGAGCAGATGCTACTCTTCCACTCTCCTTTATCACTCTATAAGTCTTTGGCAAAGCCTGGATTTTTGGATTTTTTTTTAAAATTTTTTTAACTATTATTTTTTAATAATTGATTTATGTTAATTCTGTTACAATGGTTTCATTAAGTTACCTCACACTCATCCACCCACCCACCCAGCTTTTAACAATTTTACAGCTTTTATGTTTTTCTGGTTTAGGAATCAGTGGTTTTATCGTCATTTAATTATTGATTACTTCAATAACACCTGCATTGGCAAGAATGTTCTGTTACTCAATGCACTGGCTACAACACTTACTTTTACTTTTCTTCAGAGATTCCAGAACTATTATGAGAGAAGTGATCTGAGACTGGCCATAGTGGATACTTCTCTAATAAAATAAATCAATGGGACTGGAAATGCTTTTATCCCAATGAAAACAAGAGGTAACTAAACTGGAGAAGTATCATGTTTTCCTACCATGAAGCAGCTTCAGTCTTACCCTTTTCATGTGTTTCACAGCCCATCATTGGGGTGTATGTGCGGGTGTGTGTGGGTGTATGTGTGTGTGTGTGAAATATATTCTAAAAGATGGTCTAGAAGCATATCTAGGCTGCGCATTACTGTGTGCAATAATTCAGTAATTAAAGAATTACTGCAATATTTTGTTGTGCAATGTGCAGTAATTTAGCCTTTGAATCCACAAAAATTCTTGGACTTGCAACAAACCTGAAGGTCTATCTTCTAAAGGTACTGTAGGCCTAAAGTCTTATGCAGCCAGGCTCTTTGCCAAAGTGTTTCACACTCAACTCATCTCTATGTATCTATGATGTTATTGCTGCTCGAAGTAAAGTGAACAAAACTAAATTACGGAGTACATAGTTGAAAAACAAATATGGTGGTGTAACACCTTTATATTCTCCTACTTCATAAATAGTTGAAAGTTGTGTGCATTGGGCCGAGGTGCCCCGGCGGTGGCGGCAGGGCCGGGGCTGTTCTGGCGCTGCCCGGGCCGGCCCCAGGCGGTGCCGGCAGCTGCAGCGGCCCCAGGGCAGGGCACGGCTGAGCTGCTCAGCCCCGGGGAAAGCCCGGGCAAGGGAGGGCAAAACGCTGCCCGGCAGCCAGGGCTGAGCCAGGGGAAGCAAGCGAGAAACAGCCCTGCGAGCCCTGAGGGGACAGCGGGAGCAGGGACGGGGCAGGAGAGACCCGGCAGGGATGGCCCTGCGGCCTGGCAGAGAGCCCGGAGGGGCAGCTTTCTATACCGTCTCTCACAGGATCCTTCTGGACACGATGTCCAGCACACAGCTGGATAAACACGTCATGTGATGGGTGAACATCTGGCTTACAGGTCAGGCACAAAGGGTTCTAAGGAATGGGGTGACATCAGCTGGCGACTTGACAATAGTGGGATTCCACTGGGGCTCCATCTTCGGCCCTGTGCCCTCCAACATATTAATAAATTATTTGGATGCAGAACTCAAGGGATTCTGAGTAAGTTTGCAGATGATACAAAATTGGGAGGAGCTGTTGACTCCCTGCAGAGAGACCTTGACAAATCAGAGGGCTGGGCAATCACCAGCCCTATGAAGTTTAACAAGAACAAATGAAGGATTCTGCATGTCATATGGGACAATCCTGGATGTACAGACAGACTGGGCAATGCTGGAAAGCAGTGCCATGGAAAGGGACCTGGGGGTCCTGGTCGATGTCAAGTTGGACATGAGCCAGCAGTGTCCTGGCAGCCAGGAGGGCCAAGCCTGTCCTGGGGGGCATCAGGCGCAGCATTGCAGCTGGACAAAGGCGGGGATTGTCCTGCTCTGCTCTGCTCTGTGATCCTTGTGGGTCCCTTCCAACTCAGCATACTCCATGATTCTGTGATTTTTTGGTCTCAATCCATGAGGGTTTCCATGATATTTTTTTCCCATGTCCTGTTGAGGACAACATGTAAGAGAAGCTGAATGGATGTGTGTGGATGTGTGACAGTCAGTCAAGGTCTACCCATGACTTTAACTCAAGAAATTTAAGTCTAAACATTTATTTTACAGGCTTCACTTAAAACAAACAAACAAACAAAAACAAAGAAACAAACCAAAACCAAAACCCCAAAACAACAAAAAAACAACCAACAAACCAACCAAAAAATAAAAACAAGCAAAAAAACCTACCATTACTGAGAACTATGCAGCATGCCAAATCTTGAGGTGGTGTCAGATAAATTCAGATTGTGCAAAGATGATAACGTTTTTAATTTTTTCTTATTAAGTAGCGTATTATTTTGTTTGGAATCATTCTTCTTTGAAGAACTGATTCCTTCCCTGTCTTTTCAAATCTCTTTAAACAGAAGTAGGATGGAGTTAATCTGCCTCACTCAACCATGGGAATATCCAAGTGTTATAAATTAAGGAATTCCAAAGCTTAGCATATCTAGAATTTGGGTGCCTTAAAGGACAGCTTAATCACTATTAATATATCAATGAAAGCTCTAAATTATCTCCTCACGGACTTTATCCAATTAGGTGAGCTATTATCAGGTGAGGACAATATTTTTTTGGAAATACTATGGTGCTAAACTCATAAAGTTATAATTTTACAGTTTTTTTTAACTTTCCACTCAGAAAATCCAAGTTTACAGGGTTCACTTATTTCAACACAGTTTTGCAATGTTCATACTCCTTGAATAACGGATGTTTTATTGCCATTTCAAATGAAAGGGGAATTGTTCCCTGTTTTCGTTAATTGCATTGCTATAGTAGAAACCTGGTTTACTATTCTTTTATGCCCATCAGCTTAATGGAATATTAAATAGTTATTGACTTTGGAATAGGTGAACCATCATGATTTATTGAGCTGAGAGGTAAATATTCATCAAGCAACTACAATTAAGCTTCTGCTTGTACTCTTCATTTACAGAAAATGTAGGTGGTAAAAAAAGCCTTGTGAAATGTGAAAATAACTACACCATTAAAGCCCAATTACAAACTGATCTAAAGAGGATCTGAAGAACAGCAATTTATAAGTCAACACAAAAAAAAAAAAAACTTTTAACAAAAATAATAATAAAAAAGCACAAAATATTTTCTTTCCATCCTTGCTATCTCTGATCATGTACTTGTAATTCCTGACAGGCTTAAGGATTATAAGGAAAATGGTGAAAATCCTCTTAAAATATCAAGATACTGTTTGTCTTTAAGCTGAAGCAACGAATTACTGCAAAGTTGACAGCTTAGACTTTGCAGTTTTGCTGGTTGGCATTTTTTTATCACTCCTAATTCATTAAATGAGATACTGCCAAGATTTGCTTCTGTTTTACAACTCCATGAAAGTACAGAAATTATATATCACACTGTATTTTCCTCCTCCCTGTGTATGTGTTCAGATACAAACAGTGATATTGGAGAGTTTGGATGTAAGAGAGGTAATTGTCTACTAATTTAGATTTAAACTAAAACTGGAACATTACTGCAACCATCACCATTACTGATTACAGAAAATGATCTGTCAACACATCTACAGAGCTAATGTTAAGTGTGATTTTAACTCAAAGAGACTGATTCAAGTCTTGCCATAAATACTTTACATAATTATAAGCTTAATGAAAGGATGAGTGCAAAGGAAACAATATTAGTCACTTACAAGAAATTTGTGACTCATTTTGCTGCTTATCATGCTGTTGCAGAAATGCGGAAACTAATTAACCTATATGAAAGAAAACCCCAAATAAACAAAAAAAAACCCTAAGAAATGAGGCTGGTAGGAGACTTCCATTGGCTATACCAGAGGTCAGGTATGCCCCAGTCTATGTCCTGGTCCTATAAATGTGTGATATGCAGTGAGCAACTGCTATGCTACAGTCCCCTTTTATGGGAAGGTCATTTGATTCACTCTGGGTGGTGCATCAGAGAAATGACGAAATTCTCAATAAACAAGATTTACTTTTAAACTTTAGAATAATAAGGTAGAATAAATTACTTGGAAAATTTTAAAACAACATCCAGACAAAGTAAGGGACTTCACAAACTTTAACTAAGCATGCTTAAACTTAGCCAACTTTAATTTATCCAGACACAACAAAGCACTTACTAAAGCATTGACTGGAATTTTTTAGTCTGGCTTACTATTTTTTAGTCTTCTTACTATTCGAGAAGAAGTTAGGAGAAGAAAGAGAGAAAGAAAGAGAAAAAGAGAGTGAGAGAAAGAGAGAGAAAGAGAGAGAAGAAAGGGAAGGAAGGAAAGAAGGAAGGAAGGAAGGAAGGAAGGAAGGAAGGAAGGAAAAGGATAACAGTAGAAAGACAGCACTAGCCGTAGATCCAAGCACAAGACTCAATTGCTGCAATTTAGATATTGATTGGTTGAAGTGATGGTTGCAGTCTTGATCTGTTGTGGGTGGGGGAAGCCCACAAAACGCAAAGCTGATGTGTTTAGGTTAACATGGGAACATCCAGGGAATGTTGCAACACTGTGGATCATGTGCAGTCCTCTGAGGTGGAAGGCCTCAGAAAAGAGTCTGGGGGGGGCTTATGACCCCTTCTAAGACATGACACTCCCTCTCACATCAGCTCAGTGGAGTTGAGCCAATTATGTCCCATCAGAAGGGATGAACACTTTCAGGCCTGTGCATGAGTGTTCCAAATATATCCCCTGGTGTTGGGGGAGTTTGACAACAGAGCCAGTTGGGTAAGGGAGGGCACTGGGATGATGGCAAGTACTATCTCACCTCCAGTGTCAGATTCTTATCATTCTCCTCCCTTGTTTGGCTCAAACCCCAGCTTGTTCCTAAACAAAGGTTGATTTGTCATGGTCATCCTCTGGTGATCGCCCCCTCTGCACCTGGTCTGCTGGCTTGCACACTGTCAGCAAAGCACCTGCTGTTTTTGCAAACGGCTGATTGAGTTATTAACCATTATCATCTCAGTCTCACAGCCACGCAATAGCTTACTTCCTGCCTGTGCACATTTTTTCCTCTAAAAGTTAGGAGCTGCGCTTAGCACAGTTCCAAAATAAAGTTGAAACCAATCCAGGTGCTCAGAGTTACTCTTAAGTCCTTTTCTGAAGCAGGCAGTGTTTTCTCAGAATATTTTTTTACCTCATAAGGGAGTGGCAGCTACTGTTCCTTGTATCATGAGACTTATCACATCTGTGAACACACTTTGCCCGTGAACAGTGTCACAGAATGTGAGCTTCAAATCAGGTAAATCACCTACTGTGTTTTTTGCTGCTGAAATTTCGTTGAATCACAACTTTGATTATTTCAAGCAGAAGAAAACACAAGCATGTATTTGTTATTATAATTCCTCTGACACTTCATTTTAATTATCTGATTCTGCATGTTTCATTAAATGTGTAGAAATGTTGTTGATATTCCTATGGCAGTAGTGACTTTATGGGACATTAATGCTAGAGTGTAATGCAACTCCTGCTACAGAAAATGTATACGTCAAGGGCTTATATAATGAAATGGTTTCATTTTTGACATAATAATAATACATTTTAAATGCCCTTAGAATGTGTAGTTTCATAATATAATAATTTTAGGGTGTTTTTGCAAATGCTCTTTACCATGCTTAGAGGTTCATACATAGTACATGAAAAATCTTGCTTTAATGAGAAAAAAACATTTGTGGAAGATTTTTGAGCTAGACAATTACACAGGTGTACACCCTGTCCAAAGACCAGGTTGTTTGCTTTCCACAAAAGAGCAAGACAGGAAGTCAGGTTTTTAGGATATTTTATTTGAAGATGTAATTAAGTGACTAACCCTTTCCTTTTGTACTTCAAGGAATGATTTCCACTCCCTGTTGCCTACAAAGTTCTAGGCCAGTGCACAGTTTTTTGTCTCTGACGTAGAGGGGAAAAATAACTCCAACAACAGAAAAAAAAAGAAGGAAAAAAACCAACAAGAACAAAGAAAAAACAACCAAACCTCCCTCAATGGGGAATCCTGACATTTTGTGCTACGCTGGCCACTGTACCCACATAAGCCTTCTGTTGGCACTCATGGGAATATAGTCACACACAGGGAATACAGTCAAAAGCTTTCTGAGAAAGACACTGTTCAGGCATTATTAGCTACACCTGCTCAAAAACTTCACAGGAGTAATTAAACTTTAGTACCAGCCAGTTCTACTTTCCCTGAACCTGCCATTCTCAGTAACTGCAGGAGAAATTAATTTATTTTCATAAATAAGGGGGATAATGGTTAGCTAAACACAAGAAAAAATAACTCCTCTTGTATTCGTTTGCTGCAGCTCTAATGCTGCTGCAAAATATTAAGATGAGTTATCTGTCCCCTGCTGACATCCATAATCTCAGGCTTTATTGAAAGAAATCCATAGATGTGTGATTCTTCTACTGATCCATTTCTGCAGTTTTATGGTATGACAGAGACCTCTCCACTGCTAGGTCATACTATGGGCTGTGAAGGGACATCCAGGCATTTATAACTTCTGATTTCCACATGATTAAATAAATAGCACCTCTAGGTCAAGTACCAAGCACCATTAAATAGTGGAACTGAGAAGAAGCCTTTCAGTGGAATTCTGCTAAATTTAATACAGTATAAAAGAAATTGTCCTTACTCTCCCTCAAGTCACAGAGAATAGACCATTTGCATATAAATTTCTCTGCTGCATCTTTTGCACAAAGACAAAAATGCACCTTTTCAAAGCTAGTTCAAAATGTACAGGGTGGATGCCTCAAAAAGCTGGTTTTATATGTAATTATATTGGATATGGTATTTTATCTTGGGTAGTATGAAACAGAAAATTGCATATCTCTTAATCTACTATGATTTTTTTGTGACCCATGACACAGATTTTTTTTTCTCAAATTCTCCTGTTTTTTTTTTTTTATAATCAAAATAGAGCCAGTTGTAGCACTCTTAGCATGGCAGGCTCTTTTTCATCTCCTCAATGATAATTGCTCTACTAACTTTCACACATTTAATGATTTAAGGGGGTTTTTTTATGTGTCTTAATTTAGCATGATTCAAAATATGATATTTATAAATTATAAGATAAAAAAATCAAAAACACAAAGCAGTGCTAGCTGCTGAAAAAAATGCATTGTAAACTGAAAAATTTGCAAGAACAGAGACTGAACAGGAGAAATGTTGGAGATTACATGACACATTAAAAAAAACCCTCCACCTTTATTTAATCTATTTGCCTTGGATCTGATTGTTTTCAAACTTTGGGGTTTTTTTCCAAAAATAAGTATGCTTTGTAAATTGCTGTATTCATATTTTACTAGATGTGTTACCTTTTGTTGTTGTTACAAATAACATGTAGAAGACCTACTTGCAGACTGTTTTTTTCAATATTATGGTGACTAAGACAAAATCAAGCACCTTAGTAGGTGTAAGGATACATAATTATTAGATACGTACATCCTAAATAGTAAAATTTAATAGTACATTTAATTAGTTTTAAAATTTCTTCCCCCACTTCAAAATTGAGTTGGCACGTTTTTCAGAAGATATCATCACTATGATGACATAGATAAGCCAGATATTTTAAGGACAAGTCCTTAACAAGTTACAAGAGCTGGCAGGTGTTAAGGTTTCCACAGAAAGCTATTAAGACCCATGTTGCTCTTTTCATCGTATCTGTACATGTTACTACATACAGACCAAATAATGCTTTTTTATACTTATCATTTTCTCTTTCTGGCCAAAGCTGAGAATAAATTGGAGAAAAAAAATATTAGTGTTTATTAAAGTTTGTGATGGCGGTACATGTGTTCTCCTTAATTAAGCTCTGGCTTGGCTGGCATACTTCTCTGCCTTCAGTTTTGTAGTATCTGAAATTTATTATTACACCAGCTGTGTCAGGATACTGCCTGCTCTATAGGCAGAGGTACAAAAAGTTGGAAATTCTGATCTCATTCTGATCTCATTCTGATCTCATTGTCTTTCAGATCTTTTCTTTTTTAAGATTCTGGGTTGGTTCTTCAGTTTTACATTTGTCAAATTCTTCCTCTTTTTTTTTTGGCTCATTTGTTGGTTGGTTCGTTGTTTTTTGGCTTTTTTGCCTTTTTGGTTGTTTTTTTTTTTTTTTTTTGTTTTGTTTTGTTTTTGTTTTTGTTTGTTTTTGTTTTTGTTTTTGTTTTTTGTTTTTGTTTTTGTTGGTGTTGTTATTGCTGAGGAGTCATAGAATCATAGAATGATTTGGATTGGAAGGGACCTTAAAGATCATCTAGTTCCAGCCCCCCTTGGACCTTACACATTTCACTAGTCCATGTTGCTCAGGGCTCCATCCAGTCACGTCTTGAACAGTTCCAGGGATAGGCCATGCCCAGCTTCTCTGGACAACCTGCTCCAGTGCTTCACCACCCTTAGAGCAAATAATTTTTCATAATATCTAATCTAAAACTATCCTCTTTCAGACTCATTTCCCCGTGCCCTGTCACTACATGCCCTTATGAAAAGTCCCTTCCATCTTTCCCATAGGTTCCCTTCAGGTACTGGAAAGCTGCTATGAGGTCTCTGCAGAGCCTTTTTTTGTCCAGTCTGTACAACTCCTGTTCTTTTAGCCTGTCTTCATAGAAGAGGTGTTTAAGCCCTCTGATCCTCTTCCTGACTCTCCTTCCTCCTGCATTTCATTTTTGTATAATCTCAACTACTTGCTCTTATTGCTATCATACAGTTTCCCAGTTTGGTTTTCTTTGTAAGACGTAGTAGTTGAAAACTTGTGATAGGTTCTGGAGATTTTCTGTGGGAAGATCTCCAGAACCTATCACTATGGGTACTGTGGGAAATAAAGCTGTCATCTGAAAGTCTTCCTTTTTGACCCACACTTGCTACTCACAGGTACAGATGCACCTGTGAGAACCTGGACAGTTTTCTTACATATTTTCAAAAGGCTTCCTCTGCAGTGAAGTTTTCAGCTGTCTGGTTGCTCCATGCAAGGTATTTTTTTTTTCCTGATACAACTACCTGCAGCCACAAATTCTGCTACCAGTCTGTTTAATTTATTGTTTATGTTCCCATGGCATAAGATCAGTCTCTTCCTTTTACCACTGCTTTCAAACGTCTTATGACAAATTCTTTCATGTGTTAGGGAATTGTTGCCATTAATGTGCCCCTTTTTAACTTTTATGGTTTTTTTGTTTTCATTTTAAAAAATCTAAAGAACAATGCTTCATCTGTCCTTACATAACTCAACCACTTGCTAGTCCTGTTACTGAAAAATAAAGTTGTTTTCAGTATTCAGTTTTTGTCCTTCTTCAGTGCTCTCTTTTTTCTTTTTTCTTGTATTTTTTTCTTTTAATTACCCAGCCCAGAGAACATTCTGGTTCTAAGAGTCTCACTGCTGCTGTGGAAAGATGAGTAGCTGCATCTCCTTCATGCAGATTGTGCTTCTTATTGCATGCTTTGTATTGAAGAGTTTATTAAGTGAGTGGCTCTTAAATAGTCAGACAAATCCTGAGGCAGTGTTTGGTGAGAAAACCTGCTGCTTTTTAGAAGAGGTTGAAAACCTAAGGGATGTAGCAACCCTAATTAAAGCTCAGGAGAATTCTGAAGCTGGGAAGACACAGAGCAGCAATAAAAACTACTGAAGTTTGTGGTCATAAAGTCTAACATTAACTATTTCAATCTGAAGTGAAGCATAAAATGAGAAATGTCAATGCCTGATTTTAACAATGCCTGATTCTCGGGAGAGAACTGAAAGAGAAGACATCTAGATGCCTAAGAAATCTCTCTTGTATGGCAGTGACTCTTCATTTTTTTAGTACTATTAATAAATTACAAAGCTCAAAGCTTACAAAGCTTGGAGTAACTCTTCAGAGAACTTCAGTTTAACTGCTTAAAAGAGATGCTAAATCAAATTGTGAAACAGTTTTTTTAAGTAACATAGTGCCAAGAAAGTACATAAATCAGTTGTTCAGAAGCCATATTCAGATACCCCAAGGGTCAAGTCAGAGAGCCCAAAATGAGGCATTGTTGATAGATCAGATGTGCAGAATAGTTGTATTATACCACTGCCCAGACTGGAATTTCTGGCGTACTACTTGTTACGAATGTAGCCCCAGGGGAGTTTAAGAATGGCTGGTAGGGTGCCATGTGTATAGCAGCTAACAAATACTGCCTCTGCAGCAGTGTATGATCAGTTAATAGAAGGTAAGAACCATCATATTCATCTGTGAGCAGCCTTTAGGAAAAGAGCCCCAAACCAGAATTCTCATTACGGAAGAAAATGAAGTAGGGATATCTGAAGTAAGCTGTCATGGACTAGATAATCTCTATTTTTCTGTGATTATTTAGTGAAATAGTACTGACTTTTTTACTGTCCAGTAGTGGTAGGTAGACATTACCTGTGTTTTTTTTACATTATTGTAACAATGTAGGATCTTTTCTATGTCATTGGTACATAAATCACATGAGATTTTTTTCATCTGAATTAAAAGAGATGCTAGCCCTCATGCTATTTAATATTTATTTTTTACAATCTTTTGTTAAATTATAAGCGTATTTCTCAACATCACCTTTTTCCAGTTGATTGCAACATGTTAATGAGATTGTCATTCATTCAAAGTCAGTTTTTTTAGATTAAATAGAAGGAATCATACTGAGATGCTAAAATGAATATATTACAATAATTGAGCTTTCAATTTACTGAGAGCAAACAGCATGAGTGACAGGCAACAACTAGATAATCAGAAACTTTCTTTTGCTGCTTTATGCATTTGATTAGTTTTCCCACAGATTTGCCACAATTTTTTCTACCCTGAACTGACTTATTGACTTCTGTGATCTCCTTTCTCTGTGCTCAGTCTTTTCACTATACCTTCATGCCTTCATTTTCCATGCTCCTTTTCTTTTCCTTCTTTTTACCTGCTTCCTGCCATTGAATTGTTTTAGATCATAACAAGGTTTATGAAAGCTATGTCATGAAGTCCCAAGCAAATAATTGCGTAAATGTACATCCAGTCTGGTAATGTGTCTTTGACAAGCTTTTTCAAAAGGTGCCAAAGTATTTTGGAAGCTAAAATTGTGAACTCACTGATATTTTGGTGTTGTAGACTCATATTTGTGACTCTTTTCCCATCTTGTCTTCTTTCCTGCATTGAGGTGTCAGGTCATTAAAGGACAGTAGTAATAAAAAAATAGAGATAAATTTGACTCTAAAGTTTTCCCAGAGGGAAACTTTAATAAAAGAAAAAAAAAAAATAGGCACCTGTGGATGAAAACATTATGTGTAATGATCAATATCTAATTATAATATTATTATGGCTTTCAAATGAATGTAGATAATTTTAGCATAAATACAATTAGAAAAGTAGATGTGGAGATGTTTTTAACATGTCCCAGTATGGCCATTGTTTTAGTATTATTTTTCCTGTAAATGAGCCTGCCTTTGTGCCCCATTTACATGTGACAGGTGCATAGTTCTAATATTATAGTAGTAAATGTTGAATTGCAACCAGAGGTAGAATTGTAATCTATTTGCTTTTGCATTTTCAAACTATTGTCTCTCCATCTGTGATCATTATGTGTTTAACCCAATTTGTATCATAATCTACAATTTACATCCTCTTATTTTAAAAGGAGTGAACTCTGGCCCTGGCAACAATATGAACAATCTGTGTTAAAGAGAGAAATGTACAGCATAGCCTGCTTTCTCTATTCCCTTAATTAGACTGGAAGGTCTGTGTTACTGACAACCTGTGACTAGGGATGCCAGATGATTTTCTGCATTATTTGTTCTTCCTGAACAGATTAATAGATGTCCTTAGGGAATTTTGAACCCCTTTTCCTTAGAGTTTTTATTTCCATTCTCTAGATTTAGCTTTTAGCATGATTACAAGAGAAGTTAAGCACTATAGGAGCTGCATAGGTTGGATAGAATTAGATGTAGCTTCTCCTCTTTACTGCCATAAAAATACACAGAAATAAAAGACAAAGTTCACTGAAAAGTAGATCAATAACTACACATGCAAACATACAGAATGGAATTTTTCTCAATCACATAAATGTTAACATGCTTGCATATTTAATCTCTTGCAGTTTCTTTCTCCCAAAGTGTTTTTTATTTGCTATTAAGAAGCACAGGAAAAGGTCTCTGTATTCTCACCTACTTAAATACATTTTAATACAGTTTACATTTGATACCAAGGGTTAATGTGGAATTTTCCAATTTCAATACCTTGCATTACTTACTTTATAGCTAGATGAAAACTGGAAGGGTTTTTCTGGGTTTCTTTTTGGTGCGGGAACTTGTATACCATCATATGAACATGAAGGCAATTATCCTGCAGTTGTATACACCCATAGATGTCTGACTTCTGGATTAATAGCAAAATGTTGAGTACTGCTTTTCAGGAGGAATAGAATGGCATTGGTCTGATCACTCAGTCACAGCAGGAAAAATAGCATCATGTTTTTTAAAACAACCTTTGTGTGGATAAGCAGGAGAAAACCCTAAGCACTGGGTTCTTTGCAGTGTACTTGGCCTAGAAAGGCCAACTGATACGATGGAGCTGTTCAAGCCCAACAGGTACTGTGATCCTTTCAAGCCTTCTTTCTCTGCACTGCCTGATTTACTGCTTGTAGAAGCAAGAAGCCCAAGAGAAAATCCATTTAAAACAGACTATAGAAATAAAATAAAAAACAGAGAAATGAACTCAGTCTTGTTTACTGCAAAACCCTCTCTGCTTCTCTACATCAAGTAGTAATAGACAAAAAGGTAATATTACCTCTCTATTTCCATTAATAAAGTGCTACTGTGCTGCAAGTAGATGACATTAAAAGCTCCACAGTGGAAAAAGGGCTTAAATAAACAAAAAAAAATTTTCTAAGCATTGGATAGCACTCGGCAGTATTTTCATAATACTTTGCTAAACCTTGCTATTTAGGTCAGCTTATTGTTTTCCAAAAGCAAATATTCAGCTTTTCAGAAGTACCTTCATAAACCAAGAAGAAAAATCACAGCTGGCATGAATGGCTCACAGCGCCCAGAGAGGGTACTCTGCACTGCCAGAGGCAAGAAAGCTTCTCTTCCTTCCCTGTGTATTTCAAATATTGCTTCTTAATATAGTTAATCATTCCTTTTCTACCATAAAACGGCTGCATTCAGCAGGTTATTTAGCTCTTGTCCCTTGGAAAGATTAACTTCTTTGTATTTATTTGTCTATCCTTACAGAAGTTAAGTGACCACAGGTTTTGTTTTTTCCTGAATTACTGCCACTGGGCATTTTTTGCATTTTTTATGAGATCTGGTGAACTAGGACTTGTATAAAACTTTGTTTATTCTGGCAGAACTGAAACAAGATAGCAAAATAAATTCTAGCTGTTGCTAGGCAGTATTGTCAAAATAAACAGAATTTTTCTTAGCACACAAATATTCAATATTGCAAGTATTTATTGCACGTCTGCTTCTATTCCAAGTTTTAAGAAAAGACTGCGGCGCTTGAATATGTACCTGTACAACAATCTGGAGTTTACTCTCCTCCACCTTTTTTAATATATGATTCTCTATTCTTGAGACAGAGAGCAAAAGCAGATACTTACAAGGAGGATGGAGTATTGTTCTAGAGCCTGTTAGAGTTGTGAGTGTCCATATGGAGAAAGGCAAATTACACTGGGGAGATGATCTCTACATGCATTCTGCATTCTTGCTCAATGGTAAAGTGTCCTGCAAGACTTCTGATGATTTTTGTTGTTTGATGGAGGTGTTAAAAATGTACAGCAGTATTACGTGACAGAGTGGCATTATTTTTGCTTGTAGGTATTATGTTTACTTACTGGCTTCTTGTGCTGGACAATATGCTATTTGAGACTTCCAGGAATTTGAAAAACTTACAGGACTTATGAGAGTTTGCTGTCAGAGTGTTTGTAGACTTCCAGTACTACCTCAAAGGTAGTTTGTGTGAGGAGAAAAACAGTCAAACTCAAGCAGCATTCATTTTAAGCTAAAAAGTTCAGACAAAGATAAAATGATTCCATGAAAAGTTTGTCTGTAAGCCCCTGCACCATCCTACAGAAAAGAAAAGGTGTAGTGGAAGGCAGAGCCAATTAAGCTGATTTTACACAGAGACTTTCTTGCTTGATGCTTTGAGCAGTGCTTGTTTCTTAATTCAAAAATTGCACAAGGTTGTTTTAATTCATGCTCACAAAAGCCCCTGAAATCCAGAGCATATGTAAATACAGCCAAACTAGGACAAGAAAGGGCAGTTAGGACCCTGCCCAGGTTTTTCCATTGTGCATGCAGAAGTCAAATTAGAAAGCTAGGCTGATACCAAACTTAAGCAACCTATTGGACTAAATGAAAAATGTAGAAGTGATCTATTGCACTTCCATTTCTTTGACAGTGGCTCTGTGACTCACAGCTCTCTGTTACAGGCTGATGCCACACTTGACCTGTAGCATGAAGAAATATAGTCTAGAGAAAAGGATTAATCTGAGACTAGGACTAGGTTTTTGTTAAGGTAGAGAAGAAATGGAGAAAGCTACTCATATTCTAGTGATGGTTTGCTGGATCATTTCCACTTATAAGAAAGTGGTGATAGGAAAATAAGAAAGTTAAAATCTATATCTAAATGTGAAGCTTTAGGCGTAGATAACTGGTCCAAGATCTTTCACAGTGTGTAGTTCATCACCAGTATAGGTCTATTTTATCCAGGCCTTCAGTTTAACAGTGACATTATTCTTAACTCTCTGTATAACTTATTTGGCCAATTAAGCATGTTGATTTGGTAAGTTACTGCCTTAATAAAATTGATTAAAATGGCCTAATGAAATAAACCTGGAAATCTTTAATTTATCTGACAGTACTTATAAGTAATTGGGACTAAATCAACAGTTAGCTAAAAAGACCCAGTGATAAAGAGCAGGCACTGGGATTTATCTTCCAGTTTGCAGAGATGAAGCAAGCAAAGTGACCACCAAAATGATGTTGTTGATTTCATGAAAGCACCAGAGAGCAGATGATGAAAAATTGCAGGTACATAAAGCTGTTGCTATGGCATTCAATTCTCACACCACTGTGTCGGGATTTAGTGTCTTAGACTGAAGCCTTAGACTGAATTACAAAATCATATATTCCAAATGCTGCTTATCATTTCAACAGAGCCTAGTAATAAATGACAGCAAATGTATTACCCATCCAAGATGTGTACCAGTGGATGAGAAAAGATTGAATTCAGGAATTCTAAAATGTTTGTTTTTTGGGTTTTTTTTAAACTGGTCTTTGTCACTCCTAACATATATTTGTAATTCCAAGGCACGAGGTGGTGTTTGAAGACCAGATTCAGAGGCTGTGAGCAGTTAGGGACAGTGTCAACATGAGCAAGGAATATACAATACATCTGTAGATCTCATAAAAATCCATGCTTTACAGCAGAGGGGAAATGAGAAAACAATTAGAAATGTAAACTTTAAGTACCTCTGTGATATTGCAGGTTTAGTACAGCACAGCTATATGTGCAATGCAGTACCACAGAAGACATTGGTAACAAAAGAGATTTTCAAGTGGACTTCTGAACACTCATAATAGCAGCCACTCTGAGACAGGGAAATGGGGACAGGCAGACCTTTCTGAAGGGGAACAAATGATGGCAACAATACCTTTCCTTGACTTTCTTTGACCTTCCCTGCTTCTTTCCAGTTTTATTTTTTAATTTCCTCAGTATTGACGTGTTTTGCACTTGACATTCCCTACCTTTCCCCTTTCCTGGAATCTTACATCTTCTGGTTTCTTGACCTTCCTCATTATTGCTTTTATCCCTTCCACTTTTGACTTCAGTTATGTCCTTTTTCTGCCCTCTGGTTCTTTTCCCTCAGTCTCCTCTGGCCTTGTTCTCATCATGCAGTCTTTTCTCATTTTGAAACAAAGAAAAATCCAGGGCAAGTTTCAATATCTTATGTTTTAACAACAGCTTCATCCTCCAGAGTGGCCTTCAAAAGCCATCTTGCCCCATCCAAGTAACTTGAGAATACTTTTGCAGAGCTGATGTTTAAATGCTGTCATCTCATTTAGGTCACTTTTTCTCTTCATTCTTCTCAGGGATTCCCCAGGTTTTTTTTTCCTCCAGCCTACATGATATCTCTTTACATCAGCTGTCCCAGACAGTTTAATGCAGTCATGACTCCCTCTTCCAAAGCTCATAAGGACACAGAAACTTTTTGTATGTACATAAAAAAACTGAGGAAATAATCAGGAAAAGTGTTGGGGGGTTTTTCTGTCCACATTTTTTTCTATATACATGGTTTTCCCATCAAAACACCTACAAAATGTTTGTATCTATGTAACATGTAGGTTCATGACCCCAGTCCAGTTTTGGATTTAATCTTTGAGTAAAACAAGAATAGCTTAATTTCCTCTGTTATGCACTTCTAATGGGATCTCTCTCTCTCTCTTCTGCCTAGTGGTCATGATCAAGGCAGAAACCTAAAAAATGTTTCATACCAGAGAGCATAAATAAAGCTTTTGTCTAAAGTATTTTGAAAAGACAAATCTTTAAAAGCTTATCAAAAAAAACAAAAATCTTTTGAGATCTGGAAAGATTTAATGTAATTTGAAGATAAACTGATTCAGCAGTGTAGATTAAACATATTAAATTTTATCTGGCAAGTTATGCTCATAGCTAGGGACTTATAAAGCAAAATAATCTAATATGATGTCATACTTCAATCAAATTTAATCCTATGATAGTCTTCGTAAATACCTGTGTGAAGTTTTTGTAGAACTATGATTTTTGCATTTAATTGTACAAAAAGTGTTAAATTAACTATGCCCTGATTGTCTGTACAGTTCAAAGAAACTCCCTATCCTTTCTTCAAAAACCTAAAACTTGAGACATGTTCCAGTGCCTTTGCCTGAGTGATTGAAACTTACCTGTTTCATTGTGTAGTAAGGAATTGTTAGTGTTATGAAGGAATAACAGGGAAATAAAAATAAGAAAATGAAGAGGAAAGATAATAAGAACTGTGGAAAAAAGCTGAAATGTTCTCATGTATCAGGGCACATTCAACATTTTACTAAGGTAAATTAGAAGGGTCATAGAATTTGGTCTAATTTTAGGCAGAGGTATGAATTAAGTGATAACTCTTTTCATAGAAATTTTTAAATATAGTAAAAAACAGGTAAAGGCACTTGCATTAAGCAGAGTGAGGAGACTTTCAGAACAGGAGACAGGAAACTTTCAGAAAAACCTGGAGATTTGTTTAATTTGAAGAGTATATTCAGGTTCTAATTTGCTAATAGCAACACTATTGCTTCCCAGTTTGGCATTTTACAAGGGATTTTCCAGCTAGAGCAATAACACATGGTATCCCAGCAAAAGTAAATTAATTTTTGCTACTTATGTTTGTAATCTCAGCAGTCTAGAAGTGCTGACAGTGTCTCATGTTATGTGGTAAGAAGGTGGGAGGAATCCCTGGAGAGCAGCTTTTATGTGCAAGGCACTGACATTTGCACTTCCTTCTGCAGCTTCAGGTTTCATGAGAGGAACATTTAGCACAGGGCTGTTCCATGTGATTGTAGCAATATGAGATGCTCAGCACTGGTACTACACCATGGATCTTAGGAAGATCTTTACAGCAGTGGATGGGAAGCATCAAAAACTCTCATCGGAGAAGGGACTCTGACAATTCAGAAATGAGTTGCAATTTGGATGTTGGAGGTTTCAGCTTCACAGTCCTGTAGGAACCTGTCTAAAAAATTAAATATTTGCCAGTCAGTGAAAAGAGATTCATGAATCAATTTTGAGGCAAGTTTTGTTGTTGTTTATTCAAATTAAATACTGCTGTTGTTTATAAAGACAGAAAATGATTGAAAATTATGCAGTGACTCTATTTTTCACTCATCAGCTCATAAGCTCAACCCAAAAAAACAGTCAACTTGCAGTATTTTCTTCATTTTTCTTTAAGGCAAATGTTGGTGCAAGAGCAGTGCATCTTGCCCTATGAGTGGCACCATGCAACTGAAGTTATCTGAAGTTTAACAACGAAATGAGATATATTTATATTCTTTCTGTTATTTTACCATCTACTATTTAGAGCTCTGACTTAGGGAAAAAAAATGTGAAATTAAAGCACTTCAAAGAACAAAATTTAGCTGCAAAGATTTCACTGGCAGGGTAACAGCTTTTGGTACAGTAAGATCAAAACTACCTACACAACTTCTTAGATGTCGTTGAAGAGTAATGCCACTGCAGATTTTCCCTGCAAAATTTCTGTAGGTGAGGATTTTCCCCAGTAGAAGCCAAAAAAAATTAATCTACCTTTTGCTTTTGTCAGAATCCAAGGTGGGTTGTCCCCCTCCTAACCCCCTCCATCCCAAAACTGGTATTGGGATGCCTGGGCTCAGGGTGTATTTCAGTTGTCTGCCCTTGAGACATCCCAGGCTGCTGAAGAAAGTGTTAAAGGGAAGAGCGTTGCACATTAAACAAAAACTTCCACTATGTGGAAGGTATCTGAGAAACAAGTATTCAGAAAAGCTGGATAAAGCAAGAGGATTATCAAAATTTTTGATCTACACAAATAAGCTTTTAAAATATACTCACTACAAAGTAATCTGCCTTTAAAAAACAAAAACTATCAAACAAGAACAAAACACCTGGATTCTGTTAGTGTGAACATGTTGTTTCAAAACATGGAAATAAAAGACTTAAGATTTGTCTTTCAAATGATATGTAAGCCTGGGCTAAGAGCCAGGTTAAAACTGAAGGTAAAATTGTAGTGGTGATGTACTCTAAGTGACACATGGCCCTACATCTTATTTTCAGGACCATTTTTGGCATATTCTATCTAATGTGTCAAATTACAATGAAGGAGATTTGGGCTTCTTCCTCATTAAAACCCACAGAAGACTGCCAGGAACTCATTAAGCAATCTACTTGGTTAGCGCTCTAGCCATGTCTGTGTGTAGCATGGTTTATTTCAACTTGTTAGTTCCTGCTGTCAGTGGTTATACATCTCAAGCATTCTCTGAACAGATAAAGATGATAGGTCAACGTGGCCATTAAATGAAAATAAAAGGCAAAGTTTTATGCAAAATATAAAGCATTATCCTTGCAAATGCTGAAAAGAGGCATGCATTCTAGAAATAATTCCAAATCCTTTTCATTCCATTTGGGAGATGCATCTGCCTTCATCAGTGGTCTTCAAGCAAAGCCAAACTATTCGTCTTGAGGTGACTTAGGATCAGACTTTTTCTTCAACATACAAACATATTAATTATATAATTCATTTTTGGCAAACCAGGATTAGAATTCATAAACTTCTGTGGCTAGTTACACTGTTAGCCCTGAAAAGTTGCTCTTAGTTAGAACTTATCTGTCTCAATTCATGTTTCAGTGGCAGCACTCTGGAGGGGACATGGGACTGTACAAAGCAAGAGGTTGAACCAGATGGGCTGGAGAGTTTTTTTCCTCAACCGTGTTTTAATTTTATGAAGTTTTAACAAATGTTTTATGGACTCATATTTGCTTCTGTGTACTAATTTCCATTATAATTAATCCGGTTGTTCAAAGATCAGATGTTATTAGCTGTATGGATAGGAAATCACATTTGTTCTTCTGATTTCACAGGACAGATCTGAGGCTTCCACTAATGTGCATTTACATTTCCTATTTATTTGGGTTTTTTCTTATTTGGTCTATTGTCTAAGATGAGAGAATGGACCTGGTCAATCAGCTTTTTTTAATATCTGGTAGATTGTTTTTTGAGAGGTGAGTCAGAGACCACTTTTTTCCTATGGCTATGAACTGGTGGTGATAAAATGCATATGTTCACTAGGAAACTGAGAGACTCATAAGGAATATGGAATTTTCTGCAAATGTGGAAGACATGATATTTTTAGTACCTTAGTGTCTGTTAGGCAAAACTTACTTTCAATCCATATTTGAGTCAGTGCCCATTACTTGAATTTTGATTTGTAGAGAGCTTTAGCCATGTCAAAGCTCTGAAAATCTGGATTTCAGCCATCTTACTACTAATTAGATCTTCAGAGGTGTCTGGAATCTAAACAGTATGGTGTGCAAAGATATTGTCAATCATTCACTGCAGAGATTGCATTCACTGCAGATATTTAGCAGGCTTGCTGTTGATAGATGCCTGTATATGTGAATCTCTCAGTGGGAGAGTAATAGAATCATAGAATATTCTGAGCTGGAAGGAACACACAAGGATCATGGAAGTCCAAGTCCTGGCCCTGCACAAAACATCCCAAGACTCACACCATGTGCCAGTATGACCAAAACAATACCTGACAGCATTGTCCAAAAGCTTCTGTCAGGGTTGGTGCTGTGAACACTTCCTCACAGAGCCTATTCCAGTGCCCAATAACCTTCTGGGTGAAAAATATTATCCTAATAACCAACCTAAATCTCTCCTGGAACAGCTTCAGGCCATTCCCTTGGGTCTTGTCACCAGTCAACAAGAAGAGATCATGTCTGCCACTCCTGTTCTACTCATGAGGAAATTGTAGACTACCATGAGGTCTCCTCTCAGTCTCCTTCAGGCTGAACAGACCAAATGACCAAGCCATTCCTCATATGGCTTCCCCTCAAGGCTCTTCACCATCTTTGTAACCTACCTTTGGACTATCTCTAATAGCTTTGTATCTGTCTTACATTGTGGTGCCCAAACTGCAGACAGGACTCAAGGTGAGGTCGCACCAGCGCTGCGGTGGGTCAGGACAATCACAAGTGAGGATCTGCAATGTCTCCTCTTCAAAGCTATTGTTTATTATCTTGCTGTAATGCGAACCTTTTTTGTTATGCATTGGTAGCTTGCATTCCTATTTAGCTGTGCTATTGTGCATCTTTTCTAGTTTGTTTTAAAATTTCCCCTGCAGGTATCTTCTTTTGCCTCAAGGTGGTCCCTGATGAGTCCATGTTACCACACTGGTGGCATATCTGGTCTTTCGCATCCTCAAGAACTTTACATTTGTGTTTGGAAGTGTCAATAATTTCATACATTTTTATGGGTGTATTCAGGATCTGAGAGTCCTCTGCTTTCCCACTTTTACCTTCCTATACACACACTAAAAAAGGTGTAGAAATAAGAACCATTTCCACTCATTTGATAGTACACAGGGATATTCACGTTAAACACGTAGGACTTTTGCAGTGGTCAGTGAGACTTTTTAGGGCAAATTTAAGCTATGAACACACTTTTTTTTTTCTCTAAGATTATGTAAGAGTCATGTAGAAGTTGGGCAGAAGGGAAGAGACTGCTCACAGATTTTCATTAAAACTAGTAAATGACAATTTTTTTAAGTTTGCTTTTCTGAGGACACATTTTTCTCATTAAAAGCCAAAATTATTCTGTCCTTCCAAAACAAATTAAAAATATTAGAGTAATAAAGTCTGTCTCTTCATTCACTTTACTCATGGGAGCCATCCCATAATTCTCAATTTAACCTTCTACAGTGAGTTGTTTGCTCTAACCGTAGAGCAGAAATATATCATTTGAAGAAAGATTGTCAAACAAAAATGTTATTGTAAAAAAAAAAAATTGTACTAAAAAGGGTCCTTAGCAAAAATTAAACAGATAATTTTCAGATCCAATGTAAGTAATCCTATACTCATCCATTCTAATAATGCATCAACATGTTCCTTAACACAAGCAAAGTTCTACCATAATGTAAAATTTACCTAAACTTAAACTGATGTTTATCAGCAGATTGTGAAAAGTACATCTGTGGTATTCTGTCCTAGCCTCCAGCAACATAAAACTCAAAGTCAAGTTGAAGCAGAGGCAGCATTTGAATTTAACAGTCTTTGTCAGATTATTTCTTTAAGAGTTTTGCTAATCATTCTCATTTTGCAAAATAGTTGCCTGTTCTTGTATCTTTGTATATTCTTTTTCTGTTTAGATCTTTAAAAATTAATTATTAAAAAACCTAGCAACTCCTCTGAGATGTAATTTTAAGAACATATAACTGTGGTGTCCATTTTTTAAAAAAATATAACTAGAATATTCTTTTTACCTTTTCTTCCTGTTCTGTCATCAATAAAATTATAAGTAGCAGAATGGCTGTTATGTTTGCTGAGACTTAGCAACAAACTATTCATGTAGAGGAAACTTAACAGGAATCAAACTACATAGTTACATATTTAATTTCATGTGCTCAAATGACATTTCTCCTGGAAAACAAAAGTCAAGTCAATCTACTTTAAAATGTAATACATGCACTCATTATGGATTCAGCTAATCCATCACACTCTCTGTTTCTGTCTCTATCCTTTTTTTTTTTTTTTTTGGTCACAAGTCATTTGCATGCTTTGGTTTTACTTTATATTGTAGTTCAGAAGGTCAGCTTTTACTGCAGGTTAAACAGGTTTACTTTTCACCTAGAGATTATCAAACATAGGTGCCTTTATGTATTAGGTGCAGGTTACAGAGAGAGCCAAGGCATGCAGCAGTCTATGCAGCAGTTCACACAGTCAGGTGCACATGTTTTTCTGTGTTGCACTAATTGTGTCAAACAAAGAATGATTTTGTGAAGTTAGATTAAAAGATCACAATGACCACTAACTTCTCCATATCAATCTGAATGCATTTATGTGTATATCTTTTTTTTTTTTAATATGCCAGACAGTTAATTCATACCTCATCTGGCAGCACGGCAAGGACAAAGACCTATGTTGTAGACCTGGCAAAATTCAGTTTTGTCTGTGCTTTTAAAAAGTGCTAAGCCAGCTCTGTACTTTCAGTGATGTTTTCAGATCATTAATTAAATGTGACAGATATCTGATTGCAACTTTGTTTCTCTCATCTTGACCTCCAGATAAGTCTACATCACTTAAATTTTGTTATCCTATATTTTTTATATATGTACAGCATTTTTCTTGATTCCCTCAACTTCCTATCACAACCTACACAGACTATGGTCAGACATTCATTACAGAGACTGTGCATGACATATAAAAATGTCATACTACAGTGACACTGGACTCTTAAGACCTTAATTAGCATGTCAGTTCCAAAATTTCAACTTTTTATGAAAAAATGTCTTAGTCTTTATGTTAACCTTTAAATCGGGAACTACTCTTATGTTTTAATGACAATTGCAGCTGTTTACTTGCATTTTGTCCCCAAAGCAGTAATCCTTTCTACTGCAGCTTCATTTTAGAGTCTTTAGTTTTCCGCATTTTAATCACCTTTACTGAGTTTAAGTGGTGACTATGAGGTGAATAATTTATCATCCTCTAAACAGAGGCAAAGAAGCAGAGTAAATGATCCTTCACAATTAGATTTAGAAGGTGACTTAAAAATCTTAGGGGATTGCCCAATATATTAAAAGTAGTCAATTTAGAAATTTAATTAGAAAGGTAGAGCCTGGTTTTGTGTGTTATATGTGTACTTTAGGTTCACCCTGAAAAAAATTTCATTAACATTTGCTCATTTTTATGCATTTGTGTTTTTAACATTCTCTTCTTTATAATGGATCTGCTGCTTCAGTTTATAGATAGACATAAGACTAAATACACTCAGGCAAAACAGATACAAAGACATTAGTGAAAGGGCACATTTTTGAGCGGTCAATTAGGATAGTCTGTCTATTTAAATTCTAGCCAATTTATTTTCCTTACACATTTAATTCATTAGAACAAGTTAGAAAAGTTGAGGACTTTATATAATGAACTTCTGAGTCTTTTTCCTTACAGGAAATCCTATAGAGATGACCTTAACTCTTGCACTGTGGTATACAAACATATTTCTATTTTAGTTGAAAGAAAAGACTGTAAGGTTATTCTACTCAGATTATGGATGTTTTGTATTGTTTTAAAGGTATCATGTCTCTCTTCAATATATATAAAAAAAGTCTAATGGCAAGTATTACCTCACTGCATTTTTTTTCTTACAGGAGGTTGAAAGCATTATGGTAGTTGTTGGTAAATATTAAGTGGTTTAATAAGTTGTTTATTTGGAAAATCTGTACCCATGTTGATAGAATCATAGAATCTTGAAACTAAACCTCATCTCCCTCAGCTGCTCCTCATAAGGCTTGTGCTGCACTCTTCACCAGCTCTGTTGCCCTTCTTTCAACACCCTTAATCAATGTCCTCCTTGCAGTGAGGGACCCAGAACTGAACACAGGATTTAAGATGTGGCCTCACAATGCAGAGGGACAAAAACTGCCCTAGTCCAGCCAGAACACTATTGTTTTCTTGACCACCTGGACACGTGCTGGCTCATGTTTAGCTGGCTGTTGACCAGCACTCACTGGTCTTTTCCTATCAAGCAGCTTTCCAGTCACTCTTCCCCAAGCCTTGTAGCATGGGCTGCTTGTGACACTAGCACAAAATCTTCACTTCACCTTGTTGAACCTCATAAAATTGGCCTCAGTCCATGGATCCAGCCTATCCAGACCCCTCTGCAGAACCTTCCTATCGCTCAAAAGATCAACACTTCCACCCTACATGGTGCTGTCTGCAAACTGACTGAGGGTGTGCTTTTCCCCCTGGTCCAGGTCATTGATGAAGATATTAAACAGGGTTGCCCACAATACTGAGCCTCAGGAAACACCAGCAGTAACCAGCTGCCAGCTGGATGTAGCACTTTTCACCACCATTCTTTGGGCCAACCATTTGGACAGACAGTTTTCTATCCAGCCAGGAGTACTGTCCTCCAGGCCATGAGCAGTGTCACCAGGACAATCCTGTGGGAAATGGTGTCAAATGCTATATTGCAGTCTAGGTAGACAACATCCACAGCCTTTCCTCCATCCACTAAGGATGACACCTTGTCATAAAAGGAGATCTGGTCATTCAAGCAGGACCTACCTTTCATGCTGGGCATGATCTTGTGTACTGTGCTGCATGATGGTGCTAAAGGTGATGTGTTACATCACCTTCCTGAGCACTGAGGTCACTGACAAGCCTATAGTCCCCTGGGTCCTTCTTCTGTTCCTTCTTGTAGATGGGTGTCACATTTGCTTACCTCCACTCAGCTGGGACCTCCTCTATCAGGATTCTTGATAATTGATGGAAAATGGCTCAGCGAGCTTTTGCACCAGCTACCTCAGTGCCCTTGGGTGGATGCTATGTGGCCCTATAGACTTGTGAGTGTCTAAGTGGTATAGTAGTTTGCTGACTATTTTCCCAAGGATTACTGGGGCTTCATTCATTTTCCCATCCTTCTGGGCTTCCATCTTTCAACTCAGGGCCCAGTATCCTGATAATGCTTGGCTTTACTTTTAAAGACTGAGACAAAGGAGATATTAGGTACCATAGTCTTTTCCTCATCCCCTGTTATTATGTTTCTGCTTGCATCTACCAAAGGACAGAGATTCTCCTTAGCCCTGCTTGTGCTGCAGTTGTGTTTATAGAAACCTTTTTTATCACCTTTTACAGCAGTAACCATATTAAGTTCCAGCTGAGTTTTGGCTCTTCTAATTTTTTCCCTGCTCAACCCCACAACATTCATGTAGACCTCCAGAGTTCCCTGCTCCTACTTCCAGTTTAAGTTTCTGATGTAATTTCTGTGGAGAAATATTCTATGGCTTACCTGGAAGATTGTGATTATTCAATCTGTTTTCAAATTGAATTTAAATACTTTGATCTTGAGTAACACAAAAAGGTTGGTGGTTTGGGTTTGTTGGGTTTTTGTTGTTTTTTTTTTTTTCTTGTTCCACTGCTGTAAATAGCCTTTGAACTTCACCTTTTGAAGATGACATCAGACTTACCAATTTTTTCTTAACTATCTTTAGAACTAGGAGAAGATTGATTCCTTCAATGTCAGGCATTATACTGAGGCTGACACTTCTGGAGAGCTGCAATGTTAAATAGCATTTCTTTAGCACTATTCTTAGAAATAATATACACACAGTATTCACATGTTTCTAAAATTATATTTTTGCTAATTTAGACTGGATAAGTGAGACCATGTAAGCATTCTTCTCAGTATCGCTATCAATAAAGCTGACCTTTGTTTGGGAGAAAACCTTATTTTTAGAAGCTAAATGCCATCAAATTTGTTTTATAAGCCATCTTACCCTAGAATTCAATAAAAATTTAAATAAATAGGAACAATAATAATTGCTTTTACCAGGAACCTTTGTGATTTTATTTCAGGAAGAAGAGCAAAATACCTGTTCTGTGAAAGAAATAAATAATTGCAGCTCCATAGGATATTATTTTCATGCATTTTAGCTCAAGGCTGAAAGTATCTCTTTGGGGAAGGGTAAGCTTCATTGCCAATTATAAATCATGTTTAAAGCATCTTATTTGAATGAAACATGTAGGACTAAGAGTGAGATATTGGAGCTTTTTGAAATTATATAAAAATATTCATTGACTTCTGCTAGATCTAAAATTTCAGACAGTCTAACCTAACATTTATCCCCAGTTGAATAAGTTCTATTGAAGCTTGTAACAGAAACTTTTTGACAGGAATCTGTGGGTAGATGTCCACTGCTGTGGGACCCTAATGTAATTACATAAGCATCCACAGATTCGTGTGTTTATATATTTTAAGATATGTTTGTGATCCAAAAAATGACATTGATTCTTTTTGTTTGCCTTTAGATGATTTTGAGGCAAAACCCCTACGTGGTACTAAATTGCTTTTAAAAACTCAAAATAGTTTCTCAAAATGGCCTAATATATTTTCTCACATGACAAAATGAGAGAAAATAAATGGAGTTGCACCAGTATATGTCAAGTGTTTTATATTCTATATTCATGTGATTTTAAGAGCATGAAAGACTATACAAACACAAAATCAATCATAAGCTCTGAGCAACTGAGATAAAAAAGAAGTACATTTTTTAGAAGTTCAGCTGATAAAAACAATTCAAGGCATGTTATAGGACTTGAAAATCATTACCTGCCAAGTGGATGTCTAATGATTACTTTGTCTTCTAAAACTTCAGCTAAACTAAAATCACTATGTGTGATAACTCTGTGAGTCAGCTTGTTAAAGCATCCAAGAGCCTTCTCAGAATTTCAGTATTCTCTTTGTGGGAGAATAGTGGACATAGTCCAAAGATTTCTTTCCCTTACTTACTGTGGTTTGGTATTTTGGGTTTGTGTTTTTGATTTTTCAGTGTGAAGGAGCTGGGATGCATGACAGAAAAAATGCAGACCAAAAGAAAATATAGTTGTAACAGCTGGAATGAATTATTGTCAGTCAAGATGGCTTGGAGGTTGGGGACATGGGAAGATCTATTCCAAGGCTATAATAGATTTTTGAGGACAGAGCAGTTAGAGACTTTGCCATTGTGGAAACAATTTGAATTTTTTTAATTAAGTTTTGAATTTTGTCTATTTGGTGGAGTGAACAGATTAATTAACTTTTCTTATCAGTGAAATTAAAACCTTCATAAACTCAGAGGAAAAGAGAGGCAGTATCTGTATGTTAAACAGGTCAAACAAGTAGTCCTGACTTCCTAAGACATACAATTATTGCAGCAGAAGAGACTGGTTTTAATATGCCAGCTGTACTGTTCAGCTAAAACTAGTGGCCAAACTAGCAGCAACAAGTAACCAATTATATCTCTCTGAGTGCATCAGAGAATACCCAGGTAAAACCAAGCCTAATTATGAGTGAAGTTAAGCTTAGTGAAAGGCTGAGATTGTTTATTTAGATTGACTTGCTACCTTACTTTAGTTAATCATTGGCTAGCCTTAGTATATCAAGTACTAAAGCATTATGTGCATTTATTAACAATAATTAAAAATCTGAATTTTTGTTACTTCAATAAGCTGGGCTATTTGTGAATCTGTGATTGTGAAAGTTTTTGTTCACTGCAACTGGACTTATACGGTGTTGAATTGGCTATAATCACAAATTAAGCCCAGACTCACCCAGCCCTCTGAGGATCAGTTTAAATTTTCCACCAAATTTGTTTAGTCTTAATACACCAGTATTGGGGGAACTGTGTGTCTGGAAACCTCTGTAACTCATAAAAGTCATCACATGAAATTATGCTTCAGGAATGGCGCTGAAAATTTTAGATTTTAATTTTTTTTTTCAAAACAGGGGCACTAAGAAACAGAAAAATTGTTTTCAGAGGCTAAAGTTGTATTGGCATTTGCAGTTCAGGTAAATAATATTTTATCAGTTCATGAGCAAATACTGCATTTTTTATCTTTACTTCCCAGTAAAGTAAATACTGAATTTAATATGAAGCTACCATTGTGACAAGGAAAAGATGCTTACAGCAAAGTTAGATTGTAACACAGGCTGCGATTCAAACCCCGATCTGTGATGACTTTGGTGAAAATCAGTGACGCCAGAAGTCTGTATGGGGTCTGAAGTTGTAAGCCCAGATATTGATATTGGCCTTGCGCATTTCATAATACAAACCGTGCCCCTAGCACCATGTAAAGGTGCAAATAACTTCTACAGATATCCTATATTTCTTTATACCTGCTTACTTCAAATATAATCTTAGGGGACAAGTATTTTATTTATTACTTTGGAGGGTTGTGGGGTTTTTTTCTGCTCATAAATAAAACATACTTCAAAGCATAGAGGAAATTGAAGTGACTGTTTCTTCTAATCATTAACTTCAACTTTTTCTGATAATTTTATTTGAACTATGACTTTCATCTGTAGAGAAGACTTAATATACTCTTCCTTGATAATTTTATTTTTAATACAATAAAGACTCACTTTAGGAATAAAGCTTTGCATTCTGTTGAATAATGGGAAAATATGGCTATTTCACATAGAAGGAAAACATGAGTACATTTTCTACTAAAGATGGCTAGAATCAGTGTAGGCATTCCAATCTGAGTATGATTGTGTATCTCAATAAAAATCTTGAGTTTAATTGGGGAAGAGGATACTAATTCTGAGAAATAAAGTAAAATTTTAGTAAAATAAGTATATAATGAGAATTTTTCTTTATTTTTTTGGTCATGTTTTTGCAACTGATGATGTAATTGATGAAATAATTATGACTATAGTAATTTAATACAGTGCATAAATGCCAGAACTCAACAGTGTGAATCTTGCTCCCTGGGGCAGTGAAACCCTAATTGCATAACTGGATGTGTTACTCAAGGAGTTTACCTCAATCCGTGCTAAGCAAGAGAAACATGATATTATGGATAAATTTAGGTTACTTAATCTGTTCACATATTTTTTAAAAGTCATTGATCTAAATTACTGCAATTACAGTAAGGGCACATACTGCCTGATGTCTGTATTAAGACAGAACAGCAGACTAAAAGGATTGAGTTGTAATTGATCTCAGTGAAACCTTCTCAAAAGCACGACTTCCTAAGCCATGAGCAACACCCAGCCTTTCTTTTGTGCCTGCACATTTGTTCTGTTTGTGGAAATGGAACTACCCTTTCCTTGAATGGGTTTATGTGAAAATGTACCCATATAGCATAGACTAAACCTTAGCAAAAACAAGGTACAAATGAACTTGGTTTTCTTTTTCACTTGACACATCTCATTTATTTGTTATCTATTCTTTTGCTCTCTCTCACTGATTATAAAAATGCTTCTAATAGGAACTTGAAATCCTTCATGTCAGGAAGCAGGCTCTAAACAAGTCTACTTTTAAAGCAGCAGCATAATTGATCTGCTCAACTGACAGTTGCTTGAAGATGTGAAAACAATTGCAGATTGTCTTGAAGGCAAGTGATTCTCTACTTGATAATCATTGTATGTTCATTTTTTAAGTGAGGTTTTGTTTCACAGTGAGATGGCCAACTTCATAATCACTTCATCCTAATATGCAGAGAGTGAGCAGAGAATTCTTCCTGCTGTCAGATAACAGAAAAATTAATTTGACAGGTTGTTGAACATGGGCTTTAGCAGAATATTCAGTATTGCCTTTGGACTTTCTTAAGACAGTCCCAACTGCATAACACTGGTTAGAACAAAAAACACAAGGGCAGAAGTTCTCTAGGTAGATTTTCTTTAGTAGCTTGGTCATTCTGGCAAAACTTTTTACCCATTTTAAATTTAGTCTTGTTTCAGAAACCCCAGGGATGATGACTTCCTGGCTCCATAACTGCACACAAAAATTTGCTTTTATCAAGTTCTTCAGGCATCTCCTTACCCAGAGGTACTCAATAAAGGGAGATATGGGAAATCATGAGGTTCTTTCTCATCTTACAGACTTTAAAGGTGAACCAAACCATGAGAGCTATGCCTGCCTTTTCTCCACTAAGAATTGGAATATTTCAGTAGAAATTATGATTTAAAATACAGATGCCTTGTTACTGTGCTAATGGGCATAGTGTTCAAAAAACTATTAACAACATAAATTGATATACTTAGTTCTTTACAAATATAGAAGTGAAAAGACGTTTCTCTAAAAAAATTGGCTGCTCTGTCTTCTGTACACAAGCTTGGATTAAACAAAGCATAGAATATTCTCCCTCCTCACATTAAAAAAAAAGTCCATGAAAAAGGATTGATAATAAAGAGGAAATCTGGAGTATTTGCTTGCATCAGACATATAAAATATGTGTATTTTAAATTATCTTACTTCTCCAGTTAAAATATTGTGACTGTATCAAGACTGTATGCACTTTTATCTTTTTATAGTTTTAAGAAAATTTCCGGCCCCTATCAAATAGTAAGAATTGGGAATAAACAGCATGGGCTTCCTAAGTAAATAGAAGGTATGGCTATCCTGGTTTTAATGTTTCAAACTGAACTGGAATATGTAATTTTATACTGAATCCACTGCTGGATGCTACAATCACTCTGTAGATATCTATGACACATCATTGTATTGTATCAAAAGTCAGATTAAGTTCTGTATATTTTTTGTGAAAATTTTGAGTAACAAAGCAAAGCCCATAGTGAGTCAGAAAGACAAATCTTTAAGTGTTAAGTGACTAAAGACATATTAGACCTTTTTTGGTATCTGATTTGTGATGAAAGATCCAGTATAAAAGAAGAGGTTACTGACTTAAAAATATTAGCTTATTAAGTCTTGTAACAGATAGTTATTTGTGTTATGTTCACTGTCATAATCTTCTATCTTCCTATGGTGCTCCTGAAAAAAAAGATGCAGTTGGGTAGTTCAGCTGGGTGATATCTATATAGTATTCCTAGTTTAATTACAGATTCTACTTCTTTGAGCCAGCCAAAGTTTCACTTTGATTTCTGTTGCACAATTCAGTTATCAATTTAGACCTAAATGAAATTTGATTATTTATTAAGGTGTGATCTGAAATCTTGAATTTAGAAGATAGTGAGCAAGAAATCCTAGAAGTAACACAGTATCTTCTCTATCATAACTAGTGGATTTATACGACCAGGCATTATGGCAACAACAGGTTTAGGGGCGATGGCAGATTGGTTACAAGAGCCAGACTTGCTTGAAATCTAAATGTGCAAGCTGAGAAATACAACAGTGTAAAATTTAGGTGAGACACTTTTATTGCCCAGAAACTATGAAATATTAATAAGTCAGGATCTATGTGGCTGATGTAATTTATCATTAAAATAAGCATAAGACATAGTTTTGTCTAACTTATACTAAAGTAACACAAAAATATTCTCTATTCTAAGAGAATTTCTGCCATCATACTTTCTTATGGACTGATTAGACACAGGCTATCTTACCAAACAAAACATTTCACATAGAGCTACTGTATTTTTAGATACAAAATTTCAAGTAATATTACTCTTTAGACTCCCATGGAAAAATGTGTATGTAAATAGAAGACTTAGGAAAAAATACTGATATAGTAATAATGGAAATGAACAAAGCATAAAGAGTAGTTTTTAGAACATCTCATTTTACTAAAAGAGATGAAACAAGAATGGCAAGCCTTGCTGTTCATGGTTGCAATTCTATTTATGTCTATAGTTTATTCTATTTTTGTCAAGCATACTTTACAACATTTGGAAAATGTGAGAGTTAAAAACAATCAAAATGTTACGTTAGTGATTGCATGCTATTAATTTTTCCATGTGCTTCCATAAAAATCCTGTGGTAAGTAACAATTACTTCCAGTTTCTCTTCAGTTTTATTTAAAATGTCTACTGCCTGGTTTTACAATTCTGACAATTCTGAAATAAGTTCTAAATATCATGCTGCACAATTATATGAGCCTTCATTTCAAAGATGGGATAAAGGCTGGGGTTTAGCTTTTGTTCTGGCAAGGTCAGCTATTAAGCTACCATTCTGCTCTTTGTATTGTAGTCAAATACTTTGTCAGAGTACAGAAGACATATATCCACATGTGCAATAATCTGTTTATGACAATTATGTGGGGAACTCTAACTTCTGAAAGCAGTAGTAAAATGAGAGGAATTACTGCAAATGGTCTGGACTTATTTCCTACAATTTTTTATTTTAAAATCTCTGGTTTTATTTGGAATCCAATCAATATTTGTGTGGTTTTGAGCTGCAAGAACAACTGTTCTTCATTGGGCACATGCCCAATGTCAATGTTCATAGTGAAGCTTTTGGGATTATTAATAAAGAATTACCAACAGCTGGACTCTAAAAAGACTGGAGTAAGTTCAAACTAAGTGTTTACAGTATGCAGTGTAAGATCTCACAGCACCAAGGTCAGGGAAGATAAACTGAAGCCTTAAAAATAAAGCAGATGTCAAGGATGCCCAAGAGTAGGATCTGTTACAAATATCCATAATCCAATTCACTGCAGCAGACCCCAAATTTTAACCACCACAGTAAAGTATGTTTTGTTGTATGCAATGGCAAAAGACCTTCTAAGGGGGCCATGTGAACTGTGAACTTTTCCAATTATTCTGTTTGTCGGTGAATTGGTCATAATGTAAAAAATGGTAAAACACCCATGATTTGAAGCTACAAGCAAAAATCTGCTAATCAACATCAGTTTTACTAAAAAAGGAGAGGAGAAAGAAAAATCCTAATTACAGGGCTTGTAATTTCCATGCTGTAATTTCCACAATGAGAGAAAGATATCCAAAGCTCCCTTGGCTTGGATAGAATAAATAAATTTTAAAAAACCCAAACAAACAAAAAACGCTACCACCACAAAAAATAATTGAAAACACCAATAACAGTTGAGAAAAGCCCAGTAAAGCTACCCTACTGTATATAGCAGGGGAAGCTGCCTGGTCCGGACCTGACAGATTTCGACACCTGAGGTACAGGTGAGCCACTGGGGACACAATGGGAAATAACATATTGAGTGCAGATTGTTTTATATACATGGAAAGAAGTTAAAAAAAGACTGTGAAATATAGTGTCAAAAAGGTGGCAAGGGAGCTGCAGATTTGGCTGCCACCTGGAAATCACTCTATAAAACTTTAATCTAATTATCAAGCATTAGGAACAGGCCTGCCCTTAATAGGCCACAGCTGGATCCAATTAGGAGGGGTATTGTAAAAGAGCAGGTTGGCTGGTCCAGAAGGTTGGATGGGCTTTGTTGGCTGTGCTGAGAAGAAGAAGGAGTCAGTGCTGTGAGGAGCTGCTCATGAGAAATCACCAAGAAGGCATGACACCTTTGCAATAAGAGGACAGCAATAGAGGAGGTTTGCAAGTGTCATGAAAGAAGTAGTCTTTAGGAAAGAAAACAGTGAAAAAGTAGGCGGTAACTTCTTACGAACATTCTTCTGTGATCCTTCATTTATGTGAGCATTATCATTAAATCTAGGCATGTAATATCAGCTTCTCATTCATGAGACAGTGAATGGCAAGGGCAATCATATTAGACTGTGTCTCTATTAAATGTACTGTTCCCTTAACTAAAATAGCACATTCAAGGTAAGAAAACAAAGTCATGTCTATTTTTAATTGTGATGTAAGATACAGTCTATGGTTTCAGCAGGCACAGAAATAGGAGGTTATAAGCCAAAACTTTCCTTATTTGGAGACAAAGAAGTAGCTTCTATGTATGCATGTGTTTATATATATATATACTTGTATCTTCAGACTCCATACATTATTAAAGTAGCAATATGTTTCCATGTCATAACTAGTAAATATAAATTAAATATTGCTTTTAATGTTCTAAATAAGTGAAAATAGGAAAATGCAAAGCAACTGACTGGAGGAGGATGGATTTGTGTTGGTTTTGCTCTGAACCACAATCAGAAATAATCAGGTAATTTCTCTTTTAAAAGAAAGCAGAAAGTACAAGAGCAATACACATTGCTTGCAGACAGATTTTTGAGGTACAGAGAATTTTTTTATAGCCAGTAGCTATTTCAAAGCTCTCCAGGACACAAATTAAGGTTTCCTGTGGCGCTGAATATTGTCCTGGTCTTTTGTGTACTAGTCAGTACCTCAAATATGCAAAGCTCATAAATTGGACATGGCACAGGCAAAGATAATAAGTGACATTTATAATGATTTCAAACAAGTTTTATTAGTTTTTTACTTGACTGTTTGCTGCAGGGGCTCTAGAGCACATTTGAGTTACATTTGTCCTTCTTTTCTCCAAAGCTGTGAGAGCTAGGAACTTCTGAAATGAAGCACAGATTTTCTTCTATTTACATGAGTGCAGGAACTGGAGCTTAAAGGTTGTACAACATGGGGATTGCAATAAAATTAGCAGTTGACAAGTGTGTCATACAAGAAATCTTAATCCAAAACCAGAATCTTGACATAAGAAAACCTGGTAATTATTTGAAATGATTGATCCATAGGCAATGCAAGTAGTAAAGATGGAATGGTAGCATCTCTGAAGGATCAGACCGATAAAGAAAAACGCTGAAAACATTAAAAGTTATCTTTTTTTCCCACATATTTCTATCTCATATGAATATAAAACTCTATTCTTGCCTTCTTGTACTCCCTTTTTTTAACTTTCTAATATTTACTTCATGGCAATTTTCAACTTTTCCACTGGAAGTATAAGGTACATTTTTCCTACTCCTAAGTTAAGGATTTCTGTCTAGAGGCAGTTCTGCATTTATGCCATCATACTGCAGAATGTCACCATATACAAGTGCTGGAAGTGACTGTATTTGGTGATCAAGTGTCAGGCATGTTTAAAGGCATACAGAGAATGGGAGATTGCATCAGCTGTTCTGATGCAGAGGTAGACTTTCATGTCCATGCAATGTCATGAGGATTGAGAAGTCTCACACCATGGGAAGAAGTCTTTTTAATGGTGATACACCCACGCTGTATAGTACCCAATCAACTACACTGATCAAGTTAATGAGATCTGGAGGTGATAAGCATCCATACAGAGATGGCCAGATGTTGCTGAATGAAGAGTGCAATTGTCACCTATCTATGATGAAATAGTTCTGGGGTAAATTCTGCCAGACATCCAGGAGAGAAAATATTTATCTGAAATTCCAAGGTCACTTTCCAGGCCTGCAACCGTCTCCCCTCACTCACTGTTTTTAGCTCACAAAACACAACAATGAATAAATGTGATCAGAGGAAAAAAAACTTCCAAATGGAATGGGAAGTCCTCTCTCATTACTGTTCATTGTGACCTTTTTGGTACTTAAAAGGAGTTTATACAAAAGATGGAGAGGGACATGGGCAGATAAAGATAGGACATAGGGAAAAATTTTAAATTTATAGAGAGGAGACTTAGATTAGATATTAGGAGGAAAATTTCTATCTAGTGTGTGTTGAGACACTGGAACAAGTTACCCAGAAAAGTCATGGATGCCCTGTTCATGGAAGTATTCAAGGCCAGGTTGGCTGAGGTTGTGGGAAACCTGACCTAGTGGATGGCATCGCTGCCCATGGTGGCTGGAGGAGGCTTTGAACTAGAGGATCTTTAAGGTCCCTTCCAACCCAAACCATTTTATTGTTCTGTAATACTGTTCTTGCCAAAACAGCAGCAGGTGCCTTTGTCTGTCACCTAATGGCAACTTGCCAAAAACCTTTTGTGAACCACTGTGTGTTAGGGTGCTCTGCATCATTGGTTGAGTTAAAGTAGTTGGATAATCACTTGAATGTGGCACATGTCAGCTCCAGAAAACATGGCTCTCTGTACAGAAATAAAATGTATGTCAGGGTCTTGCCTTAGCGTCAGGTTCCCAAACTGCAGTTGTCTCAGATCTAGTCTATGTTGCTAAGGACTGCTATGGTACATATAAAGTAAGCCATGTCTTTAAAAAATATGAAGAAATTTGGATTAAAACTTTTTCTTGATAAACCTCCCCTTTTGACACCTGAGCTGTGATTTCACAGTGAAGCTGCTTTACTCAGCTTCTACAAATGGGCTTTTAAATTTCTTTATGTGCTGAGAAAAATTTCTTAAGGCCACCATGATGAAAAATACACACTGCTTCGCTTATTGGAGGATTTTAGTACTGGATGTGTTTGTATCAGTAGCAAGGACATTCAGAGAAGTTTTTACAGCAGGTAATATTCCCTGTATTTATTTCAGGTTGATGCTGGTCTTGATTGTCAGTGGGATTAAAGCTATGTCATCAGTTGTTGGTATCATATAATGCACTAATAAATTGCAACAACTTGACCTTGCAACCTAACTTGTTCCTAATATTACCTATGAGGTTACTCTAAATTACTTAATAATGTATTTCCTTTTGTGACCATTCTGTCAGGATTCCCAAAAGTACACATTTACCACCATATCTTGATGTAAAAAGCAGACTGAGAATTTTTTGTAAAGAACTTACTCATCCTTCTAAATGAATATGCATCTCAAATGTACACTTAAACTTTTCCAAAATTACTAGGTACTCTCCCTTATTGTATCCTCTCTAGCACATTTATAGTCTAATTACCCTAGTGAAAACCTTAGTTCAAGGTTATGTAAATGACATCTAACCTCCTTAAATGGCATTAGGAAAAAGATATAAAAATAAACCTGCTGGTGTTAAGATATGCTAGTTACAAGAATATACTAAAATTATGAATATAAAAGAATTTACAGGAAAGGAAGCCTCTGTTTCAGCTTGGTTAATGCAAATTAGTCCTTAAAGCAAAGTACTTTAAAAGTCCTATTTTGACAAAGAATATTCTTTACTACTTTTTAAACAAGAAATCCTGTTAAAAGCAAAAAAGCACTACATCTTATACATGAAAACAATATTTTATTTTTAGACTAATCAAAATATAGCAGTTACTACTTGTACAGTTAACTAATAAGATGTTCATTAGTATTACATTTAAGATGTATATGCCTATACTTCCTTGTATCTGTGCCTTTTCTTTAGCACTATGCTCCCTCTCCCTTTTAGTTCCTGAGGTCCAATTTACAAGTATTTCTCAAGCAGAAATAGCAAGAGATTATGATAAGATACTCTAATTCTTCATCATGTAACATTTAATGCTAGCAAGGGAGGAAGGAAAGACAGTTATCTTCCTTGTTCTTCGGAGCCAATTAAGACTATTTTTTTCCTCAGGTTTTGTTACCAGTCTACTTTTTTTTACACAGTAGCCTCCTTAAACCTCAGTTAAGCCAAAATGTGTAAGGGTTCTGAGTTTCTTATCTTTTCTTAATTACCCTGCCTAGCCTCGTCTGGAACAGATCCTCACCACATCCTTTCCCTGCAGTGCCATGACATTTATTTAAATTAGACTTGGATAGCTATCTTTTTCTTAAGGCAAATTAAAGTGATCTGTTTTCAGTCCTGCTTTTAGCCTCAGCTTGGGTATTCACCTATGAAAAGAGATATGAAAACTAACAGTACTGAATTATTTAAACACTTCTGGTTTTGCATCCATTTATAGTCTAATTACCCTAGTGAAAACCTTAGTTCAAGGTTATGTAAATGACATCTAACCTCCTTAAATGGCATTAGGAAAAAGATATAAAAATAAACCTGCTGGTGTTAAGATATGCTAGTTACAAGAATATACTAAAATTATGAATATAAAAGAATTTACAGGAAAGGAAGCCTCTGTTTCAGCTTGGTTAATGCAAATTAGTCCTTAAAGCAAAGTACTTTATAAGTCCTATTTTGACAAAGAATATTCTTTACTACTTTTTAAACATGAAATCCTGTTAAAAGCAAAAAAGCACTACATCTTAAACATGAAAACAAGATTTTATTTTTAGACTAATCAAAATATAGCAGTTGCTACTTGTACAGTTAACTAATAAGATGTTCATTAGTATTACATTTAAGATGTATATGCCTATACTTCCTTGTATCTGTGCCTTTTCTTTAGCACTATGCTCCCTCTCCCAATATCCTTTTAGCTCCTGAGGTCCAATTTACAAGTATTTCTCAAGCAGAAATAGCAAGAGATTATGATAAGATACTCTAATTCTTCATCATGTAACATTTAATGCTAGCAAGGGAGGAAGGAAAGACAGTTATCTTCCTTGTTCTTCAGAGCCAATTAAGACTATTTTTTTCCTCAGGTTTTGTTACCTGTCTACTTTTTTTACACAGTAGCCTCCTTAAACCTCAGTTAAGCCAAAATGTGTAAGGGTTCTGAGTTTCTTATCTTTTCTTAATTACCCTGCCTAGCCTCGTCTGGAACAGATCCTCACCACATCCTTTCCCTGCAGTGCCATGACATTTATTTAAATTAGACTTGGATAGCTATCTTTTTCTTAAGGCAAATTAAAGTGATCTGTTTTCAGTCCTGCTTTTAGCCTCAGCTTGGGTATTCACCTATGAAAAGAGATATGAAAACTAACAGTACTGAATTATTTAAACACTTCTGGTTTTGCATCCATATGTATCTTAAATCAATGATATATAGAATTTTGCAGTGTTGAGCTTTACCAAATAATGATAAATGAGAGGAAATGTATTTAATTAGAGGGTGATGTAAAATAACTGAGTATCACTAATAAAACATTTTTCCAAAATCAGAACTTATGCAAAGTAAAGATGCTGATAACACTCAACTCTTTAAAGCAGAGTATCTATTAGTTTTGCAAAGTGAATTTAAATGTAAAATGTTAGTTTTCCGTCCCAAGTTTTCAATTGATCATTGTGCTGGTTTAGTCTGGGGGAGAGTTAGTTTTGTTCACATTAGCTAACATGGGGTTAATAGCTAACATTTGTGCAGAAACAGTGTTGAGAATACAGAGATTACTGTATTACTGCTGAGCAGTGCTTACATACATCAAGGCCTTTTCTGTTTCTCCTACTACCCTGAGTGAGGGGACTGGGGGCAGACAAGAAATCTGAACCCAGATGACCAAAGGGACATTCCATATCACATGGCATCATGCTCAAGATATAAGATGGGGCACAGAACAAGGAAGTGGAAGAAGTTGTGAGTGGTGGCATTTGCCATTCCAAGTCACTTTCGCGTGTGATGGAGCCTTGCTTTCCTGGAGATGGCTGATTATCTGACTGGGACCAGTGGTAATTAGGTACCCAAAGCATATATACTAAAAGAATTAATAATACATCTTCTTAAAATGACCCTTAGTAACTTGTTTTGCAAGTCACCTAAAAAGTCATCTTTGTGCATCTATATAGCAATATCACACTATTACTGAGGGATGTGAGCAATTATGGCAGACCTGCTGTGGATAAATATACCACTCAATGTAAAAGACTAATACAATTACTTAGAATCAGAGAATATCCTGGGCTGGAAGGAACCCACAAGGATCACCGATGCCACTTCCTGGCTCTGCACAGGACAGCCCCAAGAATCACACCACTTCTTGAACTCTCTCAGGCTTAGTGCCATGACCACTTCTCCAGGGGAACCTGTTCCAGTTCTCAGCCACCCTCTGAGTTAAAATCCCTTTGCTAATATCCAACCTAAACCTCTCTTGACACAAATTCAGGCCATTCCCTCAGGTCCTGTCACTGGACACCACAGGGAAGAGATCAGTGTCTGCCTGTCCTTTACATCTCATAAGGAAGTTGGAAACTGTCATGAGGTCTCCCCTCAGTCTCCTGTTCTTCAGGATGAACAGACCAAGTGACCTAAGCTGCTTTCCCACAAAGGCGTTCACCAAGCTTGCGGCTCTCTTTAGGACAATCTCTAATAGACTAATGCATTTCTTATATTGAGGCACCAAAACTGCCCCCAACACTCAAGCTGAGGCCACCCCAGAGCAGGACAATCCCCTCCCTTGCCTGGTTGTAACGCTGTGCCTGATGCACCCCAGGACATGTTTGGCCCTCCTGGCTGCCAGGGCACTGCTGGCTCATGTTCAGCTTGACATGAATCAGGACACCCAGGTCCCTTTCCATGGCACTGCTTTCCAGCCTCTTACTCCCCAGTCTGTCTGTACATCCAGGGTTGGCCCATATCAGGTGCAGAATCCTGCACTTGTCTTTGTTAAAGCACATATGGTTGGTGATTGCCCAGCCCTTCAGTTTGTCCAGGTCCCTCTAGTTTTTCTTTGTTTGTATATGCAACTTTTGCTTCACGCATTAAATTGCTTTTATATGAAACCATGAGTTTTCTTACTTTCACTTCTCAATTCTCTACCCCATCCCACTGAGAGGAGTGAGTTGTGCTGCTCCTTAGCTGCTAGCTGGGGTTATAACATGATAAACATGAAACTGTTTTGTACAGTTGATAGTGGGGTTTAACATTTCAAAATATCTTCCATTTGTAAAACTAAAAGGGAAAGTGGCTGGTCTCTCATCATGCACTTTCAAATTCTTTAGTGATCCAGTAACATGGAGATATTGGCTCTGAAGACAGCTATAAATAATTTGAGCATTTCACTTTGCAGGAGGAACAATTTTACATATTGCTTTTTAAAATTCTGTTTCCTGTCATACTTCAGAAGCACAGGTGAAGAAAATAAATCTGAAGTGGAAGAAGACGCTATATTCATGTTAAGGATGCTGACTGTCAAGTCTAAATCCAAGGGAGCTGTGCTCCTCTGTACTCATGCAGAGTCTTTGATCAACTGCATAACTACTCAGCCTCAAGATTGCAATGCGTATCTTGTGTGCATTCGTTTTGGAATGCATTTAACACTATATTTAATGATGAAGGGCAACTAGATTCTTAATCTAACTGCTAGTGTGATGATTATCAATTGGTATTCATCTTGAACTAGAATTTGATGTCATTCAAAAGGGACTGTTTAGGTTTTCCTAATGGTTTTTTCTTGCTATAATTGCCAGCATGCAAGGTCAAGGTCTTCATTCCCCCACCTGTCCACTACTACTTGAAAATTTCACAATATGACAGTCTCCAATGCTTATAAACCACACTGGATTCCCTGCTCTTTTAATTTTTCTGGACTTCAAAGATTTTTACCTAGTTACAGTGTGCATTTCAGCATTCTGTCTAGGCAGGCTTTTTTTAATTAAAATTTCCCCTCAATGTTTAAAAGGAGTTAAGGGAGCACTGATGTGCTGATATAGTAATTCTAATCTTGTGTATGTCCTAAGTGCCAAAAGTAGTGAAAGTGAGGTCTAGCATGACAGTAAAACTATATTAGATAGCTGACAAATATTACAGCCAGAGAATCTACTCTTCACACAGATAATACAAGTACCTATGTGTCGGTAGGAACAGTAAGACAATTAGTAGTCGAAGATTGCCAGAATCTAGAATTTTGAGAGATTGTGGAAGCTTTCTAACAGCACAAAACAACACTAAACAAAGTTTGTGCTTCTGTTCAAAGCAAGAACAAACGACTGGTTAAACTCATGCTAGAAAACCTTTAAGCCTTATCTCCAGATGTCAGGAATTACCAGTCAGTACAATGGCAGGAATCAATCCCGCAATAAGTGATTATGGAACAACTTTCACTAGAGAAGTTTCTCTTCTGAACCTTAATATTTTGTTCACCTACCATCTTTACATTGCTCTGTATTATTCTATTTTCTGTAGACATATCCTTTTTTTTTTTTCTTAAATACAGTAGTCTAAGTCATAGCATACCATGACAGAAGCACGAGTGAAATATCTACATGTACAAGAAATTGTCAATCATCTACCCTTTAAAGTATTAAAATGATTAATGCATTGCTCTTTACAATTAATATTTACTGATTTAAGACTTCTGCTCCCCCCCCAAATTGTTGAACAAAGGAAAAGTATTTCAATTATGTGTATAGAACAGCATGAGTTCTATACACATAAATGAAGAGATTGCTACTGTGACTGTGTAATTTACTTGGGAGTGGATGAGGAGCCCTGTAGCAAAAAGCATAGAAAGGAAAGCACCATTCACAAGAGTGTTACAGGTCATGTGACCAGAGATAGTTAAGTGATGAATTGAAGTTAAGTGATGCAGAAGCATTGCAATATTTTAATAGTACCCAATTAATATAGCTGGCTGTTTGATAACATGAGAAAAGAATCATAAAGAGTAATACCCGAGAATCATTTGAGGTGAAAACTTAAATCTAGACAGACTTGTAAGGAAAGAAAAGACACTATAAAAATAAAAGCATTTATTTCCTTGGTATCTGTTTCTTTCCTACCGGTATCAGAATATAGGTTGCCTGTCTCACTGTGTGTGCTTTGCTGAAGATTTCATAGGTGGGATCCCATATTTTTGAGAAAATGAACATTTTGGCTTTTTATAAAAATATCTTTTTATTGGTTTTAAATAACTTTCTCCTCCAGTTTACAAGCCTGGGGAACTAGGTCATCTGTTGTACAGAACAATACCATGTTTTGAATGACTTGAGAGGCTTAGTGGCTCTTCTCTGCCAGAACCTAGGCAGATCCTGCTCTGATTTAGAACCAAACAATAGACTTGCCATTGTACTTAGCTGGCTAAAGAATAATGTGCCTTTATAAATGCCTTGGTGAAGACTCAAGGTGTTGATAATTTTTTTCAGGAACACACAAAAATAAGCTTGATCTGTGTTTGTGCTTTCCCTCAAAAACTGACTGAGAGTTTAATATGTGATCATTAGGATTTTCTTCCTCTAATGTACTCAACAGAAAATACTGAAGGCCAATTTAAATGTTAATGTAACACATACTGTGATGATCAGTACACAAGCTGTGTGGGAATATAGATCCTTTACAGGTGTCAACTAAAATTACAAAAGAAATGTAGTTTCTTGAATGATAAACAATTCAGATACTAAATATGTGACCATAATATCAGTGTCTGTGCTCTGTATTATTCTATTTTCTGTAGACATATCCTTTTTTTTTTTTCTTAAATACAGTAGTCTAAGTCATAGCATACCATGACAGAAGCACAAGTGAAATATCTACATGTACAAGAAATTGTCAATCATCTACCCTTTAAAGTATTAAAATTATTAATGCATTCCTCTTTACAATTAGTATTTACTGATTTAAGACTTCTGCTCCCCCCCAAAATTGTTGAACAAATGAAAAGTATTTTAATTATATGTATAGAACAGCATGAGTTCTATACACATAATTGAAGAGATTGCTACTGTGACTGTGTAATTTGCTTGGGAGTGGATGAGGAGCCCTGTAGCAAAAAGCATAGAAAGGAAAGCACTGTTCACAAGAGTGTTACAGTTCATGTGACCGGAGATAGTTAGGTGATGAATTGAAGTTAAGTGATGCAGAAGCATTGCAATATTTTAATAGTACCCAATTAATATAGCTGGCTGTTTGATAACATGAGAAAAGAATCATAAAGAGTAATACCCGAGAATCATTTGAGGTGAAAACTTAAATCTAGACAGACTTGTAAGGAAAGAAAAGACACTATAATAATAAAAGCATTTATTTCCTTGGTATCTGTTTCTTTCCTACCGGTATTAGAATATAGGTTGCCTGTCTCACTGTGTGTGCTTTGCTGAAGATTTCATAGGTGGGATCCCATCTTTTTCAGAAAATGAGCATTTTGGCTTTTTATAAAAATATCTTTTTATTGGTTTTAAATAACTTTCTCCTCCAGTTTACAAGCCTGGGGAACTAGGTCATCTGTTGTACAGAACAATACCGTGTTTTGAATGACTTGAGAGGCTTAATGGCTTTTCTCTGCCAGAACCTAGGCAGATCCTGCTCTGATTTAGAACCAAACAATAGACTTGCCATTGTACTTAGCTGGCTAAAGAATAATGTGCCTTTATAAATGCCTTGGTGAAGACTCAAGGTGTTGATAATTTTTTTCAGGAACACACAAAAATAAGCTTGATCTGTGTTTGTGCTTTCCCTCAAAAACTGACTGAGAGTTTAATATGTGATCATTAGGATTTTCTTCCTCTAATGTACTCAACAGAAAATACTGAAGGCCAATTTAAATGTTAATGTAACACATACTGTGATGATGAGTACACAAGCTGTGTGGGAATATAGATCCTTTACAGGTGTCAACTAAAATTACAAAAGAAATGTAGTTTCTTGAATGATAAACAATTCAGATACTAAATATGTGACCATAATATCAGTGTCTGTGAATTTGAGTGTCACAGCTGTGGACTCTTGTTATCTACCTGAAAAAACTGTCAAAGAAAAGTTTATCTACTCATTTTGGTATAATTTGTTGGTGAATTCTGGCAAGCTCAGATTTTCTCTTACAGTTTTGTTCCCAGAATGCTTTTTCAGGTATGACATCTTGTAATCACTTCTATCTGTAATGATAATTACTGTACAACCACCAATGTAACAATTCTACTCATATTGCTGCAAATATTATTCAGTACATACTGTTCATTCAAAACAGACATCTTTGTTAGGTGTATACAATTACATAAATAATGAATGTAATTTTGAAAACACTTAAATGAAAAAGAATTAGCTTGACATTTACCAGTTGAATACCAGGGAAGTCTAAAATCAAGCAGCTTAACTGTACAGATTTTTCAAAGAGCATGTTAATGGTGATAAAAGGCAGTCTGAGGTGATAGACTGATTTAAGGCTATGAGCTAATTAGTGAGATCCTGGTTAGAACCACAGGGCCTAATGATTTGATAAAGCTGTCTTGCAAAGAATCGATCTCTAACTTTTTCTTGAAACTCTACAAATAGCCCTCATTAAGTGCTTGTAATGTGCCTGAAATTAAATATCTGGATCCCTGGACTGTATTCAGACCACCCACTACAAAACCCAAAAATTTTGCTCATCACTAAAGTCAGAGATGAAATGAGGGTGAAAAACAATGCTTAGTTACACCTCCACCCATCAAAAGCACACCTACTAATTTCTGGGAGAACAGAATTATCTGGAACACTAGTTAAATGATAATTATGGATGGTTCACCACTGTTACTCTGCTATTGATTTATCATTGATCCTTTTTTTGTGGTTTGCATTGAGGTTCCTATCTTTTGTTTGCTCTTTTTACCTGTTTCTGAGATGAATGTAGGATGTGTAGGTCAGAATTCTCTAGTGCTTTCTACTGTGCATTTAGTTTTCTCTAGTTCCAAGAGCAATAGAAAATGATAAACATCTTGCCAATAGTGTAAACTTAGAATTATTGTGGGATGAAGTAAACATGTGCACATATAAAAAAGGAACACAACTTTCTTAAAAGGGTCATTTATTTATTTTTATGGTATGTTTCATCTTTCTATCTATATATTTGTAAAAAACTGAACTACCAAGGGAAGGAAAGTGTTGATGTCAGTATTTCTCTACATACAGTATAGTCAAATGGGTGGAAAAAACCAGAAATACTAGTTCAAAATTCCTTTTTTTTAATGCTGAAGACATTGAATTTACTTCTCTCTCCAGGGAAGTTGCCCATCTTTCCTTTCAACCAATGAGACATTACTGAATTATCTATGGAGAGTGGCCCAACCAATAATCTGAAAGAATTCTACTGCTGGCTCATAAATAATGAAATAAATGTGAAAGCCTTAAAGTTCCGGTGCGGTATCCAATGAACTCTCTTCCCTTGGTCAATCCCCAAGTCCCCCGCCCTGGAAACATCAGTAACTACTTACCATAGAGTTACCCCTTCTAGGGGAAAAAGTCTCCCAAATGGATCTTTGTGTAGAACTTCCTCTGGTTTCTCCTTCCCCTGTCCCCTCACTGGCTTGGCATCCCTGGTGGACACCCTGCTTGCCCTGGAGCCCAGCCCTCAGCTCTCTGCCTTCCACCCATTCCTCTTCTTAAGCTGCCTGCTCAACATGGTTCATTTTCTTTCTAGCCAGGTTTCCCTTCAGCTACTGTGTTACTCTGCTGGAATAAAACCTTGCAAAAGAACCTTTCTTGCCTCTATCACTGAGCCAGCTGCAGCGAGTTTTGAGTGGAGGTTTGACTGCGTTGCATGAGTATTAACTCAACCTGCTTTTCAGCAGGAGACCTTTCTTGCCTCTATCACTGAGCCAGCTGCAGCGAGTTTTGAGTGGAGGTTTGACTGCGTTGCATGAGTATTAACTCAACCTGCTTTTCAGCAGGAGAGGTTTGTTGGAGATAAGAAACAGGCAACAGCACGTAGCATTCTAACACCCCCATTTTTATTCCTGCTCTGACATCTCCCCAACTACTGTGACCCAGAACCGTGGATAACTGTGCTGGATGATAAGCCCATGGTATTAACTCAACTTGCTTTTCAGCAGGAGAGGTTTGTTGGGGATAAGAAACAGGCAACAGCACATAGCATTCTAACACCCCCATTTTTATTCCTGCTCTGACATCTCTCCAACTACTGTGACCCAGAACTGTGGATAACTGTGCTGGATGATAAGCCCCATGTGAAATACTTGAGGTGAGCAGAAGTGAGGATATAACCCTTCCTCTTTCAGAATTGGAGTGTTTTTACAGAATTGCATGTCCAGAGGTTGATGGCTTTATTGCGGATTATCTCTGACAGCTCAATTTTCTTAAAAAAATAAAAAAAAAATTCCCCCTGCTTTTTCTATAAAAAAGTTTATTATGGTTCTTTTAGAAGGATTAAAATACTCTGCTCACAATTATTTTTAAAGAGGTATGAAAAAAGCTCAACATTTTGTGAGGGTTTTTTTTTTGTTGCTGGATCTTTTCCTTTCCAGTCTGTAAACTTAGAAGAAAATAAAAAGACTAAATTTTTAATAGCTCAACATTTTGTAGGGTTTTGGTGGGGTTGTTTTTTTGTTGCTGGATTTTTTCCTTTCCAGTCTGTAAACTTAGAAGAAAATAAAAAGACTAAATTTTTAATATAAAGGTGTTAGTATAACACCTCTTTAATTCATCCTCTGACAAAGGTAGGTTAGTACCTTAAGACATTTTAGATAAGTTTTCAAATGTAAGATAAATCCATACTGTATAATTTCAAGTATTCTCTGTGTAAAATAATGTATACAGTGCAATCTTGAACTAAAATATGTATGTTCATTGTTCTATATCTTGCCCAAATCTCAGTCCTCTCACCAACGCTTGGCTTCCAGGAAGTTCTGTTACCCTACAGATGCTTCCTTCCTACTGCAGTTTCTTTGTTTTGCTTCTCTTGGCACATTGGTGCTTGCCAAGCAATAAGGATGGCTTAATTGAGAAGAAGGTAGATAGGAGGCAAGAACCTTCCTGCTGGCATTGCCTGAAGTGACAAACAGCTCGTGTGTTACTAGAAGTGCTTCTGTTAAGCAGCTGCATTGCTTCCTCCTTACCCAGCACTGACTGTATGGGTGAAACATAACAACACTGGCAAGCACAGCAACCTCTCTGAAAGCAGACGTGGCAGACTGATCTGTCAGTTCTTGCCGTGACATCTGTGGCAAGAGGTATTTTCTGTCCTCAGAATGAATTGATGGCATTTCCTGCTGGAAATCTCCTTTGTTTTACACTGGGGCCATGGTGTGTGAGCATACAATTGTTCTGTGATGCTGCCACGGCACAGTACAAACCAGAGAGCCACTGGCAGCATGTGCAAGAGTGTCTGTGCTGCCTGTAGAGATACTTCAGGTAACTGCAGCTAAACCCATTCATCTCTGTGGCTTTATGGTGTGTAATGAAGGAAAACTGAGATATGAAAAGGGGTATAAAAACAAGGCATATAAAGGGATATAAAAAAACCCCAAACCAACATTTTTCCATGCCTAGGATATTTTCATCTGGGATTTAGCCCCATAAAAATGTTAGATAGATGAAGCTTTATACTGAAATTTGAGCTAATTTTGAAACCCTTTGAAAAATCCTTATAAATTGCACAATTCACATTGCTTAGGTAGTGTGCATATATCTTGAGATTGTTATGAAGCTGGGATAGCTAGAGATATCTAGATATCTGTTTGTCCTTTAACCCAAGAAAAATCCATGAAAAAAATCTAAGCAATCATATGTAGAATCACAACATCCTACCTCAAAGCAGTTGTCATTTCTTTGTCTGTTTTGATCACAGTTAATGATCTGTTCATTTGTCTTAAGTATGTTCTTATAACGAAATGCCTATAACTGCTAACTTTATTCACTGAATAAAGGAAAGAAAATATAATTCTGGGTTTTTTGAATGCTTTGGTTTTGTTTTTTCAAGTGAAGTGTAAATGAAGTCTTTGGGAATTGTTTTAAGAAAGTGTCAACATGCAGTAGGAAATACTTAGGATCTTGAAATACTTGTTTGAAGTGTGAGGTCTGAATGTGTAATTTGTCTTTAAATTTATGCATGTAAATCAAAGCAAAGAGAAAATAAAAAGGATCAGAAACCCTAGGAAGCTGTGTGCAAAATATATATTGAGGCAAATCCCAAATTTTCTAAGGAATAATTTGTTTTAAACATAAAATGCTGTCGTAAATCTTTTCCAAAAACCTCAGAATGAAAAGAGTTAGCAAAGAGTGTGTAAAGCTAATTGATGATGGACACATAAAAAGAGGACTTAAAGATTGAAACCACAGCAGAGAAATTATGAGGAGGGTTTTTTGGTTGGTTGATTTGGTTTTTTACATTACTGTTAATCACTGAAAAGACTTTGGACTTCCTGCATAGAAATCCTGGGTTTAGTCTGTTAAGGAATCTGTTAAATTGTTTGGTAGAAAAAGTATGGAACATGAACAAATGAGAAAATTAACAAATAGAGATTGTGATGATCAGATGATATTTGCCACAGAGTTCTAATTTAAGCTGAAGCTTCTTAACACAATTAATAGTTGAACTATCTCCAACATAAAACTGCTGTGCTATTACAGGCCAGCAAGCAGCAGAAGTGGGACCGGTAGAGGTTTTTAAGGTTTCAAAGATCATCTAGGTGGCTACAGGTTAGTGATTCTGCTGTCTGTACAGAACTAAATACTGGAAACTCTCCCAAAAAGTAAAATTAGTAAACATAGATTAATAGAATATCCTAGAGTTAATATGATTTAATATGATTTTATAGAAAGCAACTTCCTGCCTCAGGGGCTCAAAAAATCATTAGGAAAACAAAGAACAGGTGCTTGTAGATATCCCTTTGTTCCTTGAAGTCTGAGCCACAAACTACTGGAATCTATAGAATATCCTGGGGAATCATTAAGTGTGTGTGCTCTCATTGCTTCCTATTCATTCTGTCATTGACATGGTAGGAGGGAAATGGTTGAACAATAGTCACGTTTCACCAGACTTGTTATGATCATGTTCTTCGTGGTGAAATATAGTATTGCAATTTATTTAAATGGTATGCTCTGTCTCACCCCTCCAAAATGTAAGGTATATTCTAAGCCTGTGGTCCTTCCCTAAACCATCATGTACCTGTAATCCCATTGGCCCAAGTGTTATTCTACACCCACTTTGAATTCCCCTTTTAAGCTGTGCTAGCAAGACCAGTCACTCTCTTACCCTTTCTCTGCTGTTAGCTTTTCTCCTCTCTTAGCCCCTTTTTCTCCCCTCTTGTCCCTACCCTAGGCTCTCCCTCTCCCCCTCCCCCTCCCTCCCCCTTTCCCCTCTGCCCCTCAGTAACCATGTTGCTCCCAGGGATGGGACCCCCAATAAATCCTCATCTAATCAGCACCCTCAGAAGCCGTGTGGAGTCTCCTCACCTGCCCGCTGCTACCAGCCAACTCACAGCCTAGGGGGCCCTCCGGGGACACCCCGGGGTGCCCCTCCCCCAAAATGAACTACAACAGTGAAATCTGATGGTGGGAAAGGGTGGTGTGTTGAGCTGGACTTTCTAATTTAGTCAGAACAGATTTCTGCTGCTGGTTAGTATTCTGGCTTCTCGTGTCTGTGCTGTATCCCATGCAAAAAATAAATATTCTCCAGAAGGAAAAAGAAGTTACAGATGTACAGATGGTATACAGAGCAAATGTATGACATTTTGCCATTACATTAATCTGATTTTAATATCCCAAAGAAGTCTGACTTCTGAGATAATAGCAAGAATTTATGACTTCTCTATGGGCCTTAAGGCTATTTGTCTGTTTGTGTGAAGACTCTGTACTTCAAAGTAAACTGACTGCATATTAATAACAAATAATGACCTGTCATCAATAAAGCTGAGGATTTAGACAAACATTGCTATGGAAATGGATTGCAGAAACTGGCAAAAGTTTGATATTGACTGTTAGAAATAAGCTACTGTGCAAAATATGCTGTATGAGGAATCTGATCAGCAATGGCAGCTAGACAGCTGACGGCTTTACACAAATAGGTCTGTGAAGATATGTATAGAGATAACATTCACCATGAATTGAGCAATGCAAACTGTAGCTTCTGAAGTGCATTTGGATTATTGTATTGTGAGTTATTTGGAAAGTTTCATTCAATATAGGCGCATATCTCTATCTTTCAATTTTATCTGGTGAATTCTAAGCAAATTTCCCAAAAGATTACTTGTTTGCCCTGGGAATGGGAATATTCTGATTATAATGTTTCTATTCATTCCAGCTCTAGCCAGTCTTGTTTCCAGCTGTCTTTACACACTGTGTGAGTGTGTAAAATCAGCATTTGAGACTGTTGATGTGAGAAATTGCTACAGCCAGCTTGGACTTGTAGAAAAGTAATAACACAAAGATGGAACTCCTAACATGAGTATTGGTAAGGTATTTTGGATTTCTATTTTAAATCGTTTCTATTGCTTGGTTTCTTATACTTCATATTTCAAACTGATTTAATTGGCAAGATTATCCAGAGTGACATTGAACAGACACTGTGATTTTCTTATTCTTGGTATTTGAAAAGAAGAGATTTTTTACACCAACATAAGTCTTTCATCAAGGCAGAATCCACAATCTTGTAGTTATGGACAGTTATGAAATTCTATGCAATCCTGCTGGCAACACACCCTCTTTGATTATTAGTTCCTGCTACAAGAAGCTTAAGAAAGTGTTTATCAGCTTTTTAATCTACTTATTTGTCAGTATGCTTTTTTTCTTTCCCACACTTTTTTCAAATTAAAATATTATGGTACAATGAGTTGGTAAGCAAGGTTTTAAATAAATAACAGGAAACAGATCATGTTGAATTTTCCAGGTATATCTTTATCAAAAGTATGATTAAGATTTTTTTCCTCTCATTGATCATGTTTTAATCCTTTAATTCTTTAGTACTTGAATTATTTTTTTATTAATAGTCTTGTTTTAGTCATTTAATATTTCATCCAGGATCAATATCAGGCTGACAATCTGTTACCATACAGATCCCCTCATTTACTTTTTATATCTGTGCAAAACTTTAGCTGTCTTCCACCTGAAACTTGGTTTCTGTGCCAAGTTCTGTTGAACCTTGGTATTTCTGCTCCAACCTCCCTCTGGAAGCAGGCTGTATGGGAGCAAGGAATCTAGGAGCAATTTCCCAACATATGAGTTGCAGCTGTATATCCATCCTCTGATATAACATCAACTCTCTTTCCAACTTGCAAAAAAAAATCAGCCACAAAAGCTCATTGAAAATAAATTTACCGTTTGCTTGAAATGCATCTACCCTTTCTATCTAGAGAGTCACTTTAAGTATGTTGATTAATTTTATTTCTGACTCCTTAAATAAGCACAAGACTCTATGGGCGCCCCATCGCATTCATTAGTAATTTATTTCTGTACTTTTCTTTGCTTCCTTTACTGATTTCAGACCTACACCACCTAATTTTTAACTTCATTCATATCTACTGCACTCAGCCGTTGCATATGTAAAATGGATTTTATGAGAGTTTTTTTCCCCATAAGAAACATACTGATTTTCTTAAATTCCTGAAACCTTATTCAGTCATAGGATTCTGATTTCTAAAGAATCTAGCCAAGTAATACTAAATAACTTCCAATTATTACTGTTTTATTAATATTTTATCAAATTGCTTTTATCAAATAGTTTGAAGTCTTTAATTTGAAAATAAAGATTGTGGCATTTGAAAAACATAAATGCATAGCTTTTAAAAAAGTGAAAGGACCTAGCTACAAAAATGCTAATTTACTTTTCATTATTTCCCCTGCTTAAATAGAAACTCTAAAGATGGTGGCTACTTCTCATTAATCCTCCACAATTTAGGCTTTCTGGGTTTAAGTGCATGCAAAAACTCCAAACTGTAGATAAAATTGCAGAGTCATTCAGAGAAGAGAATCTATTTGGTTTCTAAATATTGGAGGAAGAATATATACAAAATTCTGGCTCCCAGTTGCAAATGGTTAAGCATACAGAAGATAGACACATATGCTATGACATTGGTCCTGTACTCCTTACTGTACTTGTGGGGAAACAGATCCTGAGAAGATTTATGGGGTTGAATTTTGAATAAAATGGAAGATGTTGACCTGGAATTTTGTTGGAGTCTGCTCCTCCATTGCATGTGTGTTGGCTCTTGAGTGAAAGGTGTCAGCATACAGTATGTGGATATAATCTTGTTCAGAAGTTTCAATAGAATATTCCTGGGAAGTAATTGTGTCTCCAGTATCATCAGTTTAGCAGGCTGAGGTAAAGTAAAAGTTCTCAAGTTCAAGACAGGACTTGTCTCAGCTGGTATGCACAGCAATTGCAGCAGAAAACTGCATGGCACAGCATTTTCTTCAGAATTAAAAATGTGCCTATATTCCAAAAGAACCTGCAAGGCAATATGTAACAGCATCATACACAATGTAATGAATTAGTCATGTGAAACTATTAATCATACTCCTTTCACTACTTGCTCCTCTATTAATCCATTCCTGTCAGAAATTTAACATTACAAATTCTTCAGATGTCTCATACACCTACCAATGTTTAAATTAATGTTCAGCTTCCTCAAGTCTCATTTCCCTTCGAAATACCTGTTTTTCCCAAGGAATGAGATGGTACAATTCCCATAGGAAGTTAGTTCTTATAAATACTCTGAGAGTCAGTTCTGAAATTAAAAACCTAGAATTATTTCATGCTTAGCAATGCATGACTACAATAGTTAAACTTTGTAATATTCTTTGCTAACTGCAAAATAAAATTTAAAAAAGCAAAGAACCCACATTTTCTTTATTTTATGGATGAGTGAGTGCAGCACAAAGCTGTGACATATTCAGTAATTGCAAGATTCTGAATATGAGTCAGCAGTAAGAAATAGATACCTGTGTAAGAATAACACCAGGTGATATCTAAAATACTTTGCTGACCTTTGAAGAAATGGAATATAAACCTGGAGGAGGTTGCTGGTGATATACTCTGTCTGTTTTGGGAATTAATGAGAAGCTATTTTAGGAAAACATTTACATCTCAAGAGGATGGTATTGAAACAGTAACAGAGCAGAAATCATTCTTCAGTCTGATACCTCTGGAAGGTGACTTGAGTTTCGTGGTGTGTGATGTTTTCAAGGTTATGTTTGTTTGGCAATGCTTCATATGGGAAAATGGAAGCACTTTTAGAAACAGAGTGACAAGATCATAGGACAGGGTCATATAAGATCATTCAGGCTGGAAGAGACCTCAGGAGATCTCTAATATAACCTGCTGCTTACAGCAGGGTCAGCTTGTAGTAGGATGTTTTGCCTTAGAACATGGTCAAGCAACTCACAAAATGCCCTATTTTAGGAGTTATCAGTACTGAATTGAGAGGGGGTTCATGTGCTACTTTTGGTGTTGAATGATGCTAAAACCAGTCTGGCTTATCAGCCCCAAATTACTATTTTGACAGGGAAGCAAAAATTTGGCAAATAAGCTGCTAGGGTGATGTAGAGACCTATGATTGGCGGTCAATCCTATAAAAGTCCAGTCCACTTCCATAAAGTAGGTTCCTCTAACATATTCCTTTTTCAACTATGTCTGTGAAGTTTCCTCTCTTGAAGTGGGGATGCCTCTTCAAGGATACTCCCTCAGGCTGAGCAAAAGAGATGTGCCCATGGTGAGTTACATTCATCTCTGCTTAATAATTAGGGGTTTTTTTCTAGATTTAACTTAATAGCTTTGATAGAGGGCACTATACCACTACCCTCTAAAATCAGTATTTGACACATTTTTGACTATAACATCTTAATTTGTTTCCAAGAATATTGTGAGGGACTGCTCATGTGAGAGTAGCTCAGTTTCTCAGAACATGGTGCTAATAATACCAAGGTTTTGAATTAAATCCCTCTATAAGCTATTCACTTTGGAGTTGGACTTGCTGACCCTTGTGGGTCCCTTCCAGTTCAGTATATTCTGTGATTTCTGTGATCTGTAACTACAGCTGCTGTTCTTCCTCTGTCCACAAATACACTAATTTTATCACTTTTTATATCTAATGAATTACAGGGTAAAAGTGAAAACTTAGGCTTTCCTATTTGGGGGAAAATTTCTGGGAATAAATAAAAAAATTATAAGAGAAATATTTGCAACTCTCTGCAAATACTGATGAAGCGAGCAAGCAGAACTGATGCATGGAACACAAAGGAGGAATGTGTTAAACAGGAAAAAAAAAACAGAAAAACCCACCATTGATGCTATGTCTCTGTCCTCCTTGGAGAAATAAGAAAGGCAAAAAAGGAGCCTATTAATTAGAAATGTAGTTTACAGTGGGTTTCTTACAATGAATGTTTTAAGTGAAGGCATTGGGATTAAATTTATTGCAAAAACAAGCAGGAAACTGAGTCTGTGTTTCTCAAGATAAAAATTACTGTTACTACATCTACCTCAAATGGAAGCACCTATAGCTGCTAATTTTTCTGACCTTCATTTTTAGCTGATAAGCACAAGGCAGCATTAAAAATTCCTGTCCTGCTTTATGCACCTGATTTATGATGAAATTATGACTCAGATATAATAGGCTATATTGATCTCTGATGTCTATAAAAGGAGATTAGCTTAAGAATATTTGTCTACATCATGGTCAGATGGGAGGATTTTTTTTTTTGCTTTGAATCATCACTCAGTTCTGCAGCTGATGTTAAGATTGTCCACCAGAGGAAGATTTAAATATATGTGACTGCTATAATTTTATCACAGTTGTTCAGATTTTGGGTTGACTCACAATGCAACTTTAAGCTTTGCTTTCATACATTCTGTTTTGCCACTAGTGTCTCTAGCAGCAAAAGCTTTTAGTGCCACACTCTCTGAGGGGAGACCACAAGAGACAGCTACCACAAACTGACAGGCAGCATGACAGCAGTAAAAATAGATTGCCATGCTCAGGCAAACTCGGTGACAAAATGCTGCTAACATTGGAAAATACAGGGTTTTAATGTTCTCCCATTCAGCATTTGTCTGAGTCATGCCTTTGAAATATGGCTGTTTGGTGCAGAAACATCCCATGGTCTGCTTTATACTACTAGGAAAAGTCAGCTTCCACAGTCAGCGCTGGGAGCTGTAGTTTTGTATGAACACTAATCATCAACAGTGTGACATTAAGTTAATGAGACCTAATTGTGCCTCGTCCCACCCCTTCCCACCAATAGTTGATTTCTACAAAGAATCATAATTTATTATAACATTGTCTTATCAGTTGGATGGGTAAATTCTAATGGTCTGAAAAGCCTCAAAGAAACAGTGTAGCTGATCATTGCTTGCTTAATTCACTAGGTAAATCAGAAGTTGAATTGAGTTCACAATGCATAGTTGATTTATCTAAATAGCTAACTAAACACTGGAAAAAGTATAATAAATGAATGGAATGTTCCACATTAATAATGGCAGGCTCACTGACCTCCAAAATTCTTCATTTTTACTGCTCATTCCCTCAATTCTTTATTTTTCTCGTAATAAATATCCCTATACTTAAAGCATATATTGCAATTTTCCTTACGACCACAAAATTATAATCTGTACAGTGGCTAAAATGAAGGTAAGGGAATATCCATTATTGTGAAAATTTTCACATATCCATTACTGTGAAAATTTTCTTATATATTGGTAACGCATTATTTTGTTTCAAAATTGTTTGTTCTATGAAAATATTCAGCAAAACCATGAAAAAATAATAGTTTCAGGATAATAAGTAATTTTGCAGATGATACAAAATTGGGAGGCGCTGTTGACTCCCTCCAATGCAGGGAGGCCTTGCAGAGGGACCTGGACAAACTGAAGGGCTAGGCAGTCATCAACCATAAGAGCTTCAGCATGACGTATGCCAGATTCTGCACCTGATATGGGCCAACCCTGGATGTACAGACAGACTGGGGAGTGAGAGGCTGGAAAGCAGTGCCGTGGAAAGGGACCTGGTCAATAGCAAGTTGAACATGAGCCAGCAGTGCCCTGGCAGCCAGGAGGGTCACGTGTGTCCTGGGATGCATCAGGCACAGCATGGCCAGCCAGGCCAGGGACGGGATTGTCCTGCTCTGCTCTGGGACATCCTCAGCTCGAGTGCTGGGGGCAGTTTTGGGTGCCTCAATATAAAGAAGGCATTGAGCTGTTAGAGAGTGTCTAAAGGAGGGCAGAAAATGTGAATGCCTTGAGTGGAAGCCACGTGAGGAGCAGCTGAAGTCACTTGGCCTGTTCAGCCTGGAGAACAGGAGACTAACGGGAGACTTCAGTGCGATCTAGAATTCCTCTCAATTGGAGGGGAAGGGGAGAAGCAGACACTGACCTCTGTGGTGTTCAGTGACAGGACCTGAGGGAATGGCCTGAATTTGTGTCAGGGGAGGTTTAGGTTGATACTACAAAAAGATTTTTCACCTGGGAGTGAGCACTGGAACACACTCCCAAGGGAAGTGGTCACAGCACCAGCCCAACAGAGTTCAAGAAGCATTTGGGCAATCCTCTTGAGGCCATAGTGTGACTTTTCATATGTCCTGTTCCAGGCCAGGAGTTGGACTTGGATGATTTCTGTGGGTCTCTTCAATCCCAGAATAATCTGTGGTTCTTTGATTCTTTTTGCTGTATGGTTTGTCTTTTAAATTTTTATTCAAGTATACAAGTAACTCTGCAGTTACTTAAGACTAAAAATAGACATTTTACAGCTAAGAGCTATCAATTTTAAAGTCAGAAGTTTCTGCTTCTGCAATGAGCTAATCCCAATAATTAAATTTCCACTATTTACGAAGTTTTTTTTATTGTATATTCACATGCATTTTCACAATAGCTAGAATAACTTGTTATCTTGTAGCCCTTTGGCTGTACCAGAAAAACATTTTATGAGCTATCCTCAGATATTGAAATCACTCTGCCTTTTAAGTGGCAGGATATTTTCTTTGCAAAAGCATCTAGGGATATAGCAAAATCCATTCCAGAAGCAACATAAATTTAAGTACACAACAGTTTCCAGTTTTGTTTTGGAATAAGATGTTTTCACTAACAGCATTTCAAGAGCGTTATGGTGAAACTTAAGAGCTGTGACCTTATCTTAAGTCCCCTGGTTCCTTTACTGAGATTAGCCTACACTTATATTGTACTCCTAACCCTATAGCTAAAGTCTATATCTATAAAATACAACACTTTAAAGACAATATAATTGAATAATTATAAATTTTAAAATAAGGTTTTTTTCTATACAGAATATGTGACCTCACCTGCTGTATAATTATAACTGATTAAGAAAATAATTTGCAAAATGTTGAGTAGGTTATGTTTGGATTTTGTCCCAGGTAAATCCAGGTAAACCTAGGATATATCCAGGTGGAACATCTTGTTTAGCACCACTAATTGTCAGCGTGTTGACAATTTGAAACAGCAGTTGATAAAATGTTGTTGTGGGTTTTTTTTTGTCTTCATTAGCCAATCTGTCTGAAAGATCTTTACTGAAGTAATTTTCACTTTTTTTTTTCTTGCATAACACCTTCTTTTTCATTAAACTTTCACATATTTCTTCTTTGTATGTGTTGTCTTATACCAGAAAAAGCAGGGAAGACGTAACTTCTGCACCAACTTACTTGGCTTTGAGTCACATATTTTAAAGTTAAGTTTTAAAAAATCTTTATGTCTTTTTAGGAGTTCTGTTCTTTTCCAATCTCTTGATGCAAGATTGTTTTCAAAGTTTGATATTTTGTTGCAGTTAAATATTCATTTTCTTCCCCTTTCAATCTTCAAGTATAACTTTGTTGTCTTCATAATCATCTTTGCTAAGATTTTTAAATGAATACATTAACTTTATACTAATTTTACTCAAAAATAGTAGAGGTTTCTTTGGGAAAAAGTGAAATAAAGGGTGAAACAAAATTAAAATGTGATAAAAAAATGGAGATCTGTATGACTGGTGAAAGAGGAAAAATAGAGAAGTTATGGAAAAATGATAATAACGTGGAAAATTTAACAAAATAAGAACAAGTTGATGGGTTCACAGTTCACTAATAAGAAAAAAAAATCAAGATCATTCCTAAAAACTTTATTTTTCCAAAGGATGAATAATATATTAAAAAATACTCAAAGTAATTTGATGGTGGAGAATGTGTTGATCCAAAACCAAGTGCCTTCTACAATAGAATAGCTGGTTTTTCTTCTAAAAATTAACCTGTCAAAAGTCTTTCAATCCCAAAGACCAGATCATAATGTTTTAAAAAGTATTCCCTCCCGGATGATGCCATTTGAGCTGTCTCAACACAGTGTGAATTTTTATCAAAAGGGCTGTGATACATTTTACAATTTTAGGCTGTGACAGTGTATTGGGATAACAAATGCATGCATGACCTGAAAGATATCTGAATAATAGACTAGGAATGCATGGTAGCATTTTATGGCATTTATGTGTCTCTACAACACACACTTGGCTCAAAGCCCAAGAGACCAAGCTCTTTTCTTTCCCATTAGTCCATCAGCAGTCAGCAATTTTCTTTTTTCCTGCTCAAGGAGACTTCACTTTATACGTCTAACTCCAGTGATACGGCTTTTGTTAATGTATAGTGAGAAGAAAAACACAAAGACCACAAATGAAAAGGAGGTCATCTCTAGGGTTTTAAAATCCAACTTGGTACAGAGCTAATAATACCTGCAAACCTTCATTTGCATGGAATACAGCCACATTGACCAGACCTATCACCTCCTTCTTGCTTTGCTGTCAAAACATCCTATGTGCTACCTTCTATCAGCACAGTTTTTATGGGAAATGATATGCTTTTTAAAACTTTGAACATAGTATCTAACAATGATAATATCATAACCTTGTTGAAATTGCTTGATTTACTTTTAACATTTGGATTCTTGGACAAGGATGAAAGGACTAGGAGGGATATGAAATCAACAATTTCACATTCAAGTAAGAAAAGGTCAAAACTAATAGTGATGCAAATGATACTTGGATTTAAGTTCATAGCCTAATTCAAGTTATCTGAAAAAAAAAAATCCTGCCACACCCTGTATTCTAAGCCACCCTTGATATAGGATGCTCTTTGCATTTTCTTTCTTTCTCTGTGAAATTAGTTTCTTCAAGCATGTGTATCTGAAGAATTATAGCACATTATTTTACATGTAGTCTTAGAGTTGAAGTCTGTAGCCTCCATGTTTTACAAACTATTTTCCTATGAAAACCCTCTTATTTAAGATTTGTTTCATAGGTCCAAGGTTATATACAGGTTACTAAAATACAGATGCCTACCAAGATCTGCAAATTAAAACTCCAAAGCCTATTTCAAAGCTTTTTGATCTTGTTTAATCAGCAGCATAAGAGTAGACAATTCCCTCGTGTGCTCCAGTTAACTGAATGTTATTGCTTAGATAAACAGTAAAGCTGTTCTGATTAGGTTCATGTTTATTCATTGAGTCAAAGAAATAAGGGATGGAAACACCTCTGAGGTCATCTTGTCCAATGCCTTGTAGGTGTAGGACTGCTCCAATGGGAATAGAAGTTTTGTACACTCCAGCTTTAACCAATTCAAATAATGTGGTTTCTGTCTCTCCCAGTGAGAATTATTAAGCAATTTAACAGACTTATCAGACTTAAACACTTTTAACAGTCTTTCAGAAAAATTTGATAATACTCAGTTTGCATTTGATTTTGAGTTTCTGTCTGTTAGATAGAATATGGCTCAACCAAAGATCTATCTTCCATTGTTTTCAAGTAATGCTAGACCTTTATGAAAGGCTTATTTCTCAGATGATGAAAAAAATACTTTATAAAGCTATCTCCTAGTGGTTTTGATTAATTAGATTTTTTTGCTTTGTTAAACATTCTTATAAGTTTGAAATCTCTGTTTCAATAAAGCTTCTTCTTCAGTTGTATTCTTGAAAACTACTTATTGGTAGCCTAGGAGATTTTTGGGAGGGGTTAGGGCCACTTCTTTTTTTTTCATGGGGGTGGTTAGAGGTGGAGTTGTCTTCTTTATTTTGTGTTTAAAATATTCACATCATTATCCTTTTTGCTTCTTATCAAGCTTGTTATATGAAGCATTTTTGAAACATCTCAAAACTCGTCCCTGGTTGACTCTGCTTTGATTTCATTACTATAAAACATATTTTTAAAAGGTGGGAAAATATTCCACAAATACGGAAAACAAGTTTATGTACATTTGAATAGGTTCCATTTGAAATATGTGTTTGCAAAACATACTCAAATTAACTTTGATTTCATAGCTGAAAGTTTATGCATCAGTATTTAGAGATGGCTAGTGGCTTTGTCAAGGGAAAGGAAGGTCCCTCAAGTAGGGACTGCTTAAAAATCCATTGCATCAGCAGTTTTCTGAGGCCTTATTCTATAGCACTCCAGGTGCTATTCTTTTCTTAGTAACTGTGTGCCTTCCTCTAAGCACAGAGCTCTTTGCCCTGACAGTCTTCTACATCAATTATATATCAACCTATCCATAACCTTTACTTGTGAAGCAATCAGGAATTCTGCAGAAACTGAATGCCTCACATAAACTCACAGGAGGGTCAGAAAAATTAAACTGATGGACAACATGCCATACTTCTCAGGTTGTCCATACCCACAGATCTTAATCCTTGCTGTAAGCCTGGAATTCCTTTCTGCTACCTCATGATCCCAAAACCTATCCATCCTCAGCTAGTATTGGGAAGGCATCTTTTAGTAAAAGAGACAATAGCTTGGGCTTCTGTCTTGTTAATGGGTAGCATTTTTTGACTAGAACAGAAGAGAGAGCTTTAATAATAACACCTGTGCCACTGTATAGTAGTTGAATGCACAATCATGTTAGTGTTTGAATGTCTTCTCAGAAATAAACTTTATAAATATCTGTCAAAACAAATTCCACCTTTTGTTACTTCTACATAAGCTACTAGTTTTTAAAACATCTCCCTTTTTACTTACTGGGGTGGATCTGTATGTTAAATTTCAGCCTGTGTGAATTCAATAAATACATTTATGAGGGGTGAATTTGGTATAAATCTTATCAGCTCGATGTTTTTGACTGAGGTGACTGAGCTTGAATGTATATTTAGCTCTATAAATAAATTAAGTTCATAGATATAAATGGGAAATGAAAAAGAAAAATCAAACTGTTTGCCTTTAGAAAAACAGCATAATGCCTTGCTCCTAAAATCAATTTTTATGGGGTTTTCATTTTGAAACAATAAGGTCAGTTAGACGTAATAATCTTTAGCTTCCAACTCACTAGTATCTGCTGCAGTGAAATAAAACCTGCAAACTCTCATTTTATGCAGAAGGTGAAAAGGAATTACTGTAATGGTGCCTCGAGGTCTAAATGCTCTGAAGCAAGCACAGAGAAGTGCATTGGTGGATCAGTAGACAGGATTTCTTGGGAGTCCCTCTTTTTCTCAGTGGCAATTTTTGTATTTTCAGATGCAGTGTGGGAGCTGCCTGTTCTGTCGGGTGTAGCCACATTTTCAGCAGTGTCTTCAACCAGAGCTTTTGCACTATGAATGCAATTCAAAGATGTTTGCCAGGGCATAGGGGGAATAAAGGTGAGAAGAGGAAGGCCCTGTCTGAACAGTCATGAGTGTTACTACCTGAATATTTGCCCAACCAAGAGGAGGTGGTTACTTAAAAGCTATGAACTGCTCTTAAATAGGTCTCCACAGCCAGCTTTCCTATGCTTTATCCCCTTGTTTTGGGATAATCCAAATGTGGTTCCCCGTTGTGTATCAAGGACAAACAGGTAAAAAATACACTCATTCCTCCTGACTCTTCAGAGTCAGTACACGCAGTACCTGTGCTTCATGATAGTCAGAGAGACAGAAAGACATCATCACAGAAATGTTTCCAGCAAAGAAGTGACACTGGCTTTTCATTATTGGAACATGGTGACACATAATGGTCTGGAACATCTTGACCTTGACTACCAATGCTGAATACTACCTGGACACAAGTCTCAAGCAGTAAAACATGGTTGAATGCTTTTAAAAAGCAATGGCACTTAGGTTTATCATCACCTGAGTTCTGATATAATAGAGGAAAGAAAAAAAAAGCTGCAGTCCATTATTAAAATATAGTTAAAAATAACTGAGGATGAAGAGTAAAGGCTGATTCAAGCACTCTGTAGCTGGGGTTGCGTCAATCCTTTTTAGTTCCTTATTGACAGGCATTTTGAAAGAATCTAGAAAATAGAATCCTTTTGTTTTGCTTTTAACACTTATTGCTATTCTTAGCTTTCTTACATTGATTATATCAGTTGTGATCTATGTACTTCAATAATGTGTGATCAAATAGAATGGGATTGTGTGAATTCATATTGAATTTTAGAGAAAATAATTTTTGCCTAATGAAGCATACAACGAAACCAAGTGGAATAAAATGCAATAAAATGCCAGAATGCAACAAGAAAACAGGCCTCTAGGTTGTCTAGGATGTGGAGATCCTTCAATATGGATAAAGACTGCAAAACTAACAATAACAAAAATAAAGAAAACTTAGTCAAATGAAAGAGATTCACTTATAGAAAGAAAAACTAATAATGGAATGCACTGACAGAAGCAAATACAATTGTGAACAGGAAACAGATTATATACAGTTATAAATAAGCAATGGACAGAGGAAATGGGACACTCAGCAGTATATTTTCCTAGAAGATAAGGCAAATTAGGCTGCAATAAATTCCCCCCAAATGTACAGCTTTGTGAGAGAAAAAAATTTCCTTTTAATCAAGCTGAATGGCACCACATTAGAAAAATGGGGAGGCAACAAATTCCTTTGGTCTTCTCTGCCATGAGACAATGGATTAAATACAATAGTGTGAATGAAGAAAATAAGAAACCTACCGAACTAGAGTGGATCTTACTGCCTTCAGTTTTCCAGGGAAAAATAGAAGCTTCATGCTGTTTCTGCCAGCATTTGAGCATTTGGATACAGTGCAAACACACTTCCAGCAACAGTAAATTGACAATGCAAATGAGAAAAAAATTAATATTATGCTCTACTACTAAAATTTCCTTTTTATTTTTAAAAATGTGAGACATCACAAGCTTATATACATCGGCTGATAAAGGACTGAAAAGTAGTAGATGAGTTACAAGAGGAAGGAAGAAGATCAAAAGGCCTAGCCTTGGACTGACAGTGAAAGAAGTGGTTGTTTTAGGGCAGCTAGATGAGAGGCTATTAACACTTCTCCTCCACTAACTTTTGCTGTATTCATATGTAAAATAGAGCACGAACAGCAGACTAACATTATAACAAACGAATCAAATTACTGCTGCTGAAAGCAGATCGTGGCAGGTTAAGTAATCTTCTCTTTTCCTATGATACTTGTCACTTCAGGGATTTTCTGATTAGTGTAAGGAAAAAACTTACAAAATCCATTCCTATTTATGGTATTGAAGATGTAGTACTTCAAGAATGGGGCAGTAATGTAAAAATGTAATGTAGATTACATTTTTCACTGCAGCAATGAAAAATTATGTTAACATAATGTAAATTGCTTTCTTAAGTTTTGTATTGCTGACCCCTTGCAAGGGTCAGCACTAATAATACAACGTCCATATATTCAATCCAAAACATTTTTATCTTTTTTACTTTGGTGATACTTAGATTTAGTGAGGTACCTACAATTAGTAATCTCTGACACTAAGATCAGAGACCATTGAATTGACTTTCAGTCCTCTTAGTAACAGCAATAATGTTCCTGCCCAACAGCAATACAATTTTAAGATGCTTTGGTGTATTGGGAGTGCAATATTCTTATTGACAAATTTACTGGTTAATCACTGAAACTCTGGTGGTATCCTGTAATTTTCCATACCTAACCAGAAGTAGTAATAGTTCCTAAAGATGAAATCCAGCTGTGCTGCGGTCGTCCAAAATCCGTATTTTTGTGATCACCTCTTTGAATTACATTGTTCTCTTCAATTGTGCAGAGACTCTAACCAGAAAATCTGTCCAATGATAATATGGGTCTGACTCATTTTATTGAATGTAAATCCAAATGCTGACCAACTTCTACATTGGGCTTCTTAAACCAATTTCAAAACTGGTATTTTATTGCAGTTGCATTAACTTTTATGTGGCATAACACTGAAAATATCAAAGGAACTGCTTTTCCTTTACACCAGTAGGAGGGAAGAGAGCGCTACCATCTAGTCTTGCTTTTAAGAGTATACCATTTGCTTTTTTACAACCATGTACTTAGTCTGTATTTCTAGCTAGAATGTTTTATCCTTTACTAAGCAATTTGAAGTGTTAACATTGAAAATATGCTTTGAACATAAAGGTACATTTAACAAAGCTCAGTATGACTTTCCCCTGGCATGAAGTAAGTTAATTTTTCATCACTTGGGAGTATATCTTCTTGCATAATAAAAGCAGATAATTCATTGATGTTTAAGGATATTCTTGAAGAGCTAGAATAGAGTATTTTGAATTGGCTTTATTGTGCTGAAATGCCTTGGGTTTAGATGATTTCCAAGGAATTTCAAAGCAAACAAGTAAGCAAGCTCTACTCCTAAATAATTTCATTATAATCCAAACTTCCTTGAGAAATAGGCTTGAAGCAATACTAATCTTATTGGTTTACAGCAGATGACTGAAAAGGACATTATTTACCACAGAACATAGGAGGTCAAACCTGAGAGGTGGGATGGTGCAAGAGCCCCAGTGTGCATGTGTGGTTTTTCATTTATACCCGCTCTAGGATGCTGCTACCAGTGCCTAGCTTGCTCCCTCCTTGGGTTGCTCCTCCCAGCCCTTTTTGTTGTACTATGGATGGAGAAAGAGGCGCAGACCCTATTAGAGAGCTATCCTGTCTTCCTGGACAGTTCAGAGATGTGCTTACAAACCTAGGGCCACCATGGGAGTTGCAGCCAGTGCCATCAGTTCCTACATCCGGCGCCTGCCTGCGGCACGTGCTCTGTGCTTATCCTAAATGGGCACCATGGCGGAATTCAGGCTGTGAATGCCAGGGGATTGGTGAACAGGGGGAGCTGGGAGAGGCCCTGGCAGGAGTCCACCCTATGCTCAGGAGACACCACAACATCCTGGACCACCCTGTCTTGATCTCTCAGCCCACCTCAGTGCCTATCTCCAGCCCTATCCCCATTTCTTCACTAAGAAGGCAGGAAGGGAGGACATATCCCCACCAGCCTGCAGATATCTGTTGGCTCCATCAGATGTTTTGAAACATGTAGAACAGTCCAACAAGAACTTAAGAGCTGCCTTGTATATAAGACTAGTTTACACAACATATGACTTTCTTCCATGCATAAAGTAGGAAATAATCAAATACCTTCAGTAATGGAAAATTATTTTCCTGAAAGTGCTTTGACTAAAGTTACTACTGCTATTTTCTTTATAGCTTTTCATTTGTTTGTTGTTTGATCTATAGAGCTGACTTCAAATGTCTTCATTATTTAGTCCATAATTCACTCAGTTTAAATGACATGTTATTCATCTCAATATAAGTTGTGATGCAGTCATTCAGTCTGCTGCGTTTCTTAGTTAATTAATCATCTGAGAGTAACCTTTCAAAGGTGTCCTGGAATCCCAAAAATCCAACAATTCCCTGAGAGATAAAAATAGCTTCTATATCCTGGTAATATGATTTCCTTATAGCAGTTATACAGGCCACTGGGATTACTCACTTTCTTGTAATTAAGCTTTTCCTTAAATACTTTGATAGTGCATGTGCAGAACATATCTTTCACATTCATCTTGCTTACATTTCTGTGGTAATTATGATTCCTATTTTTACTACTAAATTTATTCTTTGACAGTTATTCAGAAAAATAAATATTTTCTGTGGGGAATCCTTATATTTGGACACGGACCGTTTTGTTGACGTCAACAGCTTTTTCTGACATATTTCTGTTATGATGTGGAATAACTACTTGTTTACAAATACTCAAAGATGAGAAATTAAGGAAAAATGAAAGGGGAGCAAACACATGTTTGTGGTTCACAATATGGAGCAATTCTGCATTATGAAATAGGAAGTTAATCTAGTTACAATATGAAATCTTCAGGCATCATTTAATCCCCAGGCTCTTCAAAAAACAACCAAGGAATAGAAAACTTCAGTGCTGTTTCTCAGGATTCGTTTCAATTTAAACATAGAGAAGGGAAACGAAATCTTGCAAAACAGAAAAGGCCTACAAACACTCTGGAAAGGACATACCATCTAATGAAATGCATTGGAAAAAAACCCCAAAAGACACGGAAAATTTGGACATTTAGTGACTACAAGAAAATGGTCTGGGATGAAATGAGGTGCAGTGCAAAGGAGCAAAACATGCCAAAACTAACCTCACAGATGCTGCAGAAGCAGGGGAAACAATCAAGGAGGAAGATACAACCTTGAAGAGAAGACATGAGAGACGTGGCATGGATACTTAAAAAAAAAAAAAACCTCGCCAAAGTTAAAGCCACCAAAAGACAAGGGATGCCATCAAGTGCAGGGACATGGATCATAGCTTGCCCAATTAATACCCTTTGAAATCTTGCGAAACAGAAAAGAAAGACTTACACATGCTCTGGAAAAGAGATAGGATAAAATAAAATGCAATTGAAAAAAAAAAAAACCAGAAAATTTGGATATTTAGTGACTACAAGAAAATGGTCTATGACGAAATGAGGTGAAGTGTAAAGGAGCAAAAAATGCTAAAACTAACCTCACAGATGCTGCAGAAGCAGGGGAAACAATCAAGGAGGAAGATACATCCTTGAGGGGAAGACATGAGAGAGATGGCAAGGATACTTTAAAAAAAAAAAAAATCCTTGCCAAAGTTAAAGTCTCCAAAAGAAAAGGGATGCCATCAAGTGGAGGGACATGGACTGTAGCTTGCCCAATTCATCCTCATTGAAATCGCAAGATTTCATTTCCTGTCCTGCAAGGAAATTCCCAGTGGGTTGAAAGGATTCCACAATAGCTTGCTTGGTAACTCTTATCACTTTCAGAAGATTGCAGATGACTGGTGTTGAAAGAAAGAAAACCACTTAGCTCATACTCTTTTAAATAATGATTTATTTAGTGACAGCTGAGATTTGAGCATGAAACTGACAGGATCCTCCAGCCTGAGTGGGTGAAGATGTCATGAGGGTGTTACTAGAGGCACCACACCAGATTTAAATGGCTCCAGGGACCACAAACTACACAGAATGCAGCAAACAGTCCTGGTGGACAAGAATCTCTGCATGAGACAACAGTGTGTCCTTGTGGCCGAGAAGGCCAATGGGATCCTGGGGTGCACTAGGAAGAGCATTGCCAGCAGGTCGAGGGAGGTGATCCTGCCCCTCTGCTCAGCCCTGGTGAGGCCACATCTGGAGTGCTGTGTCCAATTCTGGCTCCTCAGTTCAAAAGAGATATGGAGCTCCAGAAGTGAATCCAGCAGAGGCTGAGAAAGAGGATTAAGGGACAGGAGCATCCTTTTCACCAAGAAAGGCTAAGGAAATTGGGTTTCTCCAGTATTCAGAAGAGACAACTGAAAGGGAACTTCATCACTGATACAAGATTCTGAAAGGGAGAGTGTCAAGAGGATGGAGCCAGGCTCCTCTCAGTGGTGCCAAGCAACAGGCCAAAAGACAACAGGCAGAAACTGGTGCACAGGAAATTCCACCTGAATATGAGCACTGTATGGGTGCCTGTGCACTGGAACAGAATGCCTAGAGAGGGGATAGAGTCTCCCTAACTGAAGATACTGAAGAACTATCTAGAAACAATCCTGTGCCATGTGCTCTAGGATGACTGCTTGAGCTGGGAAGTTGGACCAGATGACCCACTGGGATCCCTTCCAACCTGACCCATTCTGTGTTGCCTTTGTGTACTGTTCTCCAAATTCAAACTTAACTGTGAGGCATAACAATTTATCTTACTTGGTCTCTCTGTTCCACAATATGTTTGAATTTCCATTAGGCTTTGGCAACCTGTTCTTAAATGTAGCACATACTTTGCTCAGTGATTATGATGATAAATTCTTTGTAGAGGGAATCTGCAGGATGAGGCATAGTGTGAGACTGCTTACGAATCTCCTGGCAAATAGGCAGGACTCTTCCCTGTTTCTCACAGAGCTGTCAAAGAAACAATTAATGTGTTAGTGTGATCTTACACTGTAAAGCTTCTTATGCTGCTGGCAATAATTATGTGACCCAGCTGAGTAATTTTTTTTTTTTCTAAAGAGAACGAGATACCAGATAAACTGCAGCCTGTGAAATCAATAGCTTTTCATGCAAGGTCTGAAAGGCCATATTCTTATTCTCCCTCTTCTGTGGAGAACAGTCATCAAAGTAGCTGAAATATGTCTGCAATAAATGCATTCATTTCTGTAGTTTTGATATGGGCAACAGTCTTATGCTTTGCTAGGGAAACAGCAGGTCTGCTTTTTCTATTCCTGTTTTACCAGATTTCTTTTACCTTGCATTAGGAAGTAAAACCTCTCAGGAAATATGCCTGATATATGGGAACACATGAAACTTGGGAGCCATTATAACATATTCAAGGACAGAATAACCATACTGATGCTAACTTTTCATGACACCGCGTGTTCCTGTGTTCTGCATGCTAACAAGACGGCACTAGAAAATGTTTGAATCAACCCACACTATTGCTTCATACTTAGATGGAGAAAGGAAGCATGATTTTCCTCAGAAATTTACTGATCAGATCATGTAATAAGTTTCCCTGTGCTATTTAAACTGTGTAAGTAGTTAAAAATGTTTCTCAATTTTTGAATTAAAATTAAAAATTAAATGTAGTGGCGTGGGGTTTAGATGGTGGATGCTGCTACCTATTTCCCAATAAGCATCGCCTGTGGAAAAGCCACTTGGGTAAGCACTCAGGCAAAGCAGTCAAGTTCACACACACCACACTCACCATGGCTAGCTCAGGAAAGAGAGGCAGAAGGGCCTTTTGTATGATAAATTCCAGCAAAGGTTTATTCAAGCATGCCAAAGGGAAATCAGGGACAAAAGATGAAACCATGTGATGTGAACAAGATTAAATATGGGGTGAGTGGCCAATGGTCTGAGGGCGCGGGGGCAGCACAAAGGGCAGGGCAAAGGACATTGCCCTACAGGGAAGATGGAGCCGGCCACCAGGGATACCACAACCAATGAGGAAACAGGGAAAGGAGAGACCACAAGAATTAGGGACATATGGGGAAAGGAACTGGGGTGATTCTAGTGTTGTGTAAGGCTCCATGGGGGAAGTTTTCCCTTTCAGCCTAGGTGGAGACTCTGTGGTATATTCTTCTAAGGCAAGGCCCTGGGGATTTCCCTGGAAAGTTCAAAGTATTTCACAACTCCTGTTTTTTCCATTGGGGAAGTTACAAGACTTCCCCAATGGACTTCTGCAGACACTTAACTAAACAGGGAAACATAAGTAAAATGATAAAAACAATGATTAGAACAAAAAAAATTCCTTTAACAAAAGATGAAACCCATCCTGTCAACCCCCACTGTCCGAAAAGTTCATTGAATCAAATGCATGTGATATGGCATGTGTTGGTAGACTTAATGGTGTAATGAGTAGTTTCAAAGATGTGATGCTTGATGTGAAATTTGGATTAGCAGTTCTGCAGCCATTATCTCCAGTGAGCTCTGCCAGATGACTGAGGATGTGTTACAGTAACTTAAGATATTGTGGTGTTTTTTTCTTGAAAATATGACAAGGGTAGTAATGCAGCCACAAAGCCTGAGAAACCATGATGACTGGAGATAGTTTGGAGTTCATCTTGTAGCTGTTTAGCATTGCTAGAACTAGAATTTTACTGATATGTTTGCTAATAACTAGGATTAATAATCTGTCTTTTTTATATTACTCTGACATCCGTATACCAATACATTTATAGAAGAAACTGAATATCTAATAGAGTGATGTTACAAGGCAGGACAAGAAAGGCACCAGGGGTCTTTGGATTAATCCCATAGTGTTGCAAATTAATCATGGTCTGTGTCTAAATCCTTTCTAAATTAATTTTTATATCTATATCCTTCCACTACTTTTCAGAGTTCCTCAGTTTTGAACAGCAAGAGATTGTAAATTCCTTCCTCTAAATAAAATTCCATTCCCAGAAGCCTGTTTTTCAAAGCCTACAACAATGAAGTTCTAGCCCTCTTCTACTTGAGTATAATGAGACCTATGCAGTTTTACTAACTGCCTCTGTCCGTCATATTTCCCTATAGTCATTTTAGAGCACACTGGTTAATTTCAGACATGATTTAAAACTGGTAAAGTTTTCAAAGTTCTATTTTCAAAGATACCTACATATTTTCTGAGAAGAATACCTGAGTACAGCAGAGATGAAAACCAGTCACCTCTGGTGAAAGGAAAAACAAACAGAAATTAGTTCCTGATATACCTGGAGAGGCTCATCAGTGTGTGTATATATCTTTGGGTTACCCACAGTGTTCCTCTCTTTTTGCCTGATGTCTTGGAGTTGTCTTGGAGAATTGAATTGATTCATTTGAGGTATAGAGGGAAGATGCAGTATTGAACAGGACAACTAAGGACAGAAATGTTTATGGCCTACTCTTCGTGGTACAAAAAAATTTTAAAAATAAATAGTTTCTATAAAAGTCGTCTTTCAACCATTAGTTTTGCCTTTCCCATGAAACCTTACCTAAATGGTCAGATAAAAAGATGGTGCATCAGTGGCAACATTGTTTCATTATTTTCTTTTTTCGTAATAAAGATGAGTTAGAATGAGCAGTCTTCTGCTGTTCCTGAACCATGTTTAGGGTAATTTGTCTTCTGAGGCTTGTGACTAATGGCTGAAACATGACAACACTCACATGTGTTTATTTCCATTTTGCAGATTTATAAGGGAACTAAATCTGTTCTATTTAAACAAAGCAAGATGAAATCCATGTTTATGATCTATGTATAAAAATGTAAGGAGAAGGAAAAAAAGGAAAGAAAGCTAATAAAATTGTCTTAGGGGCATAGCACTTTCACTTTGAAAACAGGCATAAAGTCTGGAAGTTAAAAGCTTGCCTCAGGCATAGTGCAGAATATCATGAGGCAAATTCAGAAGCTAGAAGCCTCAGTCCTGGATCTTTTTTATATGTGGAGTCAGTCTAATATGGCAGCAGTGTCGTCTTTCCAAATAAAGTAAGTTGTATTGAACACAGGTTAACTGAGAACAATGTCTCTTTTCATGCATCTTGAGCTTCTCCAAGACAGCAATGAAAGTCTAAATAAGAAAGTTCAGAGTAATAGCAATAGCAGAACACGAGAAGAATAAGAACTGAGGAAAACCTCAGTTGTTTCAGCTGCTTTAGCCATTAAGTCTAAAGAAAGTATTAAAATATAAAAAAGATAATATTTTTGGAACAATAATGGGGACACAATTATTCTTGAATAATTTTGGAATAAGGATGAATATGTATTTTATACCTTAAGAAAGTAATCCTAACTTTAATGGTCACAGAAGTAATGATGTTTATGACTTAGGCTTAGCTTAATACAAGTTAAAGTATAAAACGTATTATATCAACACCTCCTTTTCAGGTTTCCACCACTCTTTGAAGCTTTTTTTGTTGTCCTTTTCCTAAACTGTATCACAAATTAATAAAAGTACCTTTTACCTTGAATTTAAATTAATTTTGGTTATTTCTTAATTAAACAAGAGAATAGCAAATATGCCTTATCTCTTCAAAATACAAACCAGCTAGCTCTTTTCTGTAGAATGAGTGTCTCCCACTCCTTGCCCTGAATACAAATTATGGGCTGTATTCTATCAATGGATTGACAGTACAATTTGAAATGAATGTGTACTTTGGAAAGTAAGAGAATTTTTGCTCTGAATGATAGGAAAAATAAGTGCACTGTCCTTGAAACAGCAAGTGCTAGTCATTGGAGCTTGTGACATCCCAGTTGGGAATACTATAGGGTCTGTTTTGCTTTGCCTCTGAACAGTCACTACATTGAAATCAAATGTATTAATTGATCATGTTGATTACAAGTAAATATTTGATCAATCTAAATTGACTGATCTGCTGAAGTATGAAAATAGCTCAAAGCAGAATGCAGCTGAAGTTTCCCTTCAAAAAGCTAACACACTGAGTAGTCATTTCTTAACACATCCTGGAAACTTAACAAAATATTTGATCAATTTTCTTTATATTGCATCACAAACTTAATTCCAATAGTTCTTCAGCAGAAAAATGCTAGCAGTGATTTAACCCTATGTGAGTTGTGAAGCTGAATGAGAAGGTAGTGTGTCTTCTGTCCTCCACAGAAAACCTCTGCATGTTAACTCTAGTTGTGATTTTTCCCTTTGGGTGTAATATAATTAATTTCACAATTATTTTCTTCATCTTACTAAACAGTGCAGATAATTGGTGTTTGTTCTTGGTTATAAAGTTCAAAAATTCATATACTATCCTTATGAGGGAAAGTTAGTGTTAAATTGATTTAGAATGAGAGCTGTAACAGAAATCCACAGAAAATGGTGGATTTTTTTTCTTTTAAGGTAGTGGGAGGAAATAATGACTTTGTTACTGTTCTTGGCTAAAGGCCTGGTGGTTAAAAGCATTTTGTGTTTGTTTGAATTCATTATCGGAGCTTGGCAATCTTAAATTAATCTCCATAAGTCTGATGATAGTTCCTGTGGCAGGTTTGTGGGTGTAGAGAGAAGGAGGCAGAGCACTTGATCCAGCATCTGTGGTTGCTCATTGTCCCTAGAATGGGATTCTGTGAAAGTAAGACTGTGCATAATTGCATTTTAATGAGAGTGCAAACAAGCAGTTCACCGGAAGGTACCGGAAGGGTTGTTGCTGCCCATTCTCTGTTTCACGTAGCCCCTCCCAACGGAGGTCAGCCAGCTCCAGCAATTATTGCTGCACAGCCTCTAGAGCTCTTTGGCGGCTGTTCCTACTAATTCTTAAAAAAACCCAAGCAAACAAAACCATGAGACCCCCAAAAGCGCAGAAGAAAAAGCTTCTATACCTGTTCCCTACTGACCACTGCTTGGGGAAAAAAGTGCCTATACCTCTTACCTGATGAAAACTACTTGTTTAGAAGATTTTGATGGATACAACAATGTATCACAGCTACTCCCAATGGATACTGCAGCAGGAGTAGTTATTTGTAGTTACTGTCTTTGAGTGAATAAATATCAATTTGCATGCCCATTATGAGGTTTTGCAAGCATAATGTGTGCAAAAGCATTTATGTCAGGCACAGTGAGATTTCCTATAAATCTTGAAAGCAAATGTTAAGAACAAAGACACGTTTGAAGTTCTGAGTACATAGGAAAACAGGTTGCTTAATGAGCAGCACAGGGCTTGAATGCTTGCAACACTATTTCCTTTAGGTTTTCGTTCTGATGTTGTCTCAGTGTTCGAATTTGTCAGATGGTATCCTAAGTGTAATAACTGCCATTTCTAACAGATCTGTTTTCCCTTTCTTTCATCTCCCTCTTGGAAGGAAGAAGTGGGATTAGCTGTGCATTGTAAAATGTTTTATCTGTTACTGAACACGAGCAAGCCAGTTCCTCCATGAGACAGAGTTTGTGGATATTCAATTAACCTTCCTTCTCAGGTGATCATTTCTGTCCCTGTACTGTGCCCTCCATTCCCAAGGTGGAACTGTTTGTGGGGCTGTAATATGATCTGAAGGAGAGAGTAAGTGTGGGTTAAAAAAAGAAAAATACTGTTTAAACATAATTAGTTTCCATATTGCATAATGGTGACTTCTTCTCCTACTATACAGATACATGAATATAACTGAAGGATAAGAAACTATGTGACAAAGTACATGTTTCTCTCAGAGGTGTTTTCACTCCTAAGTGTTCGTTTCACTGTAAAACTGTCATCTTGCAGGAGTCACTGGGGTTCTGCATATCCATGCTCTGTGACTACTATGAGTGACACAAACAAGGGGATACCCAATTGCCACTTTTTCAATAAACAGATTTCTGATAAAAAGCATGAATGCAGAAAAAAATAATCTTATATTTACCTTAATGTATAATAAGGATTTGCAGCCACTGAACCTATATGAAAAAATGTATGAATGTAGCAACATATAAATACTATACAGATTGTGTTAAAAGAATATAATTCTGGCAGTGGAATTTGCTGCTGTCATTTTTATCAAGTTGAATTTGGCAGGCGATCTGAGAGGAAATTACAGCCAACAATAAGTATTATAATGAAAGCATTGGTAAGGGCTATTGTAATATTCTAATTAAAAATATGAGATACATTGCAACATTTTTAGAATAAAAGACTACTGTAAAATGGAAAACATGGCAAAATTATGTGGACTAAATGTAGTAGGGTTGTTTTTTCTTTTCTTTTTTTTTTTTATTTTTAACAGACTTGCCCAGAGCATAATGGCTAGTTTAATTAAATTAAGTTATGCAGCACAATAACCATAATAATTCCAAGCCAAGAAACAAAACTTAAGTGTGATAAATCATTTCATCAACTAGGTATGTTTGAAATGTGAAACTACAGCATGCTCATAAAAAAACAGAAATCACATCATAACAGTTTCAGGTGACTAAATATACTACTAATTGTTAAGGAGCTCTTGAGACTTAAAGCAGAACTTTTAGCACTCTGAAAGAAATTAGAGCACTGAGCACATAGAAAGTCGTAAGCTAAGACCATGTAAGTGTGCAAGGATCCTAAATGAACTGTGATATGACTCACAGACAATGGTATTCAGAAATCTGTACATTAAATCTCCCACAAATATATGAATTGATGAAAAAGTAAGATGATGGTAACTACATTTTCTTACATTGGCTAAGAATTTCCAGGTTAAAGCATATCAATATGTGCAATAAGATGCCAGAGCATCATGGCAGGTCCTGGAACTGTTTCACATAGAGCAACAGAGGAAACTTCTGAGAAATCTGGTATAATCATTGGGCTGTTCTTCCTTCTCTGGTGGGACACTATAGAGAAAACAGATAACTGACATGTTAACAGTTTCAGCTTACATTCTCACATTTTATTGAAGAATTCATTGATTTTGTCTTCTTTCTTTTTTTTTCCTATATATTTTCAGTCTTCAAAAAAAAGACAGACTAAATTCACCAGGTTCTTTCTCTTACATGGCCAAAGAAGTCAGCATTTCTTATCAAATACCACAGTCTACAGCACAACCATTTAATTTTTGTCAGGCCCTAGATAACAGCTTTAAACTGATCTTAGGTATTTTAAAGTTTTCACCTTAACATATCCCATCCCTCAAGATGGGAAGGGCTCTTTATTTAGCTCTGTTTTGTATATGATAAACAGTAAAATACTGTAGAAGGCTGCATAAAAGCACAAGTGGGTAGATGACATTTGACCTGGAGTTCTGCAACTATTGTTAAAAAGTTGGTGCTGTGGTGTGGCTGCTCTGTTGTGTTTTCCACAGTTCATTTGGACTCATGACATGCTCAAATTGAGCAAACCTTCCTGAAGTGTTGCTCTCACTCCTTGAAATCTCTGGCAGCAAGGCTCATAGCTGTTAGTATCTCCATTCACATTTGGGAAATAGAAAGTAGGGGATATTTTAAGAGATAAGGAGCTCCTGGAAATAAGCTTCATATCATCCCATCAGGCCTCAGCTGGTCAGGCAACTCACGGTATGCTATAGCGGGGAGTAGATGTGCTTCCTTGATGATGTGAAACAGAATGAAGGCAGATGGGTTCTCTCTCTTTCAAAACTTTTCAAGGAACTGTAGATGTCACACAATGCTTTCAGTGCTCTCCTGCCTCCCTTGATATGATTAACCACCTTTCCAAAGCTCTGTGAATCTCATGAACTCCCTGTTTTCAAGATTTGAAAGGTGTTTTTCGTTTCCTGTTGGAGATTATTTTAATTCTTTCTAACAAAGCAGTACTTGTAATGTTGGTTTCAGTGTTCTGTTTATTTCAAGGAAATGATAAATAGGTCAATCTCAGAGGTACGTGAGATGGTGCTAGGGAACTCTATATCTTTTGGGGAAAATAAAGGAGACTTGGAGATTTGGTGGTGGCAAATCATCCAGCCCTGTCACAGCCCCTCTGGAATAAGCCACAGAAAACCTGTCCCACAGCACTGACTATATTACAGAAGCTCTGTAGCTTCTCTCTAGATTCAGTAAATGGTCTGATATCTGGGAGGATGAAGTGTGAGGCAAGTCCCCATTGCTGAGCTAAGAGAACTATTCTAGCTTCCTTCTGTTCAATTTTTCCTTCTAGATATCCTTGATCAGATGATCAATGGAAAACTGTGACATGAGAAAATCCATTTCTAATATCCAGAGCTGCATGTGAGCTATTACTGAATTCATAATAGCTGTCTGTCACACTGCCCACGCAGTCCTAGTCATTATCAAGTCAACAGTTTGCAAAGCATCCTGACTCAAAACACAAACATAAAAATGTCAAAGGCAATTTAAGAAGATGCCTTAACATAATGTATCAGAAAGAAGACATGATTTTCATTAGATTCATAAGCTTAAATACACGCAAAATTGTGTTTGATGGGGTTTTTTTGTTTGTTCACAGGAAGAACAATATCATCTCATATAAAAGACAGTACTGCACCCTTAGCACTTGGAATTGTTAAAGATCTCCGGTTACTTAATGCTGGATTAAAAATATGGTTATCGATAAAAAATTTGGATAGATCCTGTAGAGACTACTAAAAGTCTGAATTGATACCATTGCAGCTCTCAGCTGCACTCTTTGCATATTCACAAAGATTTCTTCATAAAAAAATCACATATGCTTGGGAAACTATCATGTTAAAGGGCCCCAAGGAGTTTCAAGCAACAATATGGGCTTTAAATGTATCTCAAATAATGCAGGTAGTTATATGACAACTGAAAAAAACCCAAAACATCCCTCCAAACACAATTTTTAACATATTTAAGCTTATTAATCTAAGTAAAATAAAGTTTCTTGTTTCTGATCCATTATGTTAACACATCTTGCTAAATGGCTTTTAAAATTTCTGTTTATGTTTTCAGCTTGAGTATATATTACAAAATCACTGTCTCTACACAATTAATTGAAGATTTCCTCTTAATATTTCTCTCATTTTAAGCATCAATATTTGTATTTCTTAGAGTATACATGGCTATAAAGGAAACTATACTGCTTAGGGTAATGATAAGTTCCTGTTTTCTAAATTGCTTTTCCCATGACAAAACCATTACTGTAGAATTTGTATTGCTGCTTTCTGTACAGCAACAAATTGTACTTGTGTTAGGAATATGTATAAGTGCCTTTTTTCTCTTTGTATACAAATGAGTCATTTTTTCATTTTCTATTTATAATCCTTAAAAGCAAAACCACTTTCATGTTAGCGCCTTGATGCAGCAAAATAACTAGTAATGAACCGAACATATTAGGATTTTCCGTGTACCCACCTGACTCAGGACCTTTAGATATGCAAAACCTTCTCCAAGGAGAGATTAATGTTACCCTATGGTTCCTACTGGTCTTACTGCTAAAGTTTAATATTTTTGTTCAATTTCTACCCTGAGAAAATGGAATGAAAAATAAGTATTAATATCACGTTGAAATTCAACAAAAGATCCCACACCTGACTTGTGTCTGTGCCTTTCAAAAATTGCAGTCCAGTGTTACAAAGCATAAAAGCTCCTCCTGAGTGAAACTTACGCTCCAGGAATTCCACAGGAACTTAACCTAAACTGTGATTTTATATCATATTCAAGTAATTAATGTTTTCAGTGACTTTGATGTGGAATTAAATGCAACCTCAAAACTTGATAAAATATTTTGAATCATTAAGATCATACCTCTATAAGCCCTCTAAAAATAAATTTTCTACGCACAGATCACAGAAATGGCTTAAACCATAGATGGCAGTGGTTGACTGATCTGAATTTTGAGATGTAACATATCCTATTTCTGCAAAACTCAGGTTTGTGACAGCTTCTTAATATCTTCCCAGTGTAATAGTTTGGAAGATCTCAGTGGTAATCATTTTGCAAAGATCAGTGGCACTTGGGTGGCTCTTGGTGAATGTTCAAGGGGCTTTCTCTCTCCAGCTCCTCACAGACTCCAAGGAAATAAAACCTGGGCTCTGGAACGTGTTCACTGAGGGGTTCAGCACAGGTAAGAGGAAAGTATTCCTTGTCCTTTTCAGCATCTAAGAAGCAATACAAAGCAGGTCAGTAGTATAATGCAGAAATTAGGATTGTGGTTGAACACACCGATGAACCACACCACAAAGACGAGCTCGAAAGGGAGGATGAGGAGAAAGTTGGGTTAAAAAAGGAGAAGAGAAGAAACTGAGACATGACATCATAAGAATTGGCTGAATGGTGCACCCAGAGGGCAGTAATCAATGTCTTAATGACCTGATGATCAATGATAAGAGGTTCTCTGCAGGATTCCATACCAGGACCAGGAGTGATTAATATCAATATTAATGGCATAGACAGTATGGTTGAGTGCACCTTCAACAAGTTTTCAGATGGCCCCAAGCTGAGTGGTGCAGTTGACAGACCTGAAAGATGGGATGCCTTCCATAGGGATCTGCAAAGGCTCAAGAAGTGAGCACATGTGAACCTCATGAGGTTCAACAAGGTATAAGGGGCTGCACCTGGGTCAAGGGGGCCTCCAGTATCAGCACAGGCTGGAGGATGAAGAGATTGAGAGCTTAGTCCTGCTGAGGCGGGCTTGAGTTGCTGGTGGACCTGATCTGTCAGTGCACACTTGCAGTCCAGAAATCCAGCTGCATCCTGGGCATCCAAAGCAGCATGGCCAGAAGAGTGAGGGAGTAGATTCTGCCCCTTCACATCACTCTGGTGAGCACCCACCTGGAGTGCTGCATCCAGATCTGAGGTCACCATTCAAAGAAGGTCATAGAACTGTGGTCCAGAGGAGGATGGAACATTTCTTCTATGAAATGTTCTCCAGCCTGAGAGAATTGGGATTGTTCAGCCTGGAGAAGAAGAGGCTCCAGGGAGCCTTTCCAGTACCTAAAAGGAACATATAAGAAAGTTGGGGAGAGACTTGTCAGCAGGGCCTGTTCTGATAGGGCAAGGGGTAATTGTTTTAAATTAAAAGAGTGTGCATTCAGACTACATAGAAGTAAGACACTTTTTACAATAAGGGTGGTGAAATGCTGCCTGAAGAATCATGTTTCCTGGGCTGTTGGGGTCCACTCCGGCTAGCTATAGACCCTTGCCCACAGAATACTTCATAGACAAAGGTAAAAAATTGAGAAGCGCTCTCCTCCACGTGGGAAACATTGTCCTTTATTCCAAGACACACATCAGGTGGACAAGCCCATGGGAGGAAAAAGAGGGTGTTCCCTGGTAGCAGGGAGCTTTTATACCACCCGGGATGGGGACAGAGGGAGAGGTCCACAGCCAATGGGACACCAGTGAGGAGAGGCGAGGGGAGGGGTAACCCAGGGGAGAGACCACCAGGGGGTACCGGGACAGGTGAGGGAAAGACCAAGTGATGGGGAAAAGGGGTAACAAACCACATAATGTAACATAAGTTATACAGTGCAATACAAAACTATTCTGTGCAAATTCCCAATCACAAAGTGCAGGAGAACAACTAAACTGGTAAACCACAACACTTCCCCCTTTTCTGTTAAGAAAAAAAAAATAAATAAAGGAAAAGCATTGGACTATCTTGTTACAAATTATGGATTTGTCCACCACTCATGAGCCCAGAAAGGTGATGGATGTCCTTGAAAATATTTGCGGTCAGGTTGGATGGGTCTTTGAGTAACCTGATTTGCTTGAAGATGTCACTGCTCTTTGCAGGGGGTTGGATTAGATGACTTTTGAGGGTAATTTTCTACCCAAACCAATCTATGACTGATCTTTGAGGGCCTAAGAGATGGGGGAAATCCACTGAACAACTGTATTCCTTGCCTATGCTGAACATCAGCTCTGACCATGCCTTTACAACAAGGTGGTATTTTCAGTATTACTGAAATTTATGTGTGAAGCCAGAAACAAATTTTATGTCTGAAACTCCACTGTCGTCAGACGGAGTGAAAAGCTGCACCAGCATGTTAATATTTTTTAAAAATGAAGGTGAGGGAAATCAGTATATCCAGACAAGTGGAGTATATCTTCAGCCATGCTTTCTGGGAAATTTTGCTGTGATAAAAGGCAAATTTATTTTCTAGCTGCTTTGCATACCCTACACTTTTTTTTTTCTTTTTCTCTAAGAGAGTATGGAATTTACTGTTACTCTGAAAAGCTGATTACACAGTCATGAAGTATTGTCAGAAAGTTGGGAGGGAAATATATGGCAGTTGAGCTTAACTGGAAAAAATTACATTTTTTTAAAAAGGAAAACCTCCTGTAAATAATCAGCCCTAAAGCACTAATACCTCTGAAATACTGTTTGTGTATGAAGATAAAAGACATGACTGTTAATAGCTGAATTAAAAAATACAGTAGAAGCAGTATTTTTTTTCTTGTTATGATATAAAGATCTACCTAGTTTCATGAAAAAACCATGATCTAATTGTGACCTCAAGGTCAAGTTCAGTAAGGCTTACCTTCCAAGAACTGGCCAAGCAGTCAGTCATCTGAGACTGCTGTAGAACAATAGTCTTTGATGCTCAGATATTTCTGCTGTCTAAAATCATTATGCATCTGCCTTATCTAGTGATATTATGTATAGAGACCTATTTCCCATTATATGATGAGATTTTTAAAATTTATGGGCCTTTTTGCATGTCATGCCCTGTCACAATCTAAAAAGAACAGTTTCTGACAGAAAACCAGATTTTCCCCAATGATTATTTGTTCACATAGAATTTGTTCTTTCTGTAAGAAAAGGTAACCTCTGGAAAAAAAAAAATCAAAGCCTGAAAGCATTTTTTTTTTCACTTTCACATCCACAGATCCATAAATATCTGTGGCAGACAAACTTTGCAGCTTATTAAGGCCAGCATGTGATGCTATTTCATTGCTATTCCATAGGCCAACTCTCCCAATATCTCTAAAATATACCTCTCCTTACCTTGTACCATTAAATAATTGTCAGTGCAGTGTTGAAATATCTGTCTACATGCACATACATATAAAATCCACAGTCTATTTTTATCTTGTATATGTTACTGAAGAGGAAATAAAAAAGCCCTTCCACCAATCCATGTTAAAAAAAATTGAATGCATTGGGTGCTTTAGCTTTATCCATGTGGAGAATGTGAGTGTAAATGGAAAAAGGTAGTTTGTATTTATACAAAACATGCAATGAATGTGAAACCTCTAGAAATTTAAGTAAATGGTTTGGTTTATTTTCCTGGTGAATGATATGTTTTTGCTTCAGGAATTACTCCCATCTCATTGGTAAACCTGGGAGCAGATGAGTTTGACTTAGTCTCCTGTCAGTTCAATGACTTTAGTAATACTTTAAAGGCTTTAATGTGACTGCACTGAACTGCACAGACTTTAATAGCAGCTTTCAAAAGCAGTGATGGGTTTGGTCTGAAGCTTGACTTGTCACTTGACTCTGGAGTTCTTGTAAACAAGTTTAGCAGATGTCTGTGCAATCACTTCATTCATATAATTCACTCTGCAGAAGTACTTGTTTCTCCTTAGGAAGGCTTGAAACAGATTATTTGTTTCTATGTGGCTATGCAGTCATTTTGCAATTACCTGTGGAAGAGCACTACATTTGACACAGCATTTGAAACACAAATTGTATTATATCGATGATAATACAATTATAGAAAGTTAAAGATATAAATTAAGTTTGTAAAATTTATTATATACTTCTTGTCTGCCATGCAGCTCAGTAGACACCTCCAGCAATTGAGGTGTTAGTACTCATTCAATTGCTTCTAAGTTCAGTAGCCATGTCTTAATCAGCAGAGATCAGAGCAATAAATAAAAGTATAACATGTGTTCTGATTAATTTTTTTTATTTATACCAAAAGTATTTTTAAGTGTGGCAAAATCAGAGGTCTTTAAAAAAAGAGAAGAGAAATAAAGAAATTAGATAAGAACAACTTGGTGTTGCAGTGATTTTAAGATCTTAAAGTGCTACACATTCATCTTCCTTTGTACTGCAAAGTCCCTCCCAAGAAGTACTAAAGTCAGGTAGCAAATAGAATATTAGAGAGCTTAACTCTTCTGCATGGCAGTGATAGACTTTTTCTTTTTTATTTTTTTAGCTCCTTTATGCCTGCTTTTGAATTGCATAAAAATAGCTTGGGTCTTTTTAAAATTGTAGTGGAGTCTTTGTCTTTGTGCCACCCTGCAGTGCTGTGAAGGACAGTTTAAGACATTTTCCCTTTCTATTTTCTAAGTGCATTATATGTCTTCAACTCCTACATGCAGTGGCCTGTTTACCAGCACTGGGGCAGAGGTTTACACAGCAGGAGACAGTTACTGTAAGGTGCACAGGAGAATGAAAAGAATTGTCCCTAGAGTTGTCTTAATTGTACAGTACTCAGGGAATAATGCGTCCTTGCAAGCAGTAAGCAGTTAACGAATACACCAGAAAATGGTGCTTTGGCTTCCTCGACTGCAGGAGGTAGATATTTCACCTTCAGAGGCATCCTCATCTCGCTTGAGAGCCCTCATCAACTGGATAGTGCTAAGGCAGCTGGCCTTTCAGGAATCAAATTGTGAATTGCTGAAGAGGCAAGCGAAGAGCAGGATCATATTGTCGGTATGATGGCAGCATTCTGTAACACAGGCAGGTAATTTCCAAATGCAAATCATAATTTAACTGTTTCACTAGAGCAGAAAGAGGATAGCTAGTGAAGGTTTTTAACATGCCTCTAGTCCAGGTTATATAAGATCTTAGCCACCCAATTATGGCTGTTGTGTTTGGGGCAGAAACAGCATAATTGTCTGGAGGTGAGCTGAAAAGGCAACAACTTAGTATGGTAAAAGGTGAGACGAGATTCCTATTTTGGAACAACTTTTCCATCTGAAAGACTGGGTCTTTCAGATTTCTAGAAGATCTGGAACAAAACATGTTCTGCAAAGAATATGCTGGGTGTGCAACTGGAAGAGGCTTCTACTTGTTGACTTTATCTCATCCTGAGCAACTGACTCTATTTACATCTCCTTTTGAAACTCTCCTTCCCTATTCCATGAGAGCTTTGCATTTAATAGTCAGTAAAGAGGAACCCAAAAACAAATAATGGCTTGGAAATTCTAAGGTGGAGGGTTGGGTTTTTTTGAGGAAGAGCAGGAGGAATTATATGACAACAAAATCTGCTTGAAATGCTTGAAGTTTTTGGGGGATTTCAAAGGCTGTTTTGGCAGGCTGACAGATGTGTAACACAGACTCTGGGAGGCATTGCCAGCACATCTTGGGTGGAAAGGTGCAGTGCAGCAAATAGCAGGCCCCTAGTATTGCTAATGCTGAGATACCATGGTTCCCACCACAGCCATCTCGTGTCTCTTCTGACACAGAGACATGACTGGGTTATAGAAAACTCGGGGCAGGACAGGGTATGGCTATGGCACTCTATGACCTCACCTGTCACACAGTGCCAGCAGCCTTAATCAAACTGAATATATGTGGAGAGGATAAAACAGAAGACCTTTAGGACAGAGGCGACTTTATTCTGTTTCCTTCAGTATTTTTTGAGTGTCATATCTTATTTGATTCTGAGTTAGCATTGCTGTCTTGACAAAACCTACTTAAAATGGAAACCTTTTATTTGTGAGAACTCCCTTTAAGAAGGAAATGGTAATTGGTTGGATAAGTAAATCTTCTTCCCTCTTTGAATTTGGATTGTATCCTATATCTTCCAAAACTTATGGGACTCAGATGCCTCTGCAATACTTTCTTGTTTATCCTTTTCTAATTTACACCGCATTTGAATCTGTCTAACTTGTGTTCCATGTAAATACTTCATGACAGTGCTCTGGGAAAGTGGAGCTCCTTTGAAGTACAGAACAAAAAAAAAAAACAAAAAAAACCCTGTATATATATATATATATATATATACTGTATATATATATAACTGTATATATATATATATATACACACATGTATATATATACATATATGTACATACATACAGACATATATATACATACATACACACACACACACATATATATGTGTATGTATATATATCTATAAATATATAAAAATGTAACATTTGGAATCGCCAGCCCTGGGATTTTTCCATTTTGTAGATAAAATTTTTCACTTTCATGCTCTTCACTCTTATGTAAGACATAATAAAACAAATCATGTTCACACACAAAAATCAAACAGAAAGTACTGCTGCTTTTGTAATCTAGGTTGGTTTTGTTTGCTTCTTTTTTTTTTTTTTTCTGGAATAGTGTGGGTTTTGTTAGTAGTGGTTGTTGGTTTGGGGGTTTCTGGGGGGAAGGGGGATTTTTTTGGTTAAGTAATCTTGGTCCCAGAACAGCCAGCTAACTAATAGTGAAAGAAAAGTTTCTGCAAGAAAAGTGAGTGCTTGAAAATAGGTGGTGTTAGTGATTTTTTATTTTGTTGCTGTTGTTCTCAGAATATGGTCTCACACTATCATCTTTCATGCATAAAATAATAAAAATGAGTTTGACTGTGCTCTTTTGGAGTTTAACTTTTCTCTCACTTCCTGTCAGCTGTTCTGATGCTCAAGTTTTGGATCACACTTTAAAGCAAGGCAGAAAATCTCATTACAGAAAGTATAAAAGGGAGGCAGTCATCTGGGTATGAGGGTTTCAACAGTTTGCACTCTTCCTGTGGTGTTTTTATTATTATTTTTAACTCAGTTAAGACTAGTCCCTTGTGCCAAAATTTGCAAGATGGACTACAAATTATGTGAGGCTGGTGCTGAGGTTTTTCTTCATTTAAGAAGGAAAGGATATTCACACATTCTCTGTGAAGAGCATAGCCCCTTCAGCTCTTGAAAACTCAGCTTTTTCACCTCACAAGGACAGCATGACAATGGCAGAAAAGTCACTGCATCCATGTTTCATTCTCTAACCAGCAGGGCACACTGCAGCACGCGGAAGCCTGGGCAAGTCCTCGTCTCCTCAGTCCTGCTCTCTGAAGCAGCCATTTGTCACTGCTCCTGTAACAGCCCTTGGGCTAAAGGACCTCCTAAAGGACTGAATTTTTACTTTTATTTGCCTCTGATTCATCCAGCAGCTCTTGAGAGTATAACCCTGATTTGCTATTTCCTTTTCATCATCACCTGCTCCTTTTCCATGAACCACAAAGATTACAGGTGATACCAGCTTTTACTCATTCAATCCAGTCCCACACATACCATCAATATAAAGGTGAAAGCTCTGTATCCTACAATCAATGCTCTTAGCCTTGAAGTTTCCAAGTTTCTGTTTGGATAATTATGGAAAGAATATAATAACTAAAATTGTGTGAATAAGCTATGAGGAACAATTTATCATACAAATGCCTCTATTTTGTCTTTTAGGAATATCTCCAAGTAAATTGACTTCTGTTTGTTTTTTGAGTGGCTCATTGTCCAAGGAAGCTTTTCTCTTTCATGACTAATAGTTAAAGCTACCTTTAATCTGGTTCTAGACTGTTCCTTAGTCTTGATTGGTCAAACAGGTCACACTAGGATTTACCTTTATTCTAAAATACAGAAAAAATACTGCCATAAATATTTTACAATGCCATTGCAAATTCTCTGAGCAAAATAATTAGTGCTTTTTACTTGTTCTAAGTGAGTGACTGAGGTATCTTTCTACATAAAGCTTCCAAACTACTAAGCCACTAAAGACACATGTAGCTGGTGTCATGGCTGGGTTTATTAGAATACAGGTTTCAGTATCTAGGCAATGATCTCAGCTATCCAGGTTGGCTAAAATATGCCACACATGCAAACACACACGCATACAAAAATGCCCATGAAAAAATGTAATTCATCCTTAATGTAAAAGAAACCTGTATAAAAATACTGTAGCACTAACTGGGAGATTTTTGGTGAAGTTTTAAGTAAAATTTCAGTTTAATTTGCTTGTTACCTGGTAAGCCTGTTGTGCTGCCAGTGATTTTACTCTGCTTCTTCCTTTAAAATCAGGCTCTTAGATTAAAAAATAAGCATGCAACTACTATCTGCAATGGAAGTGTCTGGTACAGTGACAGGGGTTGCCAATTTGTATGCTCAGTCTTCATGAATTAGAGAATTAGTACCATTGAGACTATATATTCTGAGCAAGTGTAGTGATATAGGGGGATTCGCCTTAAAAGATATCACCAGATCTGTTATATAAAGAAATATTATAATGCATGCAGCACTATGACTACTGCACCTGTCTCTTGTCATGCCTGCAATAGGGTAGCTGCCTAAAGTTCCTAATCCACCATTGTATATCTGGGTATAATTAGATTCACAACTTTAACAACAGTTGTATAAAATAGCACAGTTGAGGTCAAATCAAGGTATTTTCTGAGTTAGCTATTTTGCTTATAGCACTCTTTTTAACTGTACCATTTCTAATTGTAATTCTATTTGTTTGGGGATTTTTTTTCCTTCTGTCATATTCTCTGCTATGGATTATACAGTGTTCTTGTATAAAGAAGACCCAATATCTTCACAGAAGAATCCAATAATTTACCTTACAGACAAAATTATTGCAGGATATCTATTAATTTCCTTTAAAGAAATAATCCCAAAATGACCCTACAAATGTATTTCAAATAACTTTTAAAAATATCTTCTTCCCTCCCTTAATCATAGCCAGAGTCCAATATGTTATTATGGAAATTTAATGCCTTTTGTCACAGAAAAATACTTTAAAACACAATGGTAGCATCTGAAGGTGTGCTTTTTGATTAATTTTTTATTCCTATTGTTGTGATTTAAGTCTAGCTTATACATGAATTCTCAGCAGGATCATAAGAAATGTTTTTAGATGGAGTGGAAGGACTGAAATGATTTGAGTTGAGAGCAGAGACGATACAAAAAATTGCTGAAGTGATAAACATTGCTGTCTGTAGCATGTTTTTATTTCTATGCATAGGCATGGAGATATGAGCATGTCTCTTCCTCCTTCCCATTACCCCGAACTTCTGTTTTTACATTGTTTTGAGTAATGTTATAAGATAGAAGGAAATTATGAAAACACAGGAGAATTATAAGTGCAGACTGGAACAGATGTTTCAAATATGGCAAATGTTATTTTAGAATCATTATATCTTCTTTTTGTGTGTTTTCAGATGGTAAGACCTGAAATGTCAAAAATCCAGGGAGTTTTTTTGGTTCTTTATGTAGGGCTTATATTACTACAATTAAATTGATGGATTTGATACTGTCTTCCTTGTTTCTCTTATATTTGCACATATAAAAAGATGCTTAAAATCATACTACAGAAAATGCTTTATGGCCTGAATTTTTTGTACTTTTTAAAAGGCATATTACTCATGACTATTTGCTATTCCTCACACATGAATTCATTCCCCATGTATGAATAATTTAACAAGGTTTTCATGGGAGCCCTGTGCTACTATAGGGGTAAGTTCATTCATTGAAAGCTGATTCTGGTATATCCAAAGGCAGTGGTTAAGGATATTTTCTTGGAGTGCCTTGAAACATAAAGGCCAAATTTAAGCTGGTCCTGGTCCTTTAAGTTTTCTCCAAAGGGGACCCAGAAGAATTTCTTATGAACAGGATAAGTGACATGGCCTGCCCACATGCTCATGTAGAGAGGTAATGCAGTTTTGTGGTTTATAAGTTCTCAGAAAAGTTTCTGTGTATTCAAGAGTCCATACCTTGTATGGTTGTAAAACTTTGTAGTAATTATGGCTGTCAGCAGATAGACTTCACAGTGAGTTTATATTGCTGTAGTGCACAACAATCTATATGGTTCAGATGGATGATGTCAGTTTAGTTTACTGCTAGATAAAGAATAGTAGCTACCCAAAGAAAAAGATGTACCTAATCTTTTATCACTGGTTTCTCACTAAGTACAGATTCAAACTTCCAGTCAAAATGGGAGAGAAAACAGGCTGCTTTGGGGCTAGTATGTGTGCCCAGCTCTTGGACATCTAGTCTCCTATAGGGACTTGAAGCCATTCTAAAGCAGGCAATGGATGCTGTAATTTAAGCAATGTTTGTCAAATCACTAAATGGGATTCAGCCAAGAATTTTGGCTCTGACCATAATGAAAAGTAGACAAATTCTCATGTTCAGCACCCATGACCCAGTCTACTCTGAGCTGTGCTGATGTGTACTAACCAGTTGAAATGAACATCTGGATGAGCTGGGCTGCCCACAGGCTGCAAATCTGCAGTGTCTGAGGTGCAGGGCGTGAGTGGGACACAGACACAAATGCAGCCACCACTGTGGGATATGACCTGTGCTTGCAAGGTTTTCTGCTTTTTTGTATCAGCTGAAATAAAGACTGGTATGTACACATACAAAATGGCTGGAGAACTGAGAAATACCTAAGGCCCTCATTCCCTGTGTGTTTTTTAAAGCATGGCCAGCTGCATTTTCTTTCTTACTTAGTTCTGGAAGTAAATCAATTGCTCTTCCCTTGCAATGAGAACCATGCAGCAAGGCTGTGCCTGCAGAAGGCAGTGCTGCCATTGCAGTACTGCTGGAGAAACAAAGTGCAACACATTTCAAAAATGCTTTGTGTACCTTCTAATAAGAAAGGGCTTCTGTGCAGTAAAATGATGCCATGATTTCTTCTTTAATACCGAGTCGACTGTCCCTGGAACCTATGATATAGATAAAACCAACCTGTTGTAAAACCATGTGAGTGTGGGTGTCATTCCTTGAAGCATTAGACCTTCCCTTATGCCAGAAGAAAACTCATAATTTAGTTGCAGAATGTGTCAGCTAAGCTGGTTGGTTCTATCTCAGCATTGTGCTAGAATAGCACTCTTGCTGCTTGTCAGCAGGAAGCACAGGCAGTACACATTCAATTTCCAAAAGGAATTTACCATTTAAACAAGTGCTATGCCAGCGCCTCAATTTTTATGCCAGTGTGATTTGCGTCACTTTAACTGTGTACCGTCTGAACTGCTGATTATATGTACTCATGTTGGATTGGATAATGCTGTAGGAACACTATCTTGTTGATTCATTGTATTATTTTGGTCTTTATCTGAAGTTCAGCTTTTACTAACTGTAGTTTTTCATCAGTTTGAAGTAGTCTTAGATTCCCCACTTCTAACAGAACAATTGTTTATTTTAGTAGCCTTTTTTTTTTATTGTGGAATATTTTTCTTTTATCTTATTATTAGTATGACTGTTTTGGTGCAGGAAGGCAGATTCCTCCTTTGATATTCACAGAATCCAGATGGAGAAAGTGATGGACCTGACTAAATTTGCTTCATGTTGATGTGCATGATCTGTGCAGTCAACTTATGTGTGTGCCTGTATGATACAGACTGAGTGTAATGGTGAATTAACAACTCTAGCTGTGCTACACAGCTCACTCATCCTTGTAAGTATTGTGCTGTTTCACAAGCTGATATCTTCAAATATGAAATAGCATTAATAGCCAGAAAGGTGAAGGGAGACTGGCAGATTTACTAAGAAATAGAGACTCACTCACAAGAATCTAAGAGGGGTCTTGGCAACATTCACTCTACATCTCCATTAAGATACTGAGTGGTCCATTACATTTATTCCTTTAAAACCTTCATCAATATTTTATTTTCAGAAATAAACAACTTTCCAGAAGCAGACTGGTAAAAGAGTTGGTAAATTTGAGACATGACAGATGTCTGAATAAAAAAAAAAAAAAAAAAAAAAAAAAGACAATAAACTTCAGATTTGCTCTGGTCTATCAGTTATAGAAAAATATAACTGAATCTTTCCAGCTTTCTGATGTTGAAGAACATCAGTAAAGTAAAAATGAATTTTTTTACTTTGCTTGACACAGGCCAGCAGCTAGCTTGCATTCAATATTCTTGAAAGTAACCTGAAGACTTCTAAATTATATCTGAGTTCCCCTTAAAGGCCTAGAGCTAGAGATTTTAGAAGAGTTATGGCAGCATGGCTCCTTTCTTTACTCCCAGCTGTCTGTTCTAAAAGGAATATAATATAGACCCAAAGGCTTTATATGTGCTAGTATCCCCTGATACTGGAAAAATAGCTAGGTAGTTTGAAAAAGTTACTATCTTTATATTTTTTCATCACAGGAAAATCTCAGCATTTACTGAAATACTTTCTGAGGTAGATAAATAACAATAGTCAGTATGATATACACTCCTTTAAAATTGTTCTTACAGTATTCAGCTCTTTAACAGTTTCTTCTGTGCGTAGAGTTTATTGTTGAAAATAAGAGAGGTAGCTAGAGATTAAAACTTTACTGAGCCCAAATTTTTAACCCTTCCCCTTCAGAAAATGTTTTAAATATTTTTTTTGTTGGTTTTGCTCTTTTTTTTTCCTCGGATATTATTGCAGAAATTGCGTACACAAATGTTTTCAGAATATATGAGTTTTGTATTGCTCCAGCAATTATACCATATTGCAGAGTAGTTATGCTGATGCTGCACTACTTTTGAATGCAAATAGATGAAATGAGAGCACTGAAATGCAGCTACTTACAACTAGATTTCTGCTACTAGTTTTCCACTATACAATGGCCTCCATCTTTCTATGGCCTTCATCTTTCTATGTAACAAGTTTTGCTTCTCTTGTGTTTGTCTACCTCTATTTCACTGTGTGCCTGTGATTATGGTGTGAGAGTGTACATGACTTTTTGTGGGCTTCTGTCTAAGCGTGGAGGGGTTTTTATGAGTTTGTAAGGACTTACAAAAGCAGAAGCAAGCAATATGTGATATAAATGCAGTTATTTTACTCTTTTGGTGCAAATTCCACATGCTATCTGAAAAACCCATCAATTATGTACAAAATATAAAGCAAAGACGGCCACCTGATATGTGCTTCATACAGAAAAGTAACCAAATATGCAGTACTTTGAAGAAGAAATATTTTGAGGATAGTAAAAAAATTACAAAAAGCTAACTTCCAAAAAGAATTAGTCTTAGCAGCAACAAAGTCCTAATATGCAAAACACTTGATATAAATGTTCTGTTGTAAATATTATATAATACATTGATAACATCTTATTACAATGCTGTCCATTATATTAATAGCTATATCATAGTATTGTCTACATTATAGAATTAGGTAATGCTACATGTATGACACTGGTGCTACAAAAGCAATAGCTGCTTCCAAAGTCACCTTCTTCTCTTTGAATTTCCAGTCTACCACTACTGGTTTTGATTAATTTCCTCCAATGAAGCAAAAGGACTTCTTTTATTTATATGTGAAGTTTTATTTACACCACTGGACAAGGTCAAACAAAGGCTTGAAGATAAAAATATAACATTAAAAATACAGAAAAAATATATCTCTCTTTAGTTATCAGTTAGGTTTTATGTAAGGTAGTCTGAGCTGTGGGAGTCAACCACCTCAACATTATTTTACTGTAATAATTGATTTTCAGATGAGAGCCTGTTGCTGTGTATAAGAGTACCTAATTTAGGGAAATGTTATATTTTGAGTTTGATTAGTTTCAGGGGTTTTTAAGGAAAGGAAATGTATCATCACCTAGGCTTGTCAAAAACTTCAGGTTTGATTCTTTGTGGTTTGGGGTTTTTTTCAGTTCAAGGTGGTGGGCCTGCAAGCCCTTGTAATTAAGAAAAAAATAAAAAGAGCAGGGGGCAGGGCATATTAACCTCTAATACTTGAAAAGTCTCATGTATGCTAACTACAAAGCATACATTTTTCTTGATCGCATTTTTTGGCACCCTTTTTATTATCTTCTCTCATTAATCAAACATAATTGTTTGATATAGTTCCTTAATAATATAATAGGTAACCTAATAGTTACCTAGTAGTATAACCAAATTTGTACCTGCATTGGAGTAGTCCTTTATTTAAGACAATTAGATTTGAGAAGAGGCTGTTAGTGTCCCAGCACCCCCTTTGTACTCTCGTCTGGTTGCAGCATTTAGAAAAATAAACACATCCATTACAGAGTAATCTATTAATTACATAATCAATACTTTGCAATTTTCTATTAAGAACTTGTAGTATCAAAGTCTAAAGTGTAGGACTCCCTCTCCCAGAAAAGTGGTCTGGCTACCAAAAGACATTGTCACCATTCTTCTATTTGTCCCAAATGATACTTAATTATCTTAAAAAATAAACAAGCAGCAATGAGGTAATAAACCCTCTCCCACTGGTGGCCAAGATGTTACTGTAGGGTAAGCAAAAGAGTGTATCAAATATTCTCTAGCAAAGGAAAGAAATTAATTGAATTCAGGGTGACTACCCATGCTCTGTTAGATGAAATTGTGCCAGCATCTGTTACTCCTCCTTTGGCTGTCCTTCGATAGGAAAGAATAATTCTTTAATGTTTTTTAAAAGGTACTGAACTCTGGGTGATTACTCAGAGCTGTGACTCCCAAGTGAAGGGCAACCAGTGTAAAGGATCTAATTGTCCCTGAAAGGCAGAAGGTTTAAAAGCCCTGTCATGGATGCTTTGTGTTACTTTGGGTAGTTTCTCTCTTTACCCACCAGCTTTCGAAAATTGCATTCCTCATCCTCTGCATTTTTTAAAAGGAACTAGGAAAGAAGCTGTTACATTGTGTCTGAAATCCTATCAATTGGGGGTCACAGACTCAGATATGAAATTAACTTATTCATGTAAATATACTGTGGCTCATAGATGTGGGTAATATCAAAAACTTTAGAAGGAATATATTAAATGCCAAGGACTAAAACCCTTAATGTACTGAAGCCATACAAATTTAGTAAATTTTACATTTTCCTCTGCCTTTTATGGTTATTATTTCTGTACAGGCAGTGGAAACAAGGATATTTATCCTGTGAGGAATACAGAGACAGTGCCTGAATGGAGATGGGATTAGGAAATCTAAGGCATTGTTGAGTTGAATTTGGCAAGGGATGCTAAGAGTAATGAGGTACACAGTAGAAGAAAGACATGGACCTGTTGGAATGGTTCAAGAGAAGGTCCATAAAAGTCATCAGATGTCTGGAACCCCTCTCCTATGAAGACAGAATGGGAGAGTTGGTTTGTACAGCCTGAAGATAAGGTTCCATGGAGACCTTTCATTACTTAGAGGGAGTTATAAGAAAGACAGACACTCTTTACCAACACCTTTTCTGTCTGGAGAAGGGGTAACAATTTCTAACTGAAAGAAAAGGCAGATTTAGATTGGAAGTATAGAAGATATTTTTTCTGGTGAATATAGTGGCTGAGAGAGGCTGTCCACAGAAATTGTGGATAGCCCATCACAGGAAGCATTTAAAGTCTGTTGGGACAGGGCTTTGAGCAACCTAATCTAGAGAATTATGTCCCTACCCATAGCAGGGACTTTGGAGAAGCTGATCTTCAAACGTTCCTTCCAGCTCAAACCATTCTATAATTCTATGATTTTGATTGTAGGTTCCTAAACCACAAGCAACAGAAGTTTTCAACAATATTATAATTCCTACAAACACATGAAAAATGACTTTATTGTCATTTGCATTCAAACTTTTTCTCAGCAACAACTACTGTTCTTGTATTTCCACTGCACTCCTAAAGTTGTATGTAATCTTTTTGATATGTATTGTTACATGGGCATCAAAGGGAAGAAAATAATGATGAGAAATCTCTATTCCCACAGAATCGGCACGATATTAGTCTAATGCTTTCCCACTTATGGGCCATCTTCAAGATATTTGGATTGTAGGTTCTCATCCTGAAATCTGTTCTGTCCTGTGCTGGTGTGGGTGTGCTCAGTGACAGCAACCGGCAATGCCCTCTGGAGAAGGGGGAATTCACAGCTTCTTCTCTGGCCTTGGTCCTGAAATGCAGGGAGGGGAAGAAAAAGGGCTGCTGCTGTTCAATACCTAAAATGAGTTCCTACCGCAGAAGATTCCCAACTGTTTGCCTTAAAGAATAGCAATTGAGACAGACATGTCACCTCTGTGTCACTCAGGGATTAAGCTAATGTGAAAGGATTTTCAGCTGCCTTCCCTGTGCCTTTTGTGCTGTTGGATTTTGCAAAGATTACTTGTGTAGTCAGGAAACAAAATGTCAGATTTGCACAATAGAGAAATGATAGCAGTGTTTCAAAGAGCAGAAAATATTGCCTACAAAAGAAATGGAAATTGTAGCAATTTTTGAAGTATTGAAATTTGACTAGTTCACAGTGATCTCAGGTATCTTGTTCTTGTTTGCATTTCTGTATATGTACATAAGTAATGAATTCACATTTCAAAATACATGTGGGGGGGGTTCTATAATATTCAGCATGTGAATTTTTGTTTATTTCTTTTACCTTTCATGAGTTAAGATTAAAATGTGTTGTAATGAGGTAGTAGTAGCAATAAACACCATTCAAAATGCTGTATAGAGATGTGATCAAAGTACAGAACAAGGTACTGGAAACTCCAAACTTTTATTCCTCACCTCTCTTTTTAGATGAGCAACTTCTCTGTGTTTCTCCCATGTTACCACCTGGGGAGGATAACTCTTACAAGCCTCACCAGGTTGTTGTCAGCATTAATTATAATGTTTGCAAAGTGCTTTGAAGATAAAAAGTGCTAGGTAAGTGCTAAGTAGTATTTTTATTCTGCTAGAGTCAGAGTAATGTCAAAGAGAATGTCAGCTTCAAAGACTTTGCTGTCATATCTAGAGTGCTCACAGGATAGATGAAGGTTATTTAATTTTACCTACGCATACTAAAATAATAATGGTCAATATAATATTTTCTTTAATCCAAGCAATACTGAGATGCTTTTATTTTATAAAGCTATTAATATAATAATAATTTTTTTGTTTCATGGCTATTACAAAATGGGTGGGTTTCCAAAATCTGCCAATTACAGCCAGAATTATATAATATACAAGACATATGCTGTAGAGAGAAAATGCTGCTCTAAGTTTTAATGATGTTGTTACAGAATCTTCTCAGTCTGACCATTCACGAGGTTCTGGCAGTCAGACTCCCAAGGCCAGACACTTCCAGTGCTGGGACAGAAGCCCCTTTACAGGGGGTAGCTCCAGTGATCCAGTGGGCACCCTGCTTGACTCCCTGCACACTCCACTCCCACACAGTCAGACCACATTTCCCAACTTGTTTGACCCCAGATTTCCCAAGGCAGAGTCTCAAATGTCTGGTTCCATAAAGCCATTTATTCATAGTGAGGTAACACAGGAAGAGCCAAAACTGGTGCCTCTGAGGAGCACACCCAACAAAGGAAGCCCTGGGCTTTAAGTCTTGACTTTCCTCCAGACTCTTTGGGTCCTGCCCCCTCCCTGTGTCCGTCCACATCGTTGGTCACAGGTCTTCATCTCCTTTGTTATCCAAAAAATCTGCTGTTCCCAGCTCCTGCTATGCTCCAGTGTCCATTCACCTGGCAAAGGTCACCCATTTTCATGCCCTTTGCTATCCCAAAGGTTGGTAGTTCACAGCCATTGTCTGGGACTCACATCCAGAGCTCAACCTCCGTTTCAATCAGCATCTCAATCAGCAGCTTGCAGCCAAGCTACCTGGACCAGATGTACTCTTCTACAACATTATGCTTTCTTTTGGGGTGGTGGGGTGTGGGTGGAGGGGGAGGATGAAATAATATCTCAAAGGAGAAGCTCTTCTATCTTTTAAAGACAAGCTAAGTACAGGTGAAGAAAGAAGTCAAAACCAGCAGACAAAATTTTAAATGGAGTTTAAACTTGTTCAAGGTCCATGCTTTGTACAACCTCCTAAATAAGAATTTGGAGACTGTTAGTGGTTATGATTTATATTAAAGCACTGTAGTAGTATGATCTCCTACACTCCCCCTACAAATTTTAAAAATATGGTTTTCAATTGGACTTGATTTAGTTTTGGGTTTCATTTTAGTTTCATTAGACATTTTTGTTTTAATTTGATTTCTTTTTAAAATTCCTACAAGTTTGTTAAAGGTAAGACTTCTCTTAGTGTAGTTGTGGCTGCTGGACCTTATGTTTTGACATTTCTACAAGATTGAGCTTTCACATCTTGCTTCATGGTCCCTGGCAGATTGAGAAGTATTTCTAAAACCTTAGCCCCCAAAATCATGACCCTTCAGCTTTCAAAATAATCTCAACCTTTAAAGGAACTGGAGTTCAGATTCAAGTCAAGTAATTACGCATTTTAAGAACTGAAAAGACATTTTTTCAAATAAATCGCTTCATTCAGAAATACATCTTCACTGCTACTATATAACTCTATTCCTTATCTTTTTTTTTCCCTTTCTTTTTCATTTTCTTTTTATTTTTTTTTTCTTTCATATGGCTGTTATTCAGAATTTAAGCAATAAAAATACTGGATTTAACATTTATGCCTGAGTGGTACAGGAACCTTGTTTTCTTCATTTACTTGTCCTGGGGGTGTAAGGTCTCATCATTTCATGGGATTCAATAATAAATGTAATTAGCATTTGGGACAAGGCTGATCTTGCTTGGAGATCCAGATGCACAACCAACCTCAGCCTCTAGTGAAGAACTGAGAGCTGTTATTCAAGGGTGAAAATCCTCAGTTTCAAAGTTCTACCTGTACCTGGTGAGGATATGTGGCAGAAAAAAAAAAAACCAAACCTGTGTGGGTTCTTTAGTATGAAGATCTTGCTGCACGGCTCATTTCCATGGCTGGAGAAGAATTCTCAAGGATTATCTCTCAAAAGTCAGGTTCAGAGAAGCACAAGCTCCCCAGCTCATCTCTTTTCATCCTGTCAGGAAGAAATCCTTACTCTTACCTACCTTACACCAGCAGCAACTAGTTCAAAGCTAGCTCTGTTCCACACCTTCCCACACATGCTCTTGCCTCCCTCTATTGCACACTGCCTCCTTTGGTTAGAGCTGGTCTTAAGCTCATCTTTGAGGGTTACAAGCTGATTGCACTTGGTAAATAGATGTATTGCATGAACAAGTGGTTGTCTTTTCTGTACTTTGGCTTAAGAACACTGCATTCATTATAGCCTGCTTGTGATACTTGATCTACATAAAGGGCTGATATATTTCCATTTTACATCCTTACATGTAATAGCATTTTTATTTTGAAGAAGCTTCTTTTAAAAATTATTTTCACCTTCCACCCTTAATAACTTTATTTTGCATTCAAATGACTACTAAATTGACTGTCCTGAGCTGGAAGGGACCTATGATGATCATTGAGTCCAACTCCTAACTTCACACATGGCAATCTAAAAGTTAAACCATGTGTCTAAGAGTGTTGTCCAAATGCTTCTCAAACACTGAAAAGCCTCGTACCACCACTGCTTTGCTGGGAAGCTTACTTCCGGTTTTCAGATATCCTTCAAGTAGAAAAAACCAAACTTTATTCTAACTGCCTCCTAACCTGATAGAGTAAGAGGAACACAAACCATTTAGCTCACGCTGTTAGAGCATTGTGCTAACAGCACCAAGGTTGTGGGCTCAATATAGGCCACTCATAATTGATAATCCTTGTGGGTCCTTTCCATCTCAGAATATTCTGGGATCATCTGTGATTACCGACATACTCTTTTTGAGTTAACCTCCTTATATGCATACTGTTAAGGTTATAAAGTGGTTCTGCATTAGACTTTCCTTTCTCTCAAATGGAGTGCTTAAGTTGGTAGACAGGGTTCATGCACCTCTCTGTTTTAAATTCCAGGCTTCCTGCAACCCACAGACTAGGTTTTGAGATATAATTTGAATGTTTTGTGTACTCAGAGCATGAAAATACAAGCAGATTTGAGGAATTTTGGTTATGTCTGAATGTAGTCGCAGAGAGATGTGACCTTCTTTCTGTGCACTGTCTGTGTCAGGCTGAAAAATATTTGTGCTGTTTTCTTCTATGATCATGGGGCAGCTACATTTGCAGTGTCATAGAAGGGCAGCATAATTTATTTAGTCATTAAAGGTTGACAGAAGAAATACATATAAAAAATGTGTCTTGGATAAAAATCTCTCTTTGATTATATCTTCAACTTGTCTTACGAGTTCCTTCATTATCTCTTGGATTTCCAGCTATCACAAGTGGAAGGTGCTGCTCTCAGCACAGTTTCTGCTATGTGAATTTTCGGCAGGCAGTAGCAGTCACTAGTAAATCTTGTCCATGCTCAGAGCAAATACCAGCTGTCCTTGCCTGCACCACTCTGAACCAGCTGGATGCAAGCCAGGTTTAAACTAGAAGGCGTGTAGCTGTGTTAGCACGGCGCTGAGCCGGAGTGTCACACGAGCCTGAAATCCCTGTCTCCCAGCAAGGCTTATTAGCTCAGACTCAGTGCCACGTTAATTGTACCTCAGCATCTTCTGGTCTGCTGCTGGCTTACATTTAGCCAGCCTGGAGTGCAGACAAATCCAGTCACAACTGCCTGTAAACACCAGGTAGTTGCAACCCATGTTTCTTCACGCAGCAGTCAGCCTTCCTTTCCGTAAACCCTCTTTAAAATACGACTGCAAATATGTAGTAGAAGCCTTGTGCTTAGAGGTTTATCCCTTCAAAGAAGTGGCTCTTAAAATATCTGGAGCCAAGTAGGGAGTATGCTTTGATAAACGTAATGTTGATAAATAACCCCAGCTGTTCCTTCAAGAGCACTTACCTCTCATTGTCTTTCTTGTTCAATGTTGTAACTGTTTTTCTCCAGTCATTTGGATTCAGGTGAAAAAATGTACCCTTGTTATATATCACTTGAAAATATTAAAGCTGCAAAATATATTTAAGCTTCTGTGCATTCCAGAGATATAATTTAAACTATTTAAGTGCTGTGGAACATTCTGTGTCATACTGCATGTAATGGTATAACATTTCTAAATTAACTTCTGAGTGGCAGAAGATCTCACAACGGCAATTTTCAGGTATGATGTAGTTTATTGTTGCCATAAAATTTATTATTGGCATATTAAAAAAAGGCAGGAAGCCTAACTAATAGCTGCTTTAAGGGGATTTTTCACTATAGTATTACAAAAATTATTGAAGTAAAAAAGTCTATTCAGAACTTGAAATGTAATTTGCTTTGAAAACTTTCCTGCACACTGAGTGAACTCATAATTCTAAATGTTTGTTTCTGCATTTCAAACAGCATAGTTTACTATACTGACGAAGTAGCCACAAGGTAATTTTCACATTTCAGCAATGGAGATCTTATCATAATATCCAAAAGGCACATACTGTGCTGCCATCTGCTTATTTTTTTTTTATTAAGCTGAATGTGAGATCAAACTTTTTACAAAATATGTAGTTTAAAATATTTATCACCACCGAGCGTATGTGCATGGTAAATATGGATTTATTTTTAGCTTACAAAAATGTTTTTCTCAAAAAATTTTTGATAATTATGGTTTGTAATCACTTTATTAATCCTTAAACACAATGTGCTTTGCTCTTTTTATTTGTTTTACAAAAACTGGTTTTGGTTTTAATTTGTTTTTTTTTTTGCCAGAAACCAGCACATATTGTAAAGTGAAGAGAAAACACACACACAGACACACACACACACAGACACACACACAAAACCATACAAAATTCTACAAAATGTCAAGGAGAGAAAAAATGAAGGCTTATGAGAAAGGGAGAAAAACTTGTAGAAACTATGAGTAACACTTTCATTCATCATGGGACTTCTGCTAGCAGAAAAGGAAGGACTGAATATTTATAAACATGATGACAGACAAAAAGGCCAACAAACCTGACTTGTTTCAAATCATGTCTGTGGAAATCAGTCCACCAGAACTTCTCCAGTGAACAAACATTTTCATTTCCAGTCCTTCTAGTCACATCTAGGATTTTCTTGAGGACATGTTATTTTTATCTGGTGTTTAATGAATACCTCAAAACCTGTGTTTTCTCCATCACCCTAAAAGGATAGTTTCTACTTCACCTCCTTTTTTCTTAGTACACAAAGTTGTTTTAAACCTTAGGAGAAGACAAACTTACGATTTACTGTCATGTCAACTCCTTGAACAAAGAATAGTTTTCCTTTGTCATATACTTAGTGACTCAGTGAAAGCTACAGAAAAATATCTGTTCCCATGAGTTGTTTTTCTGACTTACTGCTGGAAAATATACTTTGATTTCATTACACAGCTTTGTGGTTTGTTCTGCCTTTTATATAAAGCTCCCACAATAAAAAGAAAAATAATCCCAACATTGACAAGGTAGGTACCTGTCTGCACTGCAAAGTGAGGCCAAGACTATCAGTTTCTAGAAGAGGCTTGGTTTTGGTGCACAGCCAAAGATGGAAATCTGTAAATGAAATGTGTAGTATGCATGTGTCTTATCATGGCTAAGACATAAAGCATTCATAGATTTACTTCAGATTGTCTGTTGTGTCCATGTAAGACAACAGAATACAATCCCTAACCCTTTACTAGAGACACATAGAGAATTATATTAAAAATTTTAAAATTACTTCCAGAATGATAGCAGGTTATTCTTACAGACAGCATAATTTTTTTCCATTTTTTTCCAGGTCAGATATTTTCCCATGTTGTGCTATTTGCATCTCTTGCTGTATAGGATGTTCTAGAACTTCTGCTTATATCAAGTGAGACTTAGAACTTAAAAGAAACTGTATGGAAGAGCAAGTGGAGACAGAGCTATACTCTGGGGCTGCCTGAATGGTTGTAAATGCAAATGGTGTAGGCACCTGAATTGCACCCCTGATAAGTTCTTAGATTTTAATAGGAATGGTCAAAGTTGATTGTGAACACCAATTTTCAGGAATTTACATAATAACTCTTCTTGCTCCCTCTGCCCTTTTTATCTCTGTTTTCTCTGCAGTAAGAACTTCAACTTTCCCTGAAACCAATATATACTTTTCTTTACCTTTGTCAAAAGAAAAATGCGACTACATATATAAAACCTAATGAAAATTACTAGACTGTATGCAGCTAGTTAGAGAATCCAGTTTCTGCCTCTGGAAGGGACAAGTTACAAGTTGTATCAACCTGTACCTTAATTCTACATAAGTGTTCAAAAGCTTGCATTTTGGTGAAGTTGATCCTCTGTAAGGGCACAAGATATCTGGCAACAGCATAAAAAAAAAAAAAAAAAAAAAAAAAACAAAACCTCCTCAGAGGCTTAACAATAAATTTACATGTCATAAATTATGTAGATTTTTGAAAGGACAGTTTTTAATTTTGAGGTCTCTGGTAACATCAGGCATGGAGCAGAGGGTGTTGGAAAAGACAATCTCTAGAGGTAATTATCACTAAAGTGATAATTACTGAAAACAGTGATCATCAAATAGAAAAGACCATCACAGTGGCATTCCACTTTCCCCATTCTCTCTACCAGTAAGATCTTGCCCTTGTGGCACTATTTTCTTCAGTTTTCTCTCCTATTTTTTGCTTTCATAAAGTTTTGCATTCTTCTCCAAAGTTCATGAAACTATATTATACAGCACCATTTGATGTAGAAAGAACCACACAGCACAGCAAATTCTGTCATCCCTTTCAGCTCTTTTCTGGCATTAGAAACAAAAACATATTGAAATTTACTCACAATGTTATATTTTCAATTATTACAAACATAAAATACCTTCATGCTGTATGAAAACATGAGGAAGTCAGCTTTACTTACAAACTAATTATATTTTTTAATTATCAAATGCAAAAAAAATCTAAAGATCTATATCAGTATCACAAATTATTTCTCATTTGAGATTTTATTTTAACAGAAGGCAATAAATAAAAAATTTTAAGTGATGCATTTTCATACAAAAACTCCTTCCATGCAGTAGATTATTCTAAATTATCACAAACACCTTCTCAGTCTTACAGTTTGTATTTCTTCTAAAAGAATGAAAGTGGGATCTGGAAAAAATAATGCAAGGGTTGAAAAGTCATGTTTTCTTTGCATTTAATGTAAAGATAAGCATAAAAATATCTTATACTCTTGAACAGTTTACTCAGATACCTCCTTCCCCAAGGCTGAAATGCTTCCTAAAAAATTGAGACTATTGCTTCTGCAGAAGAAAAGACTATATAATACTTAAGAATCCAAGGAATACTTGATGAAAAACACCAAAAGCCAGAAAAGGAATAAAACAAAATATTTGGTGACCTTTCATTATGAGTGCTTCATTACTTGCTGCCTGCTTCATGACTGATGTGGACATAGAGCTGTTGAATCAATTTGTGATTTTAGAGGAAGAACTGATTAGGAACAATGAGGATGAAATAACAGTTAATGACTGTTAACTGGTGAAGAAATTATTATTGACACACTGAAGGCTACCTAATAAAACAGATTTCCTTCCTTTTTAGATAGTTCTGAAAGTATTAGGTACCTAAAAGATTTGACCCTCACTATATGTGCTACAGAACTAGGATATTATTTCCCCTGGATGACAATATCCAAGGGAAGGCAGACAGTTTTGGAAAACTCATGAGATGCTTGAAGACTGAACAGCTCTAGAGCAGACTGTCCCTCCAGGTTTCTTGACTGAAGAACCATAATAATTCTTCCAAGCATCCTCCATAATTGCTCATTACTTAAAATGAACAGTTGAAATGAAGAAAGAAGTGTAAATTTTTGAAAGGGAAAGGTGTTAAATTGAGTATCCTAGCTGCTGCTAATTGAAGCCATAATTCTATGGACGTAGAATCCATGTACAGGGTTCCAGCTACAATTCGGGAATTTCCTGAACCAGATGTTTAGAACTGTGGAGGCTATAATTGGAAGGTATTCCTATTGACTATTGTTTTTCAAATACTTTTTCCTGAATGTTTATTTTTGTCCACTGTTATAGATAGAATGCTGGGCTAAATGGGTGTTTGTTCTGAACCAGTACAACAGGTCTTACTAAGCAGGTGGATTTTTAGGAATAAGATCTTTAAACAGTAAGGACTTTTTAACCCTAATTTTAACAAAAGAGGCATTTTGTCATAGCATTGTTTGCATTTTGCTGAAATCCACAGGAAAGAAATTGCTTCACTGTTGTCTCCCACTTGGTATGCTAATAAATAAATAATACATTTGGCAGTGAGTGCTCTCTCATCTCAGTGACTGCTGGTAAAATAAAAGGTGGCCTGCAATCAGGAAGGTATTTTTAGTTGAAGGAACCGCAGCATGAAGTGTGGTGTTTTTAGCTCTAAGATGTCAGAAGCAAATCCTTATTAATTCTGACCTCTCTACATTATGCGTATTCCTGATCAACTTTCTGGTAGTGCTGCTCTGTCAGACAATAGATCTTGGGATTTAGAGTAACTACACCTGCCAGTGTAGGTTTCCACTGTGATTGGACCAGAGCCTGGATGTCATTCCACAGTTTCTTCACCATAAAATTCTTCTCAGTGTCTCCTCAGCCTTGCAAAAGGAAGTTACACATATCCTGCTATGCAGCAATATTACAGTTTTACTTGTTGCTTAATGTTTTCACTGATGCTTTCTTCATCATCCTCTGGGCACAAACACTTTAGTATTTTAAACCATCTGTTAAATTAACATACTTTTTAAGAAAAGTATGCTTCCATAGCTTCTGTTCAGCTTCCTTTACCAAGTGCACATTTGCAAATTTTGTAGTGTCTATGTGTCTGTTCTGAAAGCCCCACCAATTAAAATTTGTGAATATTGAACAATTTTGTTCTTAAAATTCTGTAGATATGAAATTAAGATTACATTCTTAAAACAGAAATGCTGCCACTTTTTCTTTCAGCTTCAGAAAAATTTAATATTCCAGCTTAAGGACCATTTTGCATTTAAAAGAGACGTGTGTGGAGGTTATTCATAATGCCATCCTTCTCAAAAAAACAGTCTGAATGAAATCATCTGGTCTCCAAGACAACAGCCATGGCTTTCTTATGCCAAACAAAGGTTCTAATTAATGTCATCTAGGTATCTGCAGACATCATTGCTGATCTATGGTCTTTTGTGTCTGATCTATGTGAAAAATGTCTGTGTTCTATAAGAAAAGGGAAGATGTGTCTATGTTGTGAAAGTAAGTGAACTGATGAAAGTGAGAATAATTAAAAACCATTTTTTAAAAAGGCAATAGTGATTTTTTTTTGTCCTCTTCATAGTTCTGTTGATAATGTGAAAATGGGTCCTTTACACTCCTGACTATCAGTTGCTGTTCTTCTGTACAATGCTGAATGACCATTATGTTGGATTATCTATGAGTTTTCCTTAGGGTTTTGAAGGCACCTCTGTTCCCTTGCTTAGCTTCTTCTTAAGGGGATCCAGTATCAAGAGCTGGAGTGCATACCCAGAATAGTTTTATTGTTTCTTGTGTGAAGCAGGAAATGAATATTGTGATTTGTTTTGTTTTGTTTTCATTGCTTCGTTCAACTTTGTAAAGAATGCCTAGAGGGTTTGGTGATGGTTTTGGGGAGCAAATACTGGGGATTTTTTTCAGGGGAAAAAGTTGTTTCTTTGGTTGATTAGTTGGTTGGTTGGTTTTGTTGGAGTTTTTTCATTGATTTTGGTTTGGTTTGGTT